>NC_048309.1:30805263-30805517 GCF_013100865.1 Trachemys scripta elegans
GTGTGGGGGGAGGAGGCGCGGCCCAGGCTGGGTCGGCTCGGGCCCTGGGGTGCCAGCCCCGGGCCGACCACCCCCGGCCTGCCAAGCACTGCCGGCCCCCGGCGGCCCGGCCCCGCGGGACCGGCCCCCCGGCCCCAGACCGGCCTCCTGGCCCCGCGCACCCCCCGGATCCTGGCCCCGCAGCCCAGCGCACCCCCCGGCCCCGCGCAGCTCCCGGCCCCCCGGCGGCCCGGCTCCTGGCCCTGCGGCCCAGC
>NC_048309.1:30810481-31003425 GCF_013100865.1 Trachemys scripta elegans
CCCCCCGGACGGGGAATTGAGCCCCCAAAAGCCGGACATGTCCGGGAAAATCCGGACGTATGGTAACCCTAGCTAGGAGAGCTGGATTCTGCATTGCCAGGGCTGGCTCCAGGGAGCAGGCATGTCTGGACCCAGACACGAGGGTCCCAGGCCCTGTCAGAGCCTGGCTCGTACACAGTACTGTGCTGTGTATTCTCTCTCTCCAGCTGGCTGCTCTAGTCAAATCTCTCTCATGGTTCTTCTGTGAGTGATTGCTCATATTGATTCCAATTAGGTGTGCGTGCCGCGTGCACAGTCATTGGAAAGTTTTTCTCCTAGCAGCACCAGTCAGGTCAGCTGTGAAGCTCCCTGGAGTGGCTCCTTCATAGCGCTCAATATATGACCCTGCCAACCTGGTGCCTTTTCAGTTCTTCGAGTGATTGCTCATGTGTATTCCACAGTAGGTGTGCGTGCTCGCCACGTGCACCAGTGCCAGAAGTTTTTCCCCTAGCAGTACCCGTAGAGGGGAGTGCCCCCCGCGACCCCTGGAATGGCGCCTACCTGGCGCGGTATAAGGGGCTCTACGCGCTCCCCCCACCCTTGGTTCCTTCTTGCCGTCAGTGAAGGTGCGTCGGAACTGCTCAGCCCCAGATTTGCTGCAGCTTGGCCCCAGAACTGTTGTTGGTTCATTAGTACCTGTAGTCAGTTAGCTTTTCAGTTAAGTTTAGTTGGTTAGCGAGCCCGGGCCGGGGCATGCCCCGTCCCCCAGGATTTAAGTCGTGCAGCTCGTGTAGGCATTCTATGCCAAGGAGTGACCCGCACATGGACTGTCTGTGCTGCTTGGGAGAAACCCATATCAGCGAAAGGTGCAAGATCTGCAAGTTGTTCAAGCCCCGGACTAAAAAATGGACATGAGGCTCCGGGCCATCCTGATGGAGTCGGCGCTGGCCCTGACCCCGGCATGCCGCTCCGAACCGGTACCTCGCACCGCGGCGTTGGTACTAGAGACCCTCCGGTACCTTTGACTAGTCGGCACCACTCCCCTTCCACAGGGCGTGCCAAGAGGCCCGGAAAGACTCCCTCTTCGCAATGGCACTGAGGGAAGTCTGGTAGGCCCATGTCAGGTAGTCCTCGATCCCCACCAGGCCCTAGGCCTCCAACTCACGTTCAGCGGAGTAGCCTGGCCCCTTCAGAACAGGCCTCTTCGGACGTCCGGATGCCTTCCACGCCTGACGCCCTCCACGTGGCCCGGGACATCATGTCTATGCCGGTGCCTAGAGCACTGCCAATGTCGGCCCCGCGCTCCAGAGGCAAGCCGGCACTGGGATCCCCGCAGTCGCCTCCAGCCTGGTACCGGTCTCGGTCTCGGGAACGTTCCCGACGCTGATCACCGCCCAGCAACCGCTTGGTGCAGGGTCCAGGTGGATCAGCCTTGATGCTGACCAGACTGTCTGGCTGGGTTCCGTCCAGCCAGGACTCGCGGCACCGCTTGTCCTCAAAGAGCGAATATCGACGGGACTGTGGCAGGCGTCACCGCCGGTCCTTGTCTTGGAGTGGGTACCGCAGTTGGTCACAACACAATTGTTGATGCAGTTCCCGCTCGGACTCCCACTCCAAGTCTCTGCCAAGACATTGCAGCCCAGGGCATCGATCGCCGGCATCTCGCGATCGAGGCCATTCGCGGAGCAGCTATTACCATCTGTACCAGTCTTCCATGTCGAGATTGCGATCCCATGGCTGTCGTAGATCCCGGCACCGCCGCCACTCCCAGTCCAGAGGCAGCAATGGGTCGTACGCCAGCCCGGCCTCCACTCACAGCCACCCGTCTACAGGTCAAGCTAGCCAGCCCGATCAACGAGCCGCACCGGTGCCTCAGCAAGTGCAGTGGCACCGAGCGTCATGGCCTGCCCACTGGTACCAGTGGGCACCGTGGCCTCCGGCTCAGCCCCCAGTGCCGACTCGCTCGGTGGCCAGGGCATCGGAAGCACTGTCGGCCTCCATCCCTAGACCGCCAAGAAAGGAGTCGGTGGGACCCGTATCCTCTGCGCCGTGCCTGGAGTCCAACCAGGTGGTGGATCCTCTGGTGCCGCCCGACACCCAAAGAACCGCACCAGTCTCCTTGCCCCAGCCGGAGGAGCTGATTGTGTCTCCGCCCCACTCCGTCCCGCAGGAGGACTACCGGGCCCACCAAGAACTCTTAAAAAGGGTGGCAGCGAGCCTCCATCTCCTCTGCCTGGAGATGGAGGAGCCCTCGGACTCCCTGTTCAATGTGCTGTCCCCCTTGGCACCGGGCAGGGTGGCCTTGCCGCTCCATGAAGGGGTGGCAAGAATTTCAAATGCCCTATGGCAAACACCAGCCTCATTGGCTCCCGTCTCTAAAAAGGCGGAGTGCAAGTACTTTGTACCCACTAAAGAGCATGAGTATTTGTATACCCACCCGGCGCCCAACTCTTTGGTGGTCGAGTTGGTCAACCACAGGGAATGGCAGGGGCAGCCAGCCCCAACCCCTAAGAACAAAGACTCTCAGAGGCTGGATGCTTTCAGGAGAAAAGTTTGTTCGTCGTCAAGCTTCCAGCTAAGAGTAGTAACCCATCAGGCTCTCCTGGGTCGCTATGAGTTTAATCTCTGGGGATCCCTCCCCAAGTAGGACTCCCTCCGGGAGCGCGATAGAAAAGAGTTTAAGGCGCTCGTGGAGGAAGGGGCAGCGGCCGCAAGCGCTTCCCTGCAGGCTGCTTCGGATGCAGCGGACACGGCCGTATGGTCCATGGCCTCGGCGGTGTCCATGAGACGGGCGTCATGGCTCCTGTTCTCTGGGCTATCCAGGGAAGCGCAGTCATCAATGCAGGATCTCCCTTTTGCAGAGGAGATGGACACAAGGCTGCATGGCATGAAAGACTCCCGCACGACCCTCCAGACCTTGGGCCTCTATGTCCATGCTCCAGCAAAACCCAAGTTCAAGTCGCAGCAGGCTCCTGCCCAGGCCACCCTCCCGAAATACAAGGCCGCCCAGAAGAAGCAGCAGGACTATTAAAAAATGCCCGCAAAGGCAGTATTGGTCTGCCCCCCAGCCTGGGTCCTCTAAGGGCAAGCAGGTGGGTAAAAGGTGCTTTTGACGGGACGCTCAGGGGTACCCCGCCAGTTCTCATCAGGGATCCACCCCCAATAAAGCTCCCTTTTTCCAATCGATTGTGTGCTTTCCTCCCCGAATGGTCGTGGCTCACCTTGGACCGCTGGGTCCTCAACACCATCTTCCGAGGTTACACCCTTCAGTTTACCTCCTACCCGCCCAACCACCCCTGCGCCCGTCCCTCTTGGGGGACCCATAGCATGAGGTTCTGCTCGAGCAGGAGGTCGGGAGGCTCCTGGAACTAGGAGTGATAGAGGCAGTGCCCAAGGAGCTCTGGCTGGCCTCGCAGTTCTCCCAGGCCACGGACAGAATGGACAGAGTCTTCACCGTGCCAAACTCGGTGATCACCTCCCTGCGGTGGTGGTCCACACCAAGCAACATGCTCTGAAGGGTCCTGTTCAGGAACAGGGCCCCATCGTTGGAGTTGGTGTCCAATGCATCGGACCTGGGCTGGGGGGCCCATGTGGGGAATTTTCAGACCCAAGGCCTGTGGTCTCCGCGAGACCTGACCCTTCACATAAACATCAAGGAACTCAGGGCAGTGCAACTGGCATGTATGGCCTTCCGCTCGCACCTGAAGGGCAAGGTAGTCAGGGTCCTCACGGACAACATGGCCTTGATGTTCAATATCAACAGGCAAGGCGGGGCTCGATCCTCTGCCCTCTACTACGAAACCCTCAGTCTGTGGGACTTCTGTATAGCGCACGACATCTACCTGAAAGCCTTTCACCTACCGGGCTCCCAGAACGTGAGGGCAGATCGCTTGAGCAGGGACTTCTCCTCTCAGCATGAGTAGTCTCTACACCCAGAAGTGGCCCACTAGCTCTTCTGAAGGTGGGGAACTCCCCATGTGGATCTGTTTGCAACCCGACAGAACCAACGATGCCCTCGGTTCTGCTCTGGGGGGGGGCCTAGGGAAGAGCACTATCTCCGATGCCTTTATCCTATCCTGGTCAGGCCAGCTTCTCTACTCCTTTCCCCCATTCCCGCTAATCAGCAGGGTCCTGGAGAAAATAAAGATGGACAAAGCCAGGGTCCTCCTCATTTCCCCGGCGTGGCCCAGGCAGCACTGGTACGGGACCCTCTCGGGCTGGCGGTGGCTCGTCGTGGCCATTGCCGCTCCTCCTGGACCTGCTCTCTCAGGACCAGGGCCACCTCCTCCATCCCAGCCTGGCAGCTCTTCACCTCATGGCGTGGCTACTCAGTGGCTAGGTGACGAGGAGAGGACATGCTCAGAACAGGTTCAGCGTGTCCTCCTCGAAAGTAGATGGCTCTCCACTCGCTGCTCCTACATGGCAAAGTGGTCTCGTTTCTCTAGGTGGGCGGTGGACCAAGGTGTGTCCCCAGTGACCGCCCCGATCCAGCTTATCCTTGATTACCTCCTCCGCCTTAGGGCCCAGGGCCTGGTGCTCTCGTCAGTGAGGGTATACCTGGCAGCCATATCAGCCTTCCATCCCCCGGTGCAAGGACACAGTGTTCTCCCTATGACAGGCTATGACCGTCCAGTTCTTTAAGGGTTTGGACCGGCTTTACCCATATCCTAAGCCCCTGGTCCCACAATGGGACCTGGATCTGGTGCTGGGGGTCTGCAGACTATGTCTAAGATTTCCAAAGGGTTCTGCACCTCCATTCAAAAAATTGTAGGGGTCTGAATATGGGAAAAAAGGGTGAAAACCACTGCACTAGAAGAAGGGGACACCCAATGAAACTGGAAGGCAATATGTGAAAGGGAATGTTTCAGCACACCATGTAACCAGCCTGTGGAACTCATTGCCACAAGAGCATAACAGGAGTCAGCAAGGACTGGACATTTATATGGATCAGGAGAGCTGCCACAGACACTGCACCAGAGGTACAGCAGCTCCAGGGCACACGCTGACCTCTCATGGGGTTAGAGTTTCCCCTATGGGCTGGGTATTCCATTATTGTCCACCACAGGCTCCTTGCACCTTTCCCTGTAGCATCTGGGCTTAGCCATTGTTGGCTAAAGGATACAGAACTAAATGGACTGCTGGCCTTGCTTGGTCAGGGATTCCCTATGCTCCTGGGATGCTTCCTTATGCCCCCAGGGGCAGCATCCTGGAGCTGGTTGGTCAGTTACTTCCTTGGCCAGGTTTTCTAAAACTAGGAGAGGGCAAGTCATGTGTGCGCTCGGTTTGTGCCCTTCCGTTGCAGGTAACTTCCTCCAGTAGAGCAGGATTGCCCTGCAGAACGTCACCGCCCGGCCAGCAGGGCTGTCTCTTTTGAGCCCGGCCTCCGCCACACAGCATGCATTGCTCTCACACAAATAGAATATCCAGCTTCACTCAGACATTCAGACGACGCCCCCTGTGAGCAGCAACAGAGCCTGGCGCCTGCCTGCATCAGAGCTTAGGCAAGGGAGCGGCTGGAACCAGCGAGCAGAATGGCCCGTGACCTGCATGCAGGGGCTACAGGCTTGGCAAGGAGCCAGCACTGCTGGGACTCAGGGCCCTGTGTGAGTTGGGCGAGGGCTCTCGTGAATTGCCCCAACGCTCAGCAAGTCGCTGGCTGGCGGGTGTGCATGCTCATAGCACCCAGGCACCGTCACACAGTTTCCATGAAGCTGCCTCCTCCTCTTCAGCGTAAGCACGTAGGCTGGAGTGTGGTGACGGCGTGGTGACACGCAGGCTATTTTAGGTGGTGGGGCAGATAAGATCTCCTGCACTGCAGCCGGGAGCTAAGCAGCCCTGCACGGCATTCACAGCCCAGCGTGCTGACCTGTTTGGAACCAGCCCACTGTTTTTCCATTGACGGGGGGTTATCGCTGCCCTGAGCACAGGGCAATGCTGCCCATCAGCCAGGAGTACTGTGCCCGTGCCTCCAGCCTGCCCCTTCCTCCCCGCTGACTCCAGCCCCATGCCTGGAGCAGCATGGCGTGTGCATTGCAGTGGAGGCTCTGCACCCAGAGTGCCCTGCTTCAGGCTGGGGCACCTGCTCTCAACTGACAGGCCAAAGCACGAGGGGGCTCTTGGATGGGCAGAAGGACTCAGATGTGGAATCCCGTTAGGGAGCGATCTGTTAGCAGGTAATAAATGGGTAATGGCCCCCATGCACCCAAGGCCAGCAGGTCACAGCTGGCACCACAGCTGGTCCAGGGGCCTTCACGCTGCCCTGCCTGGCGCTTTACAGAGTGGCTGACCCCTGTGCCAAGCCAGTGTGAAACATGAGAGCAAGGGGAGGCCGCTCAAGGAGCATTTCCACCTGCTTGGGTAGGCAGGCTGGACTGCTGAGGAGCCAAGGGGCTAGATGCCTGGAGGGTTATTTTATACCTGCACCAGGAAACCAAGGGGCTGTTTGAAGCTTGTGGGTGTAAGTGCAAATGCCTGTACATGAGTGGGTGTGTTCAGATGTCTGTAACTGTACTTGGGGGAGGGGTTCAGCCATACATGCCTATACATGGGGGGAGGAGTCAGGTGTACATACCTATATGGAGGGAGGGGTTCAGCCATACATGGGGGGGTTCAGGTGTACATACCTGTACTGGGGGGAGGGGTTCAGCCATACATGCCTATATATGGGGGAAGTCAGGTGTACGTACCTGAACAGCGGGAGGGGTTCAGGTATCTGTACCTGTATGGGGGGGAAGGTTCAGATGTGCATGCCTATATATGTGTGTGGGGGGAGGAGATGTGTGTGTGTGTGTGTTTAAACCCAGAGTCCAGTCCCGGGGAGGAATTCACCAGCTCGCTGGTGCCAACAGCTCCGGACCAGCCATGTTCTCAAGGCTGGCTCCAGAGGAAGGGGTGTCTTGCCCCTGTGCCCTTCCCCAGGGCTGCCAGCCAGCATCCGCAGATATGGGTCTGGCCCCATCCACAGGGACACCTGCCCCCATGGAAACAGGATGCTGCAAGCAGCTGCTCTCTGAGCAGAAACAGAAACCAGCGTTCCAGCCTCCTCTCCAGCACTTGCGCATGTCACAGGAAACGTGAACGGGTCGTGGCTCCGAGGCCCCAGCCAGCTCCCTCCTGTCACACACCTCACACTCAGCAATAAGCTGCGCAGAAGTTTCTAGTACCAGAGGACAGTGGCACCTAGGAGAGAGACACGGGCCTGCTGCCAGGGGAGTTCTGAGCAGCATAATCCAGCAGCTGGGAGAGCCTGCAGTGGTGGGCTCTGCACTGCACAGGGGAACCACCAGCTGGGAGTGCCTGCAGTGGTGGGCTCTGCCCTGCACAGGGGAACCACCCGCTGGGAGTGCCTGCAGTGGTGGGCTCTGCCCTGCACAGGGGAACCACCAGCTGGGAGCGCCTGCAGTGGTGGGCTCAGAGGAGTCCTAGTGCCTCCCTGTGTGCAGGTGGATTTTGCCCAGCACTGGAGTGACTCCTGCCCTAGGCAGCCTGCCGCAGCAGGAGGGACGACACTGCAGACTCTGCACTGCATCTGCCAAGCTCTGAGGAGCCCCATAGCATCTTCGTTGAGATGAGAGTCAAGTAAGTGGGACAAGTTTTTCCTTTGGGGGAAGCAGGGGCTGGTGAGCTCTGGCCCAGGGTCCTGTTCTGAACGGATGGGCTGCACGTAATGAAGACGGTGCTTTGAATACCCTGCCTCCCGCCTGCTGTCAGATACCCTAATGAGGAAGGAAGGAAAGCGTGCAGCTGCAGGCTGGTCAGCCCTCGCTCCAGTCCCTTTCCTCAGGGCAGCAGGGCCAGCACGTGCCCTGTTCAGTTGCTGTAGCTCTGTCGGAGCCCGTTTGCCGTGGACCCAGAGCTGAGTCAGAGGAAACGGGGAGAGCCATGACTGTACGATGGGACGCTGTGATAACATTCTCATCCCATTCAGCCAGGCGCTCAAAGCCCTTTACAAACAGTGATGAACTAAGGCTCACAGCCCTCCCTGTGAGATTGGGGTCATTTCACCCACCCACTGAAATGCAGCCACCTCTGGGGTGTAGTGCAGCAGCTGTTTAAAAACTTGCAGCACCACCACACCCCAGTTTGGCACTGGAGGTGGGGGAGCGGGGGGGGGGGGGGGCAGCAGGGGAAACCAATGTCCCAAGGGTCTGTGTGTATGTTCTGGTATTTAAGCGACAGGACAATGTGGCCTGCCATGGCCAACTGACGCTGCTGGGAGTGGGGGGCAATTAGCTACACAGGGCCTAGATCCCCACAGTGGCAGTTGGCCACCAGCCCTCTCTTGTAAGAATTACTCTGGTATCTTCAATGACCAGAGACAGGCAGGACCCTGGGGTGCTCTTAGGCACGAGATCTCCATGGCACCCGTGATCACTGCCCTGAGCCATTCCCTTGGGTCTCATTAGGAGGGGCGAATGCAGTGCTGCGTTGTGCAGCCCCTGGCCATTCTGTACCGCTCTCCCCACCAGCCGGCTGCCCTGACCTCGCAGCCTGCCTGCCTCAGTGGGGCTATGGTGTTCCTGACCCAGTTAATCGGGGAGGCCCTGTCCAGGTACGTCAAACTCTTCTCTGGCATGATTCTGGGGCGATGCCCAACTGCCATAAGCCCCCAGTTCCACTTCGTGTTGCAGCAGGAACCTCTGGGCTCGGAGTGTTCCCAAGCGACACGCTGGGGCTGGTTAGCCCCACTCAATGGTCCCAGTGCAGCAACTGGGCTGCAGGTTAAACCCAGAGCAACGACACAGAAAACCACCCAAACAAGGCTCCATCGGCCCTGTTGGCCCCAGTGCCTGTGCCCAGAGGGGCACAACACATAACAGCCAAATGGGGCCATTTTATAAACACTGCCGAGGCTACCGCGCCAATGAGTGGGGGGTTGTATGGGCGGGTGTGAATGCGCAGGCCTGTACCTGTGTGTGTGTGAACTGCCAGCCCCAGCAGCGCAGGCAGGCCACCGTCTCTCATGCCATGTAGACCTGGCTGTGCAGAGCTCAGGGCACGGCCCACCCTAGCAGGATCTGCCTGGGCAGCTGCTTGGGCCATCTTACGTTGGAACCAGTCGGCCATTTGAAAGCCTCGCTGAGGGGTGGCAGAGTGCCCTGGGCAGCCCTTGGTGTGTGTGTGGGGGGGCGGGGGCAAGGATCCCACAAGACCAGGGGTGGACAGGGAGCAGCGCAGGCAGCAGCCCACAAGTTCAAACACTTAGCCGTCCCTTGGTTTTTCAGCTTTCTCTCCCTGCTGCAGAAGGTCAGAGCTGTTTGCTGAGGCCCCGCTGGTGCCCGGGAGTGATGGGAAGTTTGCCCAGCAGGAGCAAGCAGCTTGTCATTCAGCCCAGCCCAGCTGCTGCCATGCAGGCCACTGCCCCCGTGCAGACAGGTAGGAATCATGGCCCCCTTACAGCCCTGAGCACCGGTGAGACGTGGGCTCGGAGTTCCGAGCCTGTGCACAACAGCCGCATCCTGCATCCGTCCCATGGGGCACTGCAGCACCCCCTGCTGCCCCATGCCTACCCTGTCATCATGTTAGGCCTGCTGGCTCAGCGCAGCGCCCTAGGAATCAGCCTCTTCCGTTGCTGGCAGGACACACGCGGCTCAGGTTCCAGCCTGTGGAGCATCACTGTTCAAAGCCGCCTGAGACCCTGCCATGTCCTCCAGCGGCGAGGGGGGCAGGGGCCTGGCTGCCCAATGGCCAGACCCAGCTTCTCTAGCATGGAAGAGCAGGACAGGGCACCGAGTAGTTGCTTTTAGCGTGGGGAAGGGCTGGCAAGATGCCAAAGCTGCAGGCCCCTGGGGCACCAGTAACCTGCTTGTTTCCCCTGGCTGGTTTGCTCAAGGCTCCTCTCTCTCCCTGCGCTGCTGCCCAGCTGATGTGCACTTCGAGGTGTCCTTTGCTGGGAGCCTGCCAGCATCCATCCGCCCGCTCTGGCCCGGCACTGAGTCACCCAGCACAGGCTCAGTCGGGGAGGAGTGAGGCTGGCAGGAAAGGCCGGCACCTCTCCCTGCACAGAACGAGGGTTTCAGTTGACACAGCTCCTGCCTGTTTGCACTGGGGCCCTGCGGCCTGCAATGACCTGGGACCGCGGTCTGAGCCAGGGAGTGCCCCAGGAGAGCTGGGCTGGCAGGAGCATGCAGAGCCTGGCAGCGAGGCAGCCCCAGCTATGCAGGGGATGGCAGCAGGTGGCTGCATCCCAGCCCCACAGGCAGAGCGGGAGGAGAAAACAGGCTGGTTCTTGGCTTTCCTAGTGAGGTCTGAGAGCGGCTGGGGCGCCTGGCCTCAGCTGAGCCAACCTGCTCCAGCAATCCAGGCTGTGCTCCAAACAGGCAAATCTATTCCCCCTCTATTCAGCACTGGTGAGGCCACATCTGGAGTATTGCCTCCATAGGCGCCGACTTCTAATGGCACCAGTGGGTGCTCGACGCCCCTGGTCCCGTCCCAACTCTGCCCCGCCCCCCCTCCCGCCCCCATTCCAACCCCTTCTCCAAAGTCCCCGCCCCAACTCTGCCCCCTCCCTGCCCCTATTCGACTCCTTCCCCAAATTCCCGCCCTGGCCCCGCCTCCTCCCCTGAGCACGCCACGTTCCCGCTCCTCCCAGCTTGCTACAGCTGTTTGATGGCGGCAAGCACTGGGAGGTAGGCGGAGGAGGTGGGACGTGGCACGCTCAAGGGAAGAGGCGGAGGAGGAGGTGAGGTGGGGTGGGGGGGGTGCTTGGCTGCCGGTGGGTGCAGAGCACCCACTAATTTTTCCCCGTGGGTGCTCCAGGGCTGGAGCACCCACACAGTCAGCGTCTATGATTGGCAGGGGTCCTTCTGCGCTCCAGGTCGTCATCGGCAATTCTGCGGTGGGGGGGTCCTTCCACGCTCCTGGTCTTCGGGGCACTTCGGCGGCGGGTCCCGGAGCGAGTGAAGGACCTGCCGCAAAATTGCCGCCATAGACCCAGAGCGCGGAAGGACCCCCCGCCGCAGAATTGCTACCCCTCCAAATCCTGGTGCCTTAGGCAACTGCCTAGGTCGCCTAAATGGAAGCGCCGGCCCTGGAGGAGAGGCTGAGGGAACTGGGCTTATTTAGTCTGCAGAAGAGAAGAGTGGGGTGGGATTTGATAGCAGTCTTCAACCACCTGAAGGGAGGGTCCAAAGAGGATGGAGCTCGGCTGTTCTCAGTGGTGGCAGATGACAGAACAAGGAGCAATGGTCTCAAGTTGCAGTGCGGGAGGTCTAGGTTGGATATTAGGAAACACTGTTTCACTAGGAGGGTGGTGAAGCACTGGCATGGGATACCTAGGGAGGTGGTGGAATCTCCATCCTTGGAGGTTTTTAAGGCCCAACTTGACAAAGCCCTGGCTGGGATGGTTTAGTTGGGATTGGTCCTGCTTTGAGCAGGGGGTTGGACTAGATGACCTCCTGAGGTCCCTTCCAACCCTAATCTGCTATGATTCTCCGAACTCGTGGGCATGAGCAAAACCCAAGTGACCCGTGGCTGGCTGGGCCTGGAACCAAGGCCTCTGGGGAAGCTGTGTACAGTGCAGAGCAGACATGCCACCCTTCCCCCAGCACTGCTAGAAACCCTGCTCCTGCCCAGCGCCCTCTAGTGGTCATCTATAGCCCCTGCAACTAGGCAAGTCCCACAGTGCCAAATGCAAGGGGCCCAGTGTGGGGCTGACACCTTCCCCCAGAGGTTGCATGGGTGGGGGGTGTAAATCTGAGCAGGACCCCTGCAGTGGGGGCTAGTGCTGTGCTGCTGACCTCTCGCATGCCAGGCACCAAAAAAGCATGAGATTGGCTTAAAATCCTTCAATTAAAAAAAAAAAATCCTAATAGTTGGGTGGGGGGTGTCTTTGGCTGTAACTTTCTGAGGTGGAAGGGCTTGGGGGAGGGGGTGCGCTCCAGCTTTGGGACTCTGCTCTCCAGCTTCAGGCCCTTGCTTTCCAGCTTGTGGGATTGGCTCTGTGGCTTCTGAGGTCGCACTCTCTGGCTTGGGGTGGGGGGTCACGCTCTCGGCTTGCAGGGTTGCGATCTTCAGCTTTGGGGCCATGCTTTCTGGATTATGGGGCTGGCCACTGAATTTTTCCTGAAAGCCCTGATTCTCCTGCACCCCTGGCTCTGGGAGCTGGGGCTCTAAAGAAAACACAACCTCTCACAAGAGTCAGTACCGCTGCTGGGCCAGGGGCATACCACAAAGTCTATTCCTGACATGCCCCTTCTCTGGGCACCTGCTGGGAGCCGTGGGCCCGCTCACCCCGGCACTGCTCTGCCCCTCTCACCAGGCTGTGGGCGCTGCCCCCTTGGGCGGGGAAGGGCAGTGCTGTGCGCTGAGGTGCTGTGGTCTCTCGGCAGGTCTGAACAGCTACGTGGCAGTTGCCTTGTGCTCTTTCCCCGCGGGTGGGGAGGCAGAGACGGTCCTGCGACCAGGCGAGCAGCTGAACGTCCTATCTGAGTAAGTCCTACATGGGAGCAATCTGGATGCCCAGGGCTAAGCCCCAAGCACCACCCCAGGGCCTGGACAGGAGACCTAGGCCTCCCCGGCACTGGGGTGCTCACCAGGCTGTGCCTGAGCTCTCATTGTACTGTGCCAGGTTGGCGCATCGGGGCTCTGCCCCCCATCCCCTCCCTGAGACGCATGGCCACTAAACACATGGCCACTGCAGCCAGCGCTGCAGCCTCCGGCTTTCCCAGGCCCTGGGGAGCTCTAGGAGAGGCTCTTGTCATGTATTTCTCATGCCCCGCAATCCTGCCTGCTGGGACATGCACTGGAGCCTGCCTCTGGCCTGGGGCTCACACAGGCCTCTGCCAGGTGCCAGGGCACAGAGCCATCACAGGGGAGCAGCCTCTGCTGACCCATTCCTGGCTCCCGGCAAGCCTCGTGCCCCATGGGAACGGCATCAGACTGTGTGGGGACCATGCCCTGCAGGCACGTTTCAAACTCCCATGGCATCGGGCCCCACTGCTTTGATTTCAGGAGCCCCCAGAAACTCAGACACAGCACCAAAGAGGCCCTTGGTGAGCTCAGTGGGCTGAGATGGCTGGCTGTACGTGGGGGTGAGGGAGGGAGAGTATAGCCAGGCAAGAAGCTGCAGGACTACCAGCACAGCACAGCCATGGGCCTTGGTTGGAGGCATGTGGCTGCGGCATTCCTGGAAACTCTTCTCTCTTTCAGGGATGGGGAATGGTGGAACGTGGTGTCGCTAGCCACCGGCAAGGAGTGTTCAGTCCCCAGCAGCCACGTGGCGAAGGTGTGGCACAGGTAAGAACCCGCGGGCCTGGCGTTATTGGTGCTGCTATTTAGTGCTGTATCACGGCAGTGCGGAGTCAGGGCCCCTGGCGCCGGGTGCTGCACAGACACAGGAAGGCACGGCCCCTGCAAACACTCCCAAGCAAGCAGGTGCGGTGGGAATGCACGGAAGAGTGCTGGCTGTTTGCAGGCTGGGTGAGTCACCCCGCGTGGCTGTGCCAGACAGGCAGCGGGGCTGGAACAGCACCTGGGACTCTGCAGGTCATAGGTGCCCATGGGCTCAGTGCATTCAGGCAGTGCCAGGGGCCCAGAGCCCCACCCAGGTGCCTCACAGATGCAGAGCTAGGGAGGCGGGGAGGCAGTCTCCATGCTCCAGGCCACCCCCTCCCATCTCTGCTGGCGCTGTCCACATGGGCTCAGGGCATGGGGGGCTGAGATGGGGCCTGTCCCAGGAGCGAGGCTGGCGCATGCAGGGGCCACCCAGCTGCTGTCAGAGGGC
Organism: Trachemys scripta elegans; assembly: GCF_013100865.1. Lineage (NCBI taxonomy): Eukaryota > Metazoa > Chordata > Testudines > Emydidae > Trachemys > Trachemys scripta. The sequence continues at coordinate 30,824,184 of NC_048309.1, forward strand.
GAAGCTGCATGGCCTCTCCGGTCAGCTGGGATGTGGTGGAGGGGGTCGGGCTCTAGGTGAAGCGCAGGCAGCCCTAGAGCTGAGCGTGCGGCGCACTCTGCTACCCAGATGGCAGGGAGCTCATATGCCCCCACAGGCTTTCCGATGCAGCTGAGACCCCCTGAGCGACACCCGCTGAGCCACAGCTTCCTCTCCCCTCCCCCCAGCTATTGTCTCCTGCTCCTTTGAACAGCGCTGGGGTTGAAATGCAGAACACGGGCCCCACTAGATGCGAAACCAACCACTTTGCAGCTATTCTCCAGAACACATTTTGGCATTTGTACCGTGGCAGCCCCAGTCCCAGCCCGGGCCCCACCGTGCTAGGCACTGGCCACACAGAGCGGCACTGACGGCCCAGCACGCGGGAGACCCTCAGCTATTCCTTGGAGTGAATTTCAAATTGGCCCATGTGTGTCAGTTGGCTCCATGGCACTGGGCTTTCACCCTGGAATAGCCACATTGCCAGGCATGGTGGGGTGGGTTAGGGACATTCGTGAAGTGGAGCAATGCCAGCTGACTTAGGAATTAATAATTCCACTATAATAATTGCTTTTTATGTAGTGCCCAAAACATGTAGGTGCTTCACAGATCTGGGCCCTGGCCCAGAACGTCCAGCGTCACTAGAGCTCCCGCTCGGCAGTGGCTCCGGAGCCGCAGAACGATCCATCAGGAGCAGTGACACCAAATGCCCTGGAGAATTGTGCAGTTAGTTCACAGCCAGTAAAAGTCAGCTGAGCAGACCCCCAGCCCCGCTTTCCCACCTCCTGAAGGGTTCCCATGGTCCTGCTCCTCTCCGCTGGATCTGCCCCCAGGGCAAACACTGCTCTGGAAGGCAGGCTGAGGGAGAGCCTGAGAAACCAAATACTGGGCTTGTGTCCTGAAGCTGCAGAGTTTCTGCTGCCACCTCATATGGGCCAGCTGTGGCCAGTGATCAGCTTGCAGCCCTGGGTGCTGCGAGGCGTGGCGCTGGTGTTGCTGAAGCCTCAGCGTGGTGCCGGCTGGGGGCTCTGTGCTGCCTTTAGTGTAGTGCTGACAGGCCCAACGCTCCAGGAAGATGCAGCCGGACGAGTTGGGTTCTTGGCTGGTCTGAACACCATAGTTAGATTCCTGGAGACCATGTTACGCCCTGGCCACTGTGCCATTGAGTCCTGACCATCTGTGGGCATGGAAGGCACCTGTGTGTGGGGGAAGTGTAACAGTGCTGGCCTGGCCGTCCGCCTTCCTACATTCCCCTTCATGGGGGCGTTGCTTTTTGTTGCCGGTCTCCAAGCCCACTCTGTGTTGCTGTGTGCTGTTAGCCAGCGCAGCCATTCCAGCCGGGAGGCAGCTGCATTGCACTGCCAGGTGAAGTCGTCCCACGGCGTGATTCCCCCCAGAGGAAGCCTGGGCCAAGTGTAACGAACAGCCCGGCCATGAGTCTGGGCCCCAGGGAACATGTGGCTCGGGTGGGAGCCAGGAATGGGACCACCCAGTCTACCCTGCAGTTTGTCCCCTGCCAAGGCAGGGCTGTCCCCATAGTGGGGGAGGGCTGAGCCCTGCCTGTCCTGGGGGGGCAGCTCCGCAATAGGGCGGGGCGCTGGGATGGCACAGGAGTGGGGCTGCCTGCTGCCAACCCCCGGTGCTCAGCGTCCTGTCATTGCTGCCAGGTGGCTGTACGAGGGCGTTAGCCGGGAGAAAGCCGAGGAGCTGCTGCTTCTGCCGTGCAACCGCAGCGGTTCCTTCCTGATCCGAGAGAGCCAGACCAGGCAAGGTAAGTGACTCCACAGAGCCGCTGCCAAGCGCCCACCACCTGCCAGCCGGGCTGGAGCCGAGGGGCAGGAACCATGTGGCTGGTTCCTCTTAGCGAGCAGGAGTCCTGCAGCGAGATGCCTGGGCACTGCCCCACCCACATGCCCACCCCGAGGCTACCAGCCCCACATTTGGGCAGTGTCCCAGCCCCAGAGCTCACCCCATGGTGCCTCCTGCCATGCCCAGGCTGTCCCTGATGGGGGAAGGGCTCCAGGGTCCCCGAGATTTTTGGGCTGCTGCCGTCAGCGTGGCTCAGGACAGAGTCTAGCCTGGGCTGGCACCTGTGGCACCAGAGCAAGGAATTGCTGTGCACCCCCAGCCCAGCCTGGCCTCTCCCCAGAGGGCGGCTGGCCACTCTCGTGGGGAATGGCAGAGACGGGGCAAAGGGCTTTCGGGGCCCAAGCGCATGAAAGCCGCAGCTGCTGCCGGAATTGCTGCTAAAAGGCTGCTCGTTGATACACACAGCCACCAAACTGGCCCCTCCACACCCTGTGGGAGCATGGAGCCCGGGGGTGGGCCTTTGCTGCTCGCTGCTTGGGGCTGCGGGTGAAAGGGAGGGCTGGTGTGAGGGGAAGTTCACCCATTGCGGCAGCTGTTTGCCAGGCTAGGTGAAGCGGCAGCAGCACACCTGTTTCCACTGAGGTCAGATTCCTGCTCTCAGGTGTGGTGTTGGTGCCTTTCCAGTTCTGCGCTCCTGCAGCATGCTGGGGCTGAAATGGCCACAACATAACTTAGAGCGGCCCCAGGGCACAAGCAAAGTTTTCACTGAAAATCCTGGGCTCCCTTAGAAGTGTTAGCTCCCCCTCGGTGCTAGTGGAGCAGGGCTGGGGCCCAGAACCGGACCTGAACCTTTCCCAAAAGCCTTGCTAAATCAATCATTAGCGATCCAAGGCGGGGGCTGGCTTTCTGCCAGCACTGGCCCACTATGCAAAAGCGCTACTGCTGCGGAGTGACAGCCCAGCAAGTCAGAGCTGAGTCAGGCCCAGGCAGAGCTGCCCAGGACTGTTCGGTCCCGGCTGGCCCTGCATGGCCATGGCATGCGCCGCCCCCAAGGGAAGCACTGGAAGCTAAAGCACAAGCTCTTTAAAGTGGGAGCCTGCCCCTGCACACACCAGCTGCTGCGTGTTGTGCTCACGGCTCCCGTTGCCTTCCCCAGGGCCACTTACCGTACAAAGCAAGCGCCTGCTGGCTCAGGGGCCAGACCGTTTCAAGGGCTGAATTCAATGTGTTATTGACTGAGGCCTCCTACCTCATCTGCGGTGCACATGACGGGGATGTGTAGAGCAGTGGCTTTATCTCTGATCACTTGCACCTGCAGCTTTAGCTGACTGCCGAGCCCAGCGGTTTCCTGAGTACACTGGGTTTGTGTCACACTTCCCTCCCCCCCCACCCCACTGGCCCCCGGCAGAAAGCTTCTTGCAGCATTCAGTTACCAGCGTAGGAACTGAAAACCGTGCTGTGCGTGCTGTGACAGGGGAGCGACCCCACTACCAGGCTGGCCAGTGTGCGTCAGTGCAATTCCCGTGGGTGGGGCTCCCTCCCGCACTGCTCCAAAGGGCTAAGCACACAGCCCAGGGTGCTGCCCATAGCCAGGCAGCCGGCTGGCTCTGGGCCCCGGGCTCAGGCACTCTGGAGCGGCTGTTCCAAGGACAAGAGGATGTCTCACCTTGTCTGTTGTGGGGGCAAAGGGAGGGGCGGCGTAAGGGCGGCAAAGCCTAGCTAGGCCAGCAGCCCCATGGCTGTCCAGCAGCTGATCAGCTTGGCTTGTGGCGCAGAACATTGGCCAGTCAGACCCCAGCTTGTGAAAATCTCATTTTGCTGTTGTCAGTTGGCCGATGTGCCCAATAAGTCTGTTCCCTACACCAATCAGCTTGCAACGTTCAGCTCCGCCCGTAGTCTGCAATGGTCCTAACCCCCCGGGGCTGCTGCCATGGGGTTGGGCCCAGTGCAGTTGCAATTAAGCCGATGTGCCAGCGTGGCAGGAGCCCCCTGCCCCAACTTAACGCTGTGTCCCGGCCGTGGCAGTGTGCTGGAGCCAGGCATTGCATTGTGATCGCTCCCCTTGCAGGCTGCTACTCCTTGTCGGTCAGGCGCACCAACCACTCCTCCTGGGACTCCATCAAACACTATCGCATCAACCGCCTGGAGAACGGCTGGCTCTACATCGCCCCACGCCTCACCTTCCCCAGCCTGCAGGAGCTGGTGGACTATTACTCCGGTAACAGCACAGTTTCTAATGAGCCCCTGCCCCAGTGGGAAGTGGGCAGGCAGTGGGCGCAGCCCTGGGCCTGCAGGGCCCCAAGGATGCTGTGATGGGGGGGGGCATGTCCCGGGGGCGGGTGAATGGGACACCATTGCTGATGCTCCCTGCTTCTCTGCCCCAGAAATCGGGGATGGGTTGTGCTGCCTCCTCAAGGAGCCGTGCTTCATCCAAGGAGCAGTTCGAGTCCCAGCCCAGAACCTGGCCCCACCTGTGATCGTCAAGAAATCGGCTCTCAACTGGCAGGAGCTCGACAGGTAGGAAGCTGCTGGCAGCGGAGGGTGCTGCCCCTTCCTCGCGCGGGGGCAGGAGTGGAGTCCTCCTTGTGCATTGGGGGGAGCCCTGCAATGCCCCCTGCCCACTCCTGGCCCGTCTGGGTGCAGACTCTAGGGTGCACGGCTCCCAAGGTCTGGGTGCTGAGCGGGGAGGGGGCCTCCAAGGACCCACCAGACACAAGGGGACGCAACAGCTCAGGCTGGGGCCTGTCTGCCTCTAGGCTGGTGCTGAGCCTTGGTGCCAGCGATGCTGACACTGGCTAGAGTGGGGGGCAGGGCCAGGTCCGGCGGGTGCCGGGCTGCTGGTGAATAGCGTGACTGTGCTAAGCATCCCTCTCTTCTGTCTGTAGCTCGGCCCTGTTTTCGGAGGCTCCACCCCCAGAAGGGGAGTCCCCTGTCAGCCTGGGCCTGCGGGAAGCCATCAGCTCCTACCTCTTTCTGACGGAAGAGCTGCCCCCGGAGAAGGGCGAGAAGGGCAGTCTGTGGAAGAGTGCCTGAGGGTGCCGTACCCAGCACATGGCGCCAGGGACCGCGGGGCTGCAGTCTCAGCCAACCAAGCTGCTTCCCCAGCCCCTGGACTTTTACCGCACACCCCCCACCCCCACCATATAAATTATTGGCCTGATGCAAAGTAATTTATTGCAGCTGCGCTGCTCTGAGCTGTCCCCCCCGGCTGGCCTTGTCTCATGCTTGAACCCAGCTGGGTGGCTGGTTGGGTGGGGAGGTCCTGGTGCTTTGGGCCTGACTCGAGCCCAGCTGGACCTGGATCCACCGCTCGCCGCAAGGAACCCAGCACCTGCTGCTCGGAGTCCCTCTCTCACCTCCAGTGCTGGCAGCGTTGGCTGAGTAAGCTGCTGCCTGGAAATCCCAGCACACAAACAGCCTCTGAGGACACCTTATTGGCCCAGTGGCCAGATGGAAAGGACTTGCTAGAAAGAGGAGTTTTGGGTGAATTATAATGCACAGAGGCCCTGCTATGTGCTGTGTGTAAGAGAGTTCGATGCCAGTGCACGTGACGGTCTGACTGACTGGCCTTGCCTAACACTGAATATAACAGACAGAGACGGGGCAGAATCAGCCTGCACCCCTCAGTCCAGACTTGCATGGTCCATACACAGCTCTGCCAGACTCACGGCCCCTCCGAGCACCAGCAACGGCTAGAGAGCTGGGGCCATCGCCAACTGCAGGCTCCCGTGTGTCTGATGTCAGCCTGTCATCGTGGGCCTGCAGCAGCGAAAGCCGAGTGCCTCTCCGCACATGCTGCAAAGACAAGCTCCCCTCAAGACAGGCCATGCAGCCCTGTAAGACACTGGCCCGGCCCAAACGGTTCATAAAGGGGCCATGAGCCTGAGGCCAGGAAATGGCCCCCAATTACTGGGCTGTAGCTGTCAACTGAAATAAAATGCAAATATTGAATAACTGAGCTGTGTCCTGTGGCAATAGCACCAGCACGCCCCACCCCCACCCCACTACAGGTAACGGCCCCAGGGCAGGACTTTCAAGCAGTTTAGCCCATGAAATGTATCCAGTAAGCTGTGCAGAGGCTGCGTTTCCAGATTGCATGTAAAAATTTGGCCTATTAAAGTGGCTGAGGTTTGGGCTCCTGGCTCCCAGCAAGGGCGAGGGCGAGTCCAAGGCCTTCACCATATGTCTGTCGGGGAGTTGCTCTCTCCTCCACAGCGTCCCTAGATTAGGGTTACCATTCGTCCGGATTTGCCCGGACATGTCCTCCTTTTTGTGCTAAAAATAGCGTGCGGGGGGAATTTGTAAATCACTCAAAATGTCCGGGATTTCCCCCCTCCCCGGCAGAGCAGAGCGAGCGGCTGGGAGGGCTGCAGGAAAGTCACGGGCTGGACTCCGGAGCAGCTGTAGAGGAGCTCCTCCTCCCCCCCTCCCTCCCTCCCTGCATTCTGAGCTGGCAGCTCCTCCTCCCCTGCAGCCCAGTGTCCCAGTCCATCAGCCCGGCTCCGGCAGCACTGTGCAGGGCCAGGGACCGGGTTGTGTGTTGTGCTGGGGAGCGCAGTCACGTGTCCGGCTCACACAGAGCCCAACACCCTGTTCTGAGCAGCAGGGTAAGGGGGCCAGGGGGCAGGAGAAGGGGCAGGGAGGTTCTGGAGGGGGCAGTCAAGAAACGGGGGGGGGGGCTTTTTGGGGGGAGTGGAGAAAGTTTTGGGCAGTCAGGGTACAGGTAGGGGGTAGGGTCCTCGGGGGCAGTTGGGGGGGGTCTTAGGAGGGGGCAGTTAGGGGACAAGGAACAGGGAGTCTTAGGTAGGGGGTGGGGTTCTGGAGGGCAGTTAGGAGCAGGGGTCCCAGGAGGGGGCAGTCAGGGGACAAGGAACGGGGGGAGGGTTGGGGGTTCTGGGGGGGCAGGAAGTGGGTGGGGCTAGGGTGGGGCTCCTCCCGTCCTCTTTTTTGCTTGCTGAAATATGGTAACCCTACCCTAGACCCCCCTCGGTCTCCTGGCCTTTTCCTGCCAGGCTGGGCAAAAAGAAAATCCAAAAGAGTTTTGAGACTAACAAATTTAGAGTCAAGAATTGAGAAAACAGTGTCAGGAACGTTTTCCCCCTGCCTGCCCTGGCTCCGCACAGCTCCCAGAAGTGGCTGGCACGTCTGGCTCCGAGCCACAGGGATGGCTAGGGGGGGTCTCCATGCACGGTTGGACATGCTGGCTGTGTCTGGGAGCCGCCCAAAGTAAGCACCACCTGGCCAGAGCCTGCACTCCTCACCCCCTCCTGCACCCCAACCCCCTGCCCCAGGCCTGGGCCCCCTCCCGCATCCAAACTCCCTCCCAGAGCTCGCACCCGGCACCCCTACTTGCACCCCAACCCCCAGGCTCAGCCTGGAGCCGCCTCCCACACTCTGAACCCCTTTACCCCCCACCCCAATCCCTTGCCCCAGCCCGGTGAAAGTGAGTGAGAGTGGGGGAGAGGCAGGAGTGGGGATGGAGTGAGTGGGGGTGGGGCCTCAGAGAGGGGGTGGGGAAGAGGTGGGGTGGGCCAAGGGTGTTTGGGTTTGAGCAATTAGACAGTTGGCAACCCTAGGTGAAATTCAGGCCAGTCAGAGGGCATGTTGCTGCCTACCCTGCAACCCTGGCTGCCTTAAATGCAGGGGGGATTACAGTATGGACCCATGGGGCCTGGGCCAGTTGGGGTGCCCCCCCCCAAGGCAGGAACTCTGGCCCTGCCCTGCCCTACCTCTACCCCCTGATGCCCCCGCCCTCTGGCAAGGCCAGAGGCAGGAGAGCACTGAGCATATTGCCCCTGTGCGGAACCCCCCGCCCCAGCCATTCTCCTGCTCCCTTCCTCCTGCATGGAACTTCCCCCCCGAGTCCCTCTCCCGCCCCCTCCCTCCCGCACAGAGCTGCCTTCCTGCACGGCACTCCCCCTAAGCCCTTCTCCTCGCCCCATGCAGAGCTGCCCCCCAGCCCCTTTCCTGCAGCCCTCCCTCCCACACAGAGCTTCCCCCACCCCGAGCCCCTCTCCTGACCCCTCTGTCCCACCCCCACAGAGCTTCCCCCTGCCTTCTCTCCTTCCCCCTGCCTCTGTGCACATCTGACCCCTGTGCTGGAGTCACAGGTCTGATGCTCTGGAACTGCTCTGTAAGAAGCCAGCCAGGTCTCTGGGGAGGTCGTGACTCCCCGCAGGTCATGCTGTCCAGAGCAAGGAGCCTCCTCAGCTATGGCCTTCCTGATTTGACCTTGGGGCATTCAGCATCCCTGTTTACACTGTACCAGACCCCCTGGTGGGTCCACCTGGACGGGAGGCTTGGGGAAGCCAGAGGGCCCTGCACCCCCACTCCGCAGTCAGACATGACTCTCAGCCAGCGTGTAAAACAGGTGGTTTATTAGTCAACAGGAACACAGCATAGAACAGAACTTGTTAGCACAGAAATCAGTGACTTTCAGCAAAGTCCATTTGGGGAGGGGCCCGGCCAGATGCACTGGACTCCGCCGCCCCCCCATCTGAGTCCCAAACGGGAGATTGCCCAGCTTCCAGCAACCTGCCCACCAACCCACCCAGTGCCCCTTCTCCTGGTCTTTGTCTCACTTCCTGGGCAAAGTGGCACCTAGTCGCATCCCGCTCCTGGGTCTCTGGGTACGAAGGGCACCATCCATCTCTTACATCCAGGCAGCTGGAGCTGCCTCACCTGCCCCCAAGGGTCTCAGCACAAGTCACACACCCTTATTCGCAACACCTAGGAATTGGTGCAATGCACAGGGACACTGAGGCACACACATTAATGCAAAACAGTAAGACTCACATATGTTCACATACAACATAAGGGGAACCCCCCCCTTCCTCCTCCCAGCCCCACTCCTTCCCTCCCTCTCACACAGTTACCCCCACAAGCCCCTCTCCTGCCCCTTCCCTCCCAAGTGGAGCTGCCCCCCGGGCCTGTCTACTTCCCCCATGGAGCTGCCCCCTGGGTCTCTCTTCTGCCCCCTCCCTCCTGGTGCTGCTCCCCCCCATCACACCTCTCCTGCCCCCTCCCGCCCACGGAGACAGTAGCAGTCTGCTGGCCCTTTAAGGCGGGCCTGCATTCCAGTTGTGCTCTGGTCCAGGTTGCTATATGTTGGGAGAAATTGTTAAAGGGCAGATAGGTGTCCAACTCCCACTGGCAGTGACCTGCCCTCTACCCTTGGGAAATCTCCCTCGGGGGTCATTGGGCTGCCTTAGAAATCATGACTTACAGCTGCAAGTCATGCTGGGTAGGGGCTGGGTATATAAGCAGCACCACTTATTGAGAGAGGCTGCTCCTGTCCAGCTAGGGGGACCAGATCGCCCAGGTCAAATATCGGGATGCGGCGGGGGTCGGAGCAAAACAAAAAACAGCGGCAGAGCAAAAAAACAATCCCCTCCTTCCTCCGCAAGCACTGGAGGGATGCCCCGGAGACGCAGGCGGAGCGCGGGGCCAGGGTGAGTGAGAGTCCGGCCTGGCCCCGAGCACAGGCAGGACTCAGTCGGGCGGTACCTGGAGGGAGAGGAGGGGGGTGGCCCGCAGGGCCAGGCGGCGGCTGTTCTCCCCACATGGGCAGCGGGACTCGGGAGCAGCCGCTGCTGCAGCTACTACTGCCGCGGCCGGAGGAAGCAGCCATGGCGCTCGGCAGCTGCGGCTCTGGTGCCCGCGAACCCCCCGAGCCCGGGCCTGTTGCAGGGACCCAGCAGCGCGCATGCTGCGCCCAGCCCCTGGCCAGTCGTGTCTGGGCTGGCTGCCCAGCTGGTGCGATCCCGCGGCGGCCTTGGGGCGGAGGCATCGGCATCCCAGCCCCGTTCGTTCCCCTGCGAGACCCGAGCGAGACAGGGGTGCTGGGACCTGCTGCCCCCACTCTGGGGCCGGTTGCGGGATCGCACAAGCTGGGCAGCCAGCCCAGACGCGACTGGCCAGGGGCTGGGCGCAGCGTGCGCTCTGCTGGGTCCCCGCAACAGGCCCAGGCTCGGGAGGGTTCGGGCCCGGGCACCACAGCCGCAGCCGCCGAGCACCATGGCCGCTTCCTCCAGCCGCGGCAGTAGTAGCTGCAGCAGCGGCTGCTCCTGAGTCCCGCTGCCCAGGTGGGGCGAACAGCCGCCGCCTGGCCCCGCGGACCACCCCCCTCCTCTCCCTCCAGGTACCGCCCGACTGAGTCCTGCCTGTGCTCGGGGCCAGGCCGGACTCTCACTCACCCTGGCCCCGCGCTCCCCCTGCATCTCCGGGGCCTCCCTCCAGCGCTTGCGGAGGGAGGAGGAATGGCGTGCTTGGGGAAGAGGCGGGGATTTGTGGAGGGAGCCAATGGGGGAAGGAGATGGTGGAGTCGGGCCGGGGGGCGGGGGAGCGAGCCCTTCCAGGATCCGGAGCCTTTGCTTGTTTGTCCAGTGTCCCAACCTAGCATTGGTCGGGAGGCGAGACAAACAAGCAAATAGCAGGACAGTCCCGATAAAATCGGGACGTCTGGTCACCCTATGTCCAGCTCCCTAAACCCCCCACTCCATGCAGGACTCCATTCCCCAGCAGCAGGAGCATGCTGCACTTCAGACAGGCTAAATACTGCAGCAAGGGATCTGGGGAATATAGTGGATCACACGCTAAATAGGAGTGAACTGTGTAACACTGCTGTAAAAAAAGCAAACATCATTCTGGGATGTATTAGCAGGAGTGTTGTAAGCAAGACACGAGAAGTAATTCTTCTGCTCCACTCTGTGCTGATTAGGCCCCCACTGGTGTATTGTCTCCAGCTTTGGGTGCCACATTTCTGGAAAGATGGCAACAAATTGGAGGAAGTCCCAGAAAAGAGCAACAAAAATGATTAAAGGTCTAGAAAACATGACATATGAGGGAAGATTGGGTTTGTTTAGTCTGGAGAAGAGAAGCCTGAGAGGGGACATGAGAACAGTTTTCAAGTACATAAAAGATTGTTACAAGGAGGAGGGAGAAAAATTGTTTTTCTTAACTTTTGAGGACAGGACAAGAAGCAATGGGCTTAAATTGCAGCAAGGGAGGTTTAGATTGAACATTAGGAAAAACTTCCTGTCAGGGTGGTTAAGCACTGGAATAAATTGCCTAGAGAAGTTGTGGAATCTTCATTGTTGGGGATTTTTAAGAACAGTTTATACAAACCCCATCAGGGATGGTCTAGACCAGGGGTTCTAGGGGTCACAACCCTTCAGGGGAGCACAAAATTATTACATGGGGTGGTGGTCACAAGCTGTCAACCCATGCCTAGCGGGGCTCCAGCTGTCAGTCATGAATGGAGAGCAGCGGCTGCTGGCCGGCCACCCAGCTCTAAAGACAGCACTGCCCCCAGCAGCAGCACAGAGGTCAGGATGGCCCGGTGGGGGTGGGAGTGGTCATCGCTTTTTGGGGGGGGGGGGGTCATCACAGCCTGAAATATTTTGAAAGGGGGTGTGACAGTGCATCCCATAAGGCTTTATGAATGTATATATGACAGAACTGGAATATGTTTTATGCTACATATGTCATGTAACATCTCTCTGTAAAGGTTATGATCTACTTAATCTATTCAGCCTATTTGTATGCATGTGTCATTGTTGTATTCAAATTTATGAATATTGGCTGTGTACTTGCTTGATTTCTAAGTAGCCTTAGTAAAGCATTCAGTCAGCTTCTTGATAAAGGAATGTGCAAATTAAGTGCCCAATCAAGAAACACTTAAAGGACAATAAATCTTGGAAGGCTCCAGTCCACATAAGAAGTCTACCTGAGGATGTTCAGGGTAGCATGTAAACAATGGCTGCTGCTTGTAAAAACTGAGTCATGCATGGACATGTGACTTGCCCATGTGACTCCAAAACTCCATCTTGGAGCTGGACTTTGCATAGGAGAGAGGAGGGGGTCTCCACCCACAAGAGAAAGTCTATTTAAACCCCTGGGAGACCCCTCCATTTGGTCTTCAGGTGGCTCAAGAGATAGCATCTCCACCCCCAAGGATACCTGCAAGAAACTGGAACAAAGGACAGTAACTACAGGGGGTGCGAGTGATTGCTGGACTAGAAGGAGACTAGTCTGTAAAAGGAAGCTTACTGGAATTCCTCTGAAGGTGAGATTTTTATCTGTATTCAGTTTTCCTACTGTATTAGACACACACTTGCATGTCCTATTTTATTTTGCTTGGTAATTCACTTTGTTCTGTCTGTTACTACTTGGAACCACTTAAATCCTATTTTCTGTATTTAATAAAATCATTTTTACTTATTAATTAACCCACAGTATGTATTAATACCGGGGGGGGGGGCAAACAGCTGTGCATATCTCGCTATTAGTGTTATAGAGGGTGAACAATTTATGAGTTTGCCCTGTATAAGCTTTATACAGGGTAAAACAGATTTATTTGGGGTTTGGACCCCATTGGGAGTTGAGCATCTAAGTGTTAAAGACAGGAACACTTCTGTAAGCTGCTTTCAATTAAGCCTACAGCTGTTAGGGGACATGGTTCAGACCTGGGTCTGGGTTTGCAGCAGGCTAGCGAGTCTGGCTCAAACCAGGCAGGGCACTGAAGTCCCAAGCTGGGAGGGCAGGGAAAGCAGAGGCAGAAGTAGTCTTGGCACAGCAGTTGGCAGTTCCCAAGGGAGTTTCTGTGATCCAACCTGTCACAGGGGATACCAGCAAAAAAGCTTGAGAACCTTTGGTCTAGATAATACTTAGTCCTGCCTTGAGTGCAGGGGACTGGACTAGATGACTCTTAAGGTCCCTTCCAGTCCTACGATTCTAAACGTTACATCTGGGAGCTTAACACAGCTCCCACATCCATAGTCAGGCAGGAAAACAAGTGGACAGATGTTCCCCTGCCCTGAGCCATGGCTTCCATGGGGGCTTCAGGCCCAGGTGCAGGGCAGCAGCGTGGCATTAAAAGGCTCCCTGCGTTGGACATGTGCTAGGAACTCCCTCCACTTTTGATCCCCTGCTCAAAAGCTGGGAGGTAATGGGTCTGATCCTTTGGGATTGGTAGAACCTTTTCTTTTATATGATGAAATAAAAGTTTGAGAAATCATCATATTTGCCTTAGGAACCTGGATGGAGGCCTGAGGCTGGATCACTTTAAGGGAACTGTGTTGTTTGGACTTCTGAGTAACCAATAAGGTAATAAAGAAGCTGTTTTATGCTGCCTTGGTAAATCTAAGTATTGGAATATCCACCAGATTTATGGGGATTGTCTGCCCCATTCTTTGCAGTTCACCCTAATTGAGTGACCATAGCTGGCCCCACTAGGACTCCAGTCACAATGTGCTACACTGATTACAGAGAGAGAGAGCATGCCAGACTGCTCATTATTTAACCAGAATGTCATGTGGGACTAAGTCAAATACCTTACGGAAGTTCAAATATATCAGATCAACAGTTCCTTTTATCAGCCAACCAACCAACAAAACCCCAAACAAAGCCCCCATTTGTTTGATAAGAGTTATTTTCCATGAAACCATGCTGACTAACATTAATAATGCTGCCATCCATTAATTCTTTATGCTTATATCCCACATCTGCCTTTTCATGTCACTGCACAGGATCAGTGTCGGCCAACTGGCCTTAGTCGTTCTGGCTAGGGTGACCAGATGTCCCGATTTTATAGGGACAGTCCCGATTTTTGGGTCTTTTTCTTACATAGGCTCCTATTACCCCCCATCCCCATCCCGATTTTTTCACATTTGCTGTCTGGTCACCCTACCACTGGTCAAAGATTTATTAAAGGTAAAAAAAAAAAAAAAAAATGATTAAGAGTTTTTTGGCTAATTCTTTTAATATTCCTATGTGCACTTTACATGGTCCTGAAGTTTTTAAAATGTTTATATGATTAACAGAATAATCACCCTAGAGCCTTTTAAAATATACTCTGTTGCCCACCAATCCTCTGGTTGCGTAGCTGTTTTTAGTGAGATTATAGGGTTTTTGCAAGTAGCTCTGCCAGGCTCCTTCAGAACTCTCAGATGTAACCATTAGTGCGTGATGATTTCAGGCTTTTTAAATTACCAGTTTATTCCAGCACTAACACTTCACCTCATGCTTCATGCTTATTACCAGAAAAAGCAGCCCTGGGGAAAGCATCTTGCGAACATCCTCTGTGGTGAAGACTGATGCAAATATTTAGTTTCTCAGAAACACCCTTCTCTTTCTTAACTGCACTTTTAAACTTAGATATCCCAGAGACCCACCTATTCTTTTGTAGGAGTTCTTCTTTTGATATACTTGAATTTTTCACTGTTTGCTCTTCAAAATCCGTCTTAGTCTCCTGATCTCGCTCTGACCTATCGCCTGCTGCTGTAATTTGTGCTTCTGCTTATTGGCTTCACTAGGGTCTGATTTCCAGTTTTTGAAGGATTTCTGTTTGGCTTAAATTACCTCTTGAATCTTGCCATTTAGGTAGAATGGTTTCCACCTGGCATTCCTGGTTCCCTTTTCACTCCGTGGTCCGCATGCCTTCTGAGACTCTAGGACTGTTTCTTTTAGCAGCATCCAACCCATCTTTGAAGATTTCACTTCCTTTCCTTCTGCCTTATCTTCTCCTTTTATTGAACTCTATGAGCTTTAGTGTCCCTGTGTCACTGTTTGGTGCCCTTCCTGCCCCCAGGGATTTTGAACTTAATTATACTGCAATCACTCTTAGTGCCCCAGTTACTGTCACTTGTTGAACTTCTCCTTACCCCCTTCATGCCTCCATTTTGTGGAGTCCATGGGCCTGCTGGGGGATTCCAAACTGGAAGGGCTGCTGCTGGAGGGGCACAGCCCAGAGGCTCTGGTTGATGAGATGGAGAGTGAGAAGGTCCCAGATCAGATGGGTCCTCATGGAGAGTTCCATTGGATGCCTGCGAGTGTGAACATCTAAGGAGGAAAGGAGTGGCAGATCTCACTTGTATGGAATGTGTGATTCCCCAAAAGACAGCACAGGAAGCTCTATGCGTTTCACTTACCAGGAAGATTTGAGAGCAGCACAGTCAGGGTTTGAAGCCCAGATCCCTGGGCATACTATGTTCTCCAAACAGCCCCATTAATGATGACTTGAAGGACCTGGATATGCTTAGTTTGGAAAAGAGATTAAGGGAGGAGGGACAGGCTAGCAGTCTACAAATACATGAAAGGCTGCCATAAAAAAAGATGGAGAAAAGTTATCTCTTGCCACAGAAGGCAGGACAAGAGGCAGTGGGTTCAAACTACAACATAGCAGTTTTAGATTAGATCTCAGGGAAAACTTCCTACCTGTAAGAATAGTAGGACAAGGGAACAGACAATCTAGGGAAATTGTGGAAGCTCCTTATATGGAGGTTTTCAAAAGGAAGCTGGAGAGCATCTATCTTGGATGGTTTAGACCAGGGGTCGGCAACCTTTCAGAAGTGGTGTGCCAAGTCTTCATTTATTTACTCTAATTTAAGGTTTCGCGTGCCGGTAACACATTTTAACGTTTTTAGAAGGTTTCTTTCTCTAAGTCTATAATATATAACTAAAATATTGTTGTATGTAAAGTAAATAAGGTTTTTAAAATGTTTAAGAAGCTTCATTTAAAATTAAATTAAAATGCAGAGCCCCCCGGACCAGTGGCCAGGACCTGGGCAGTGTGAGTGCCACTGAAAATCAGCTCGCGTGCCGCCTTTGGCACACGTGCCTTAGGTTGCCTACCCCTGATTTAGACACAACAGATCCTGCATCGTGGCAGGGGGTTAGATTAGATGACCCTTGTAGTCCCTTCTACCCTCTGGTTCTGTGATTCCATGACTTACCAACTATCTAATACACCTCTACCTCGATACAACGCTGTCCTTGGGAGCCAAAAAAACTTACCGCGTTATAAGTGAAACCGCGTTATATCGAACTTGCTTTGATCCACCAGAGTGCGTAGCTCCCCCCCCCATCCCCGAACACTGCTTTACCGCGTTATATCCGAATTTGTGTTATATCGGGTCGCGTTATATCGGGGCAGAGGTGTATAAAAAATATTTACAAAAGTTAGAGCAAAAGCTAGAAGGCTACGGACACAGAAGGGTTCATCCCAGACCACAAGCAGTAGAAAGGAACTGGAGAGGCAGTCGGTCTGCACTGCCCCATAGTGCTCCCAACCAAGGGCAAAGATGAAGGCACATACCAACAGCCACTGCTACTGAAGAATTTCCATTCCCAGGCACATAGATAGCATGCACACCCACAGTGAATACCAATAGGGCACTTGAAGGAGGCAAAGAGACCACCTTCCCATTCTCCACTCAAACCTGTCAGCTTCCCAGCAGAGCTGGCAGCGTTCTCACTCCTGCACTCAGGAGCTCTCTCTTACATGGCAGTCTCACGGTACTGCTGTAATGCAACCAGGGCTGGTGCTACCATTTAGGCAAACTAGGCGGTTGCCTAGGGCACCAAGATTTGGGGGCACCAAAAAGTGGTGCCCCCATTTTTTTTTTACAGCATTGCTGAGCTGCCAGCGGCACGCTGACATGTGCGGCTCAGACTCCCTCTCCCCAAGCACACGGTCGCCGGTCCACTTCTCCCGCCTCCCAGGCTTGCGGCGCCAATCAGCTGTAAAGCATCGGCTGTAACACTTGCACTCCCCTTAACATGGACCACCATCATCTCATAATCCTGGAGGACAAACTCCACCTCAGGAGCTTGGCATTGGCCTCTCTCATCTGGGGCAGCCACGGCAGGGGCGAGTGGTCAGTGTACACAGTGAAGTAATGCCCAACTAGATTCAGCTACAGCCTTTTAAGAGCCCACTCCAGGGCCAGGCATTCCTTCTCTATGGCTGCATAGCCCTGCTCCTGCGGCAGCAGCTTCCTGCTCACATACATGATGGGTTGTTTCTCCCCCTGCACATCAGCTTGTATTGGCACCGTGCCCAGCCCTGTGTCTGAGGTGTCGGTGAACACCATATAGGGTTCGCCAAAATCTGGGTTTCCCAGCACCAGGCCCTTGACCAGCTCCTCCTTCCATGCGCGGAGAGCCCTTTGGGACTGCCTGGTCCAGACCACCTTGAGTTAATTAATGAGTAAAAAAAGTGATTTTATTAAATACAGAAAGTAGGATTTAAGTGGTTCCAAGTAGTAACAGACAGAACAACGTAAGTCACCAAGCAAAATAAAATAAAACACGCAAATCTATGTCTAATCAAACTGAATACAGATAATCTCCCCCTTAGAGATGCTTCAGTAAGTTTTTTTCCTCAGACTGGACACCTTCCAGGCCTGGGCACAATTATTTCCCCTGGTACAGCTCTTGTTCCAGCTCAGGTGGTAGCTAGGGGATTCTTCATGATGGCTCCCTCTTTGTTCTGTTCCACCCCTTTATATATCTTTTGCATAAGGCGGGAACCCTTTGTCCCTCTCGGGGTTCCCACCCCCTCCTTCTCAATGGAAAGATACCAGGTTAAAGATGGATTCCAGTTCAGTGACATGATCACATGTCACTGAAAGACCCCAAGCCTTCATTCCTCCCAGCCTGACTCACAGGAAGGCTTGCCTGCAAACAGAGCCATCCACAGTCAATTCTCCTGGTTGATGGGAGCCATCAAGATTCCAAACCACCATTAATGGCCCATCCTTTGCATAATTACAACAGGCCCTCAGAGTTATATTTCATATTTCTAGTTTCAGATACAAGAGTGGTACATTTATACAAATAGGATGACCACTCAGTAGATTATAAGCTTTGTAATGATACCTTACAAGCGACCTTTTGCATGAAGCATATTCCAGTTACATTATATTCACTCATTAGCCTATATTTATAAAATCATATAGAGTGCAATGTCACAATAATAATGTAGTATGTATTAAATGTATTGATGTATGATATGATTTGATTGTATTCTGACGGCCACTCTGATTGGATAGCAGGAAGGAATGACCCAGGGTCGTTGGAAAAAACACAGACAGGCTGCCTCTGTCTCAACTGATGTTAAGGCAGGAACAGACCAGACCAGTCCTTATGGCTGGTTATGTTACCTTTTGTTTTAGGATAAGTCTTCATTACAGTATTTGTATTTGTTATAAGAACTTGTCTCTTATCTGCATTGCAAACAAAGTTGTGTAAGGTTCTTTTGTAATCCCTTTAGAAACCATATAACCCTTTCTAAAATGTAATCTTGTCTGAAATTTTCTGTAAAATTGCTTGGTGTAAGTAAAGGACATGTGCATGGTTAAGGATGAGTGTGAAAGCCATCACAAATGTCCAGATGGTCAGAAGAAGTGACAGGAAACAATCAGAAAACATCCATTGTATCTGATGCTAAACGAGTTAGCAGGATTGCCTCATCTCTGAGGTTGTCAAACACCCCCGAAGGCGAGGCAACAAATAAGAGATAACAGCGGAAAACCCCAAGATTAACACCACTTAAGTACTAACGATTACAGAATGACATTGCAAAATCCATAGACTAAAGTGGGAATTTACAAGTATAAAGCTGGGGTGTTTTGCTATAGAACTCTGGGTTCAGTCCTGCAAAGCCTCGGAGCATCGGATCACGACCGACAGAGCCCAGCTCCTCTCTCGTGCTCAATCTAACTGGCTGTTAGATTGACTCGAGTTACGACAGACTGGTAACTATAAGACCATCTTCTCTCTCTCTCTCTGTGTGTGTGAATGCATATGCTAACTGTTGTATTTTCAATAAATGCGGCATATTGCCCTTTCTCCTGAAAAAGATCCCATGTGCTTCTTATAAGCATAACACACAGAGAGCCCAAACGGGAGCACCCTGATCTGATAGCTCTGGCCACTGACCACGAATCTCAGGAATTGTCTGTGGGCCGGGATAATGGATATATGGAAGTACGCATCTTTCAAGTTGAGGACAGCGTACCAGTCCCCTGGATCCAGGGAAGGAATGATGGTGGCCAGAGAGATCATGCAAAACTTCACCTTCCTTATGAACGTGTTGAGGTCTCACAGGTCCAGGATAGGCCGGAGCCCACCCTTGGCTTTGGGGATGAGGAAATAGCGGGAGTAGAACCCCCTGCCCCTGAACTCCTGAGGAGCCTCCTCTATTGCCCCGAGAGCAAGGAGCGATTGCATTTCCTGCAAGAGGAGTTATCTATGAGAAGGGTCCCTGAAGAGGGACGGGGAAGGGGAGTGGGAGGGAACAGAACTGGATAGAATATCCCATCCCTACTATGCTGAGGTCCCAACAATCTGACGTGATCTGGGACCAAGCACTGTAGAAGCGGGAGTCTCGACTCACAAAGGGGAGGGAAGGATCAGAGACTGAAACCAATTCTTCGTCCTTGGGCGCATCTTCAAAAGTTTGGCTTCGAGCCATGGGGCTGTTTGGCAGAACAATCCGAAGATGATACGTTGTTCAAGAGATCACTTTTAGACAGATCTTGCTCTGTTAAATCAAACTCTAAAGGATATAGGCGTTTGGGCAGTGTAGTATTTTTTGAGAGTGATACTGTGGTGATTTAACAATTTTAAAAGAAATGTTTAAGGAAAGGGACCAGGAGGGGTGGGGGGATCGTTGAGGAGCCCACCATCCTTCCTAAATTGGTAGTGGAACAAAGCCTGTTTCCATGAAAAAGAAAAGTTCAGATAGGAAAGCAGGATCGGGCTCAGAGAAGCAGGCAGGCAACAGATTAAAAAATTGGAAAACAGGTTGGAAGCTCTGAGGGCATAGTGGCAGGAGTAAGAAAAAAAAGTAAGTACAGGCATGGGGAATTCAGATCCCTGGGACAATACTTGGAATGGTGAAATCTGAGCTAATGAAGGGGTCATTTGGGGAGATAAGCAAGTGATTTAAGAAAAGAGTGAGAAGTTAACTCTGCAGAGACTAGAGGGAATTAAGCAGTTGAACATTGTGAAAATGTTAAAAAGGAAAAGTGTTATAGGAAAAGAATTCTTGGTTTCTTTGCAGCCATTCTGAAGGAAAAATGGGCCCTTTTCCAAAGGAATGCCTATAAATAATCCAGCCAAAGAGACAATCTCATTGAAATAATTTGACTATGGACAATTTAGTCAAATTTGCTAAAAGAACATAAGGGGTTTCAGTTGGAAGTTAACTGCCCCGAATATATAAAGGGAATGTAATCTATGTACAGCTATGTAAACATAGAGCAGTGTAAGGGATGTTAAGGAAAAAAGAATGTGTGTATGTACATAGATATGTATCTATATGTGTGTGTAAATATATTGTGTAAATATGTGAGGGTCTAAGGACCTAAACCAACACACCTGGTTTGTAAAACTCGTTTTGTAGGTTTGAGACAAATTGGTTTTGGTTTTAATAAAGCCACTAAAAATCCGTTTGAATCTTGAATTCAAAGTTGCAGAACTGACAGACCTTTTTGCCAAACACAGGTAATTAGTGTTGTTGGCTTTGGAATTTGGAATTTAACCCTTAAGAGGTACCCCAATGCTTTACAAAGTTTAATATGTTTTTAAATAAAGACCAAAGTCATGGCTGCAGCAGTGCAGTCAAAATCAGGAGAATTGGAAGAGATTCTGGATCTTTTTTGCTTGTTTGTTTGTAAAAGAATAGGAAATTAAAAAAAAAAAAGATGACGACAGGTGGCGCTGAGTAATCAGAAGGTCACTTTAATAAAGGTACTTGAAAACTCTGAACACAAAGAAACAATTACACCTTATGTAAAAATTCATATGGCTAATATAATGTTATTGAAGTTACATTATAGAAAGAATGCATTTTTCCTAGGACATGTGCAGTGTATATTGTAAAAGGGGTAAAAAGAAATGCAAACAAAACTTGCTACTTAATTAAAATCCTATTAGGGCTCCAAAAAAGGAGCCACCATAGGTTGTGTTTTCTTTTTCAGGTCACTGTGTGTTTTGGAAGCAGAAGTTGAAAGTGGAAAGAAATCAAAACTCTGGTGAAAGTTCATTGTGTCCCTTTTAAGACAGAGGGCATGTCTACACTGGCAAAGTTAGAGTGCTGGCAGTTATAGCACTGCTCAGAAAGCGTCGAAGGAAAACCACTGTTGGTGTGTTCACACTGACAGCTGCCTGCGCACTAGCGTGTTCACACTTGCGGCGCTATTCGGAGCGGTGCACTCTGGGCAGCTCTCTCACAGAGCACCTCATTCTCTTTTGCCGCTAAGACTTGTGGGAAGGCGGAAGGGGTCGTGGGGCATCCTGGGTCCTGTCCCAATGCCCCATGATGCATTGCTTCGCATCCCAGCAATCCCTGTGCTTCCATCCACATTTTGCGCCATCTTTCAACTGTTTGTGTACTGAGCCCTGTCTCTTTTTGGCTGCAGGAATGGATCCCGAGCTGTTGACCAGAATGCTGCTCACACTGACCAACATGTCACGAGTGGCAGTGGAGTTTTGCCTTTGTAGTTTAAGGAATGAGGAGTGAAACATTGATCTCGACACACATAGTAGCTATGACACAAGAATGCTTGTGGCATTCACAGAGGTGCTGACCACAGTGGAACGCCACTTCTGGGCTCGGGAAACAAGCACTGAGTGGTGGGATCACATCGTGAAGGGATCACATCATGATGCACGTCTGGGATGACTAGCAGTGGCTGCAGATCTTTCGCATGAGGAAAGCCACGTCCATGGGACTGTGTGATGAACTCACCCCAGCCCTGCGGCGCAAGGACACGAGAATGAGAGCTGCCCTGTCGCTGGAGAAGCGCATGGCGATTGCACGGTGGAAGCTGGTTACTCCAGACTGCTACCTATCGGTCACTGACCAGTTCGGAGTGGGAAAGTCGACCACTGGAGTCGTGTTGATGGAAGTGTGCAGGGCCATTAATCGCATCCTGCTCCGAAAGACTGACACTGGGCAAGGTGCGTGAGATTGTGGATGGCTTTGCACAAATGGACTTCCCTAACTGCGGAGGGGCGATAGATGGCATGCACATTCCAATTCTGGCACCAGTCCACCGAGTACATTAATCGCAAGGGGTGTTTCTCAATAGTTCTCCAGGCGCTTGTGGATCACCGTGGGCATTTCACAGACATTAACGCAGGCTGGTCCGGAAAGATGCATGATGCACGTATTGGAACACTGGCCTGTTCAAGAAGCTGCAAGCAGGGACTTTCTTCCCGGACCAGAAAATCACCGTAGGGGAAGTCAAAATGCCCATTGTGATCCTGCCTACCCCTTAATGCCGTGGTTCATGAAGCCATACACGGGGCACCTTGACAGCAGCAAGGAGCGGTTCAACAACAGGCTGAGCAAGTGCAGAATGACTGTTGAGTGTGCATTTGGCCATTTAAAAGCCTGCTGATGATGCCTGTATGGGAAGCTGGACATGGCCGATGACAATATTCCTATGCTTATAGCTGCGTGCTGTACACTCCATAATATTTGTGAAGGGAGGGGTGAAAGCTTCACTCAAGGCTGGACTACAGAGGCTCAGTGCCTGGAGGCTGAGTTTGAACAGCCGGAGACCAGAGCTATTGGAGGGGCAGAGCGCTGGGCCATAAGGATCAGGGATGCTTTGAGGCAGCAATTTGAAGCTGAAAGCCACTATTTTTTGCTATGCTCAGGATTGCAGTGCTTGTAATGCTAGGAGGTGGTTGGTGCACATGATGCAAGAAGGGGCCTTAACATAATTGTATGTTGCTTTGCAGTGCTCTTTTTGCTTTCACTTAATAGAATAAAGATTGCTTTAAAACCAGCACAATTATTTTATTGAAAGACAACAACCAGAGGAGAGAGTCAAACTAAAAAATTCATCATCAGGGAGGGGAATGAGGGAAATGGAAGGAATGGGGGAATGGAAGGTCTCAAGAGAAGGAGGGGTCCCGGGACGGCTACAGATTTGTGTATGTTCCGGGATCATACCCAACCTTCTCCTTTGGAGTACGATGCAGCGGGGCCAAACTGCAGATGGATCGGTGTTGAGTGCAGTGGGTATTGAGAGTCCACACTGCTGGACTGTGAGGAGAGGGGAGTGGAATGCTGCGGGTAGAGAGTGGAGCCAGGAGGTCGATAAGAGTATGTTGGCAGTGTGTGGGGGGCGCATGAGAAAGAGTTTTGCGACAGTGGTTGCAGAGGACGGCGGGCGCGGAGCGCTTGGTTTGAAGAGCTAGTATCACCTGGAGCGTGTCCGCTTGGCGCTCCATAACTGTTAAGAGCTGCTCCGTGGCTTCTTTCTGGTGTGCCGCCACTCCCTTAATTCCTTTTTCTTGGCAGCGGAGTGCATCATAACCTCACATCCTCCTTCATTGTTCTTGGATGCTTTCTAATTCTACACAACCGTTCTACTGCCAGTAACAAAGAGGGAAGCTGTGCTCCCAAGGTCATCTCTGTGAAGTTTAAATGCAACATTTTACAGAAGCAGTATTGTTTGCAACACAGACAACACTGTTTCAGTGCTTTAAAACACAGCCAGTACTCACACACCTGTCACTAATTGGCTGACCCCAGGCAAGCACACACAAGCCATGAGACCCCCAAAATGGTGAGTAACCGCAGGGGCAGGGTAAATCACTGTCTCCGGACCCTGCTGTACACTGGCATGTGGCTCTTGGGCACCTGGGGAGAGCCAGCACTGTAGGGTGGGCCTGATAATCATTCCTGTCTCCACACTTTCCACAGGAGGTGATCATTGTGGAAGATATCTCACTGCTGAGGGTGAGCAGGGAATCAAGGGAGGGTCTTCTCCAAGCCTGCGGCTTCTGCCCTGGCCCCTATGTAGCTAGTCTGTGTGAAGCCATGGTTCCCCCACCCCCGCCCCTGTGATGGCACAGTGGCATGAGCAAGTTACCATTAATGGGGCAGGAAACAAAGCAGCTCTGCCGAGGAACCTGCAGGAGGGGATTGCCCAGTATCTCCACGGGAGATTCCCGTGAAGCGAGGGAGTGTATCAACAGTATGTTCCACTGCTTAAACTAGGCATGAGGTGGGAGACAAGCCTGCTTTCTGCAACCCTTCTGTCCCCAACAACTCACTTCAGCAATGCCCAAAATCAGATCCACTTACCAGGGGCCTCCTCTCCTGTTTGCACTTTGCCAAGATCCGACTGCTGTGACTGGCTAGGCTCCTCTGGGATAGAAAAGAGCTTCTGACTGCATGAATCTCTGGCCTCCGAGTCATCCTCTGCCTCTGGTTCCCTCTCCCCATCTTCATCCAAGATTGCCTCCTCCTGGCTTGGTCCACTCTCGACTGGCACACGAGCTAATGAAGGATCCAGAGGTGCCTTCTCAGTGGAGGTGGGGTTACCACCAAGTATCACGTCCAGCTCTTTGTAGAACCAGCAGCTCATGGGCACAGCACCGGAGTGGCGGTTTGCCTCCTGCGCCTTGTGGTAGGCATTCCGCAGCTCCTTCACTTTGACCCTGCACTGCAATGTGTCCTGGTCATGGCCCTTTTCTATCATGCATCTAGAAATCTGTCCATAGGTATCATAATTCCAACGACTGGAGCGTAGCTGTGATTGCACTGCCTCCTCTCCCCAAATGCCGATGAGGTCCAGCAGCTCAGCATTGCTCCAAGCGGTGGATCACCTGGTGCGTGGAGCAGGCATGGCCACCTGGAAAGATGCGCTGAGACCACTGCACACATCACTGAGCAAACAGGAAGGGGACTTTCAAATTTGCAAAGGAATGTATGGGGTGGGGCTAACAGTTGGTCACCAGAGGGCAGGGCAGTAGAGTTCAAACCAATGGCCAAAGAAGTGAGAACAGGCATTGTGGGACACTTCCCGGAGGCCAATCACAGCACTGTAATCACCACGGTGTCTACACTCTACGCCTCTCGTCGAGGTGTTTTTTTTAAGAGCGCTGCATCTGCGCAGTTTCTGCGCACTAAGTGGCTTGGCAGTGTGTACATCTCGGGAGTTACTGCGCTTAAAGCTGCTTTACTGCATATAAACTTGCTAGTGTAGACGGGGCCAGAGTCTCTGAGCTGCTGATAGCTTTAAATCCAAAAGCAAGCCAAAAAGCATGCTTTGAGGCAAATTACCTAGCTAATAAAGGAAGGAGAGAACTGCCCATAAGTGGCAGCACAAAGGAGCTGGTCTGCAAACTACTTGTAAGCAAGAAGACTCAGATTATGGCTCTCCAGAAAAGAGGTGAAAAAAACAAGTCAAACCTCAGGTTAATCCTAAGTAGGAAAACAAATATGTGTGTGTGTATGCACAGTGCTGAGATAGATACAAAAGGGGTCTGCTTATATGCATAACACCGCTACCTTTTAATTCACCAAAACCCCAAGGATAAAATTAAATTAAAGCCTATGCAAAAATTTCAAGAGAACATTAAACACACTGGCCTCAAAGACAAATTGTCTAAATAAAAGGAATGATATAACAATAAATTTGATGCTAATGTTAATATTAAACATTGGGATAAATTTAATGTTAATGAGTTAATGTTACTCCAGTAACACTGTATAGTATGCATGATTTCTAGGGGGGTGGAAAAAGCATTGTAGTAATAATGCTTCTTAGCTATCACATGTGAATAAACTTAAAGCTTAGCACTGCAAAGAAACTATTAAAACCTGGCCTGCCTACGGAACAAAAACACAGGAAAGTAGGGAGGTAAGTCCTCTATTTTGCCTGCAATCAGCAAGGATATTTGTAAAAGGAAGGAATATTTTAAGCAATAATCTGCCATCCCAAAAGGGGTGGAAAAATGTTCATTTTGTCTTTCAGAATTTCAGGAAAATCTGGTACTAGCTGAAGATTAACCCAGAATACCATGAATCTACTGTCACAACAAAAATTATACTGCATGAGGCAGAAAAGGATTAAGCATTTAAACTGTATTTGCAGATGCAAATGTGGCAGAAGGGCAGAGGTCAAGGAACGCCAGTATGTTAACAGGAAAACATTCCCAGGTGGTGCAAGCCCATTTAAAGGCAAAATATGCATGGGACATGAGGTTTATTTGTTGGTAAGAATGTAAAAAATGGACTACCCAACAATGGGTAAGCCTCTCCTTGCCAATCCTAGAGAAGCCTTGCTCTGTGCAAAACAAAAAGCTAGCAACATGCTACTGAGATAAACTGAATAACAGCACTGCCAAAGTATACTATAATGGAAGGAGTTGTGTCAGTGCTATTAGGCCAAAAGAAGTTGTATGGCAAGAATGGTATACCCTAAAAACCCCTGTGCAACAATGTATGGGTAAGGTAACCACACTCTGCACCCCTGAGCTGACATACTATTTCCTGGTGCACCAAGATAAAAATATTAATTTAATGGCTAAAAACAATGTTATTAATTTTGATCATTAGAAGTTAGTTGGCCAGAGCTATATAATTAAATTTATAAAAATAAACAAATTAGCCAGCTAGCTAATGCCACTCATGTTCATGTTCAAATGCAAACACACTGTTTGGCAATTTTACATCAAGGGTCTGAAATTTCAGATCAAGCTAAACAAATGAGTATTCATCACTGGTATAATATTTTTAGGGGATGGTCACCCACCTGGAGCTCCATCTGCATTGCATTTCACCCTATAATTGTTGTTATGGTGCTTATTAAACTCATGGTCATCACACTGTGTTGTATGCATTGTTAAATTAAAAAAAATGTACTTGAAGCTAAAAACCACAAGCTCAAATTGCCTCTCAGTGCATTGCTTTGAAACAGCTGTAGAAGATATGATACACTCAAGAATTGTTCTTGAGGGGTCAAAAGGGGGACATGTAGTTGTAGGATTTTATGTTTGTATTTTGTATAACTTAGGATAAAGGATAATAATGTGATATGTATTAAATGTATTGATGTATGATATGATTTGATTGTATTCTGCCGGCCACCGTGACTGAATAGCAGGAAGGAATGACCCTGGGTTGTTGGAAAAACGCATCAGACAGGCTGCCTCTGTCTCAACTGATGTTAAGGCAGCAACAGACCAGAACAGTCCTTATGGCTGGTTATGGTCACCTTTTGTTTTAGGGTAAGTTTTCATTACAGTATTTGCTATAAGGTCTCGTCTCTTATCTGCATTGCAAACGAAGTTGTGTAAGGTTCTTTTGTAATCCCTTTAGTAACCATATAACCCTTTCTAAAATGTAATCCTGTCTGAAATTCTCTGTAAAATTGTTTGGTGTAAGCAAAGGATGTGTGCATGGTTAAGTAGGGTTACCATATTTTGAGCCTCCAAAAGGAGGACACTCCACGGGCCCCCGGCCCCGCCCCAGCCCCGCCCCAACTCCGCCCCTTCCCCAAAGTCCCCGCCCCAACTCCGCCCCCTCCCCTGCTTCCCGCGAATATTTGATTCGCGGGAAGCCTGAAGCAGGTAAGCGGGGGGGGGGGAGGTGCGTCTCCAGCCTGGGTCGGCCCACCCAGCACTGCCGGCCCCCGGCCGAGCACCCCCGGCCCGGCCGACCGCCCGCCAGCCCCCGAGCGCCCGGCCCGGCCGACCGCCGGCCCCCGAGCCCCCGGCCCCCGAGCCGGCCGACTGCCGGCCCGCATGTCCCGATTTTCCCGGACATGTCCGGCTTTTTGGGATTTCCCCCCGGACGGGGATTTGGAGCCCGAAAATCCGGACGTATGGTAACCCTATAGTTAAGGATGACTGTGAAAGCCACCGCAAATGTCCAGATGGTCAGAAGAAGTGACAGGAAACAATCAGAAAACATCCATTGTATCTGATGCTAAACGAGTTAGCAGCATTGACAACCTCAGAGATGAGGCAAACCCCCTGAAGGAGAGACAACAAATAAGAGATAACAGCGGAAAACCCCAACATTAACACCACTTAAGGACTAACGATTACAGAATGACATTGCAAAATCCATAGCCACCAGATGCATCCTGATAGAGGAGTGTGCCAGGCCCTGGTTCCTCAAATGAAGCAGGTAGTCTAAGATCGACTGCACCAAAGAACGCGAAGGGGAGATGCCCCGTTTGGCAGCCCAGCAGGAGACCCTCGTCCATTTTGCCAGGTAAGTCTGTCTAGTCAAGGGCTTTCTACTCTCGAGGAGGGCCTTCTGGACCCTGTCCGAACAGGCCCTTTCCTCAGGGTTCAGCCACGCAACATCCACACCATGAGGTGGAGGGACACGAGGTTGGGATGCAAGAGTTGACTGTGGATCCTGTGACAGCAGGTCCGGCCGGTTTGACGGGGCCATGGAGGGATTGACGACTGGCTCGAAAGCATCCTGAACCAGTGTTGGTGAGGTCACGCCGGGACTTTTCTCTAGGATCATCCTGATGTAGGGTGACCAGATCACCCAAGTCAAATATCGGGACGCGGAGGGAGGGGGCCGTGGCGGGGGGGCGGGGCAAAAAAAAAAAACAAAAAACCCCACCCTTCCTCCACAAGCGCTGGAGGGAGGCCCAGGAGACTCAGGGGAATTGCGGGGCCGGGGTGAATGAGAGTCCGGCCTGGCCCCGAGTAGGCAGGACTCAGTTGGGTGGTAGGGAGAGGAGGGGGGCGGCCCGCGGTGCCAGGCGGCGGCTGTTCTCCCCCCTGGGCAGCAGGACTCGGGAGCAGCCGCTGCTGCAGCTCCCACTGCCGCGGGGGGAGGAAGCGGCCGATGGCCAATCTCGGCGGCTGCGGCTCTGGCGCCCGGGCCTGAACCCCCCGAGCCGGGGCCTGCTGTGGGGACCCAGCAGTGCGCACGCTGCGCCCAGCCCCTGGCTAGTCATGTCTGGGCTGCTGCCCAGCTGGTGCTATCCCGCGGCGGCCCCGGAGTGGGGGCAGCAGGTCCCAGCCCCCCCGGCCTCTCGGGTCCCGGAGGGGAACGAACGGGGCTGGGCTGCCGATGCCTCCGCCCCGGGGCCGCCCCCCTCCTCTCCCTACCACCCAACTGTGTCCTGCCTGCTCGGGGCCAGGCCGGACTCTTACTCACCCTGGCCCCGCACTTCCCCTGCGTCTCCCCGGCCTCCCTCCAACGCTTGTGGAGGGAGGAGGAATGGTGAGCCTGGGGAAGAGGCGGGGATTTGGGGAGGGAGCCAATCGGGGGAGGAGGGGGTGGAGTCGGGGGGGGAGGGGGCGCGAGCACTTCCAAGCTCTGGAGCATTTTCTTGTTTGTCCAGTGTCCCGACCGCACGTCGGTCGGGACGCGGGACAAACAAGGAAATATCGGGACAGTCCTGATAAAATCGGGACGTCTGGTCACCCTATCCTGATGAGCGGAATTGAAGGGAAAACATACATCAGGCTTCCTGCCCACAGCAGGAGGAAGGCGTTGGAGAGGGAGCCCTTGCCCAGACCCCGGCTGGAGCAAAACCTGTGGCACCTCCTGTTCTGCCTGGTGGTGAACAAATCCACTTGGGGAGTTCCCCACTTCTGGAAGATCATGCCGGCTACCTACAGGTGGAGCACCCACTCGTGGTGAGAGGAGAAATCCCTGCTTAGGTGATCTGATAGCATGTTCTTGGCACCTGGACCTTCTAGGTTGATTCCATGGTCGATGCAAAAGTCCCAAAGACGGAGTGCCTCTTGGCAGAGGATTGCACTCCCCCTTGTCTGTTGATGTAGAACATGGAGGCTGTGTTGTCCGTCAAAACTCTGACCACTTTGCCTGACAAGTGAGGTAGGAAGACCGCACGTGCTCTGCACACCGCCCTGAGCTCTTTGAAGTTTATGTGTAGCGTTGTTTCCTCTGGGGACCACATATCCTGGGTCTGGAGGGTGCCGCGGTGCACCCCCCAGCCGAGATGTCCGAAACCAACTCGACTGAGTGAGGAGTGCTGTTCTTCCAGGACTTTCTCAGGGTCGGTCCACCATCACAGCGAGGTAAGTACAGTCGCAGGGATAGGAATGACTTTTTCTAGGTGGTCCCTGGACTGGGAGAAGACCGTCACCAGTCATTGCTACAGGGGTTGCATCTGGAGCCTGGTGTGGCGCACCACATATGTACATGCTGCCATGTGACCTAGTAGGTGCAGGCAATCCCTGGTCATGGTCAGGGGAAATGCTAAGACTTCTGTGATGAGGTCTGTCAGTGCCCTGAATCTCTCCAGCGGCAGGAACGCCTGGTGCAGGTCGAGTCAAGCACTGCTCTGAAGAACTCCATCCTCTGTACCGGAACGAATGTGGATTTTTTTGTTGTTTACCAACAGGCCAGGTGGCTAACAGCATTGCGACATGCCTTTGGACCTGGGGCCTGGAGCTATCCTTGACTAGCCAGTAGTTGAGGTACGGGTAAAACTGGATACCCTGATGTCTGAGGTAAGCAGCCACCACGGACATGCACTTGGTAAATACATGTGGTGCTGTTGCTAGGCCAAATGGGAGGACCACAAACTGATAGTGGTTGGGACCTACCGTAAACCAGAAGAAGCGTCAATGTCCCTCGAAGATGACCATATAAAAGTACATATCTTTCAGATCAAGGGCAGCGTACCAGTCTCCCGGATCCAGGGAGGGGATGACAGAGGCCAGGGAGATCACGCGGAACTTCAGTTTTGCTAGGAAGTGGTTCGGGTCTCGCAGATACAGGATAGGTCATAGACCGTCCTTGGCCTTTGGGATTAAAAAGTAGCGGGAATAGAACCCTTGTTCCTGTACTCCGGAGGAATGCCCTCCACTGCACCTAGCTGCAGTAACCCCTCTACCTCCTGCGCGAGGAGACTCTCATGAGACTGATCCCTGAAGAGGGACTGGGGGTGTGTGGGGAAGAGGGGTAGAAAGTAACTGAAGGGTGTAACCCCGGCCCAACTGTATTGAAGACCCATCGATCCAATGTTATAGATGCCTACGCAGGGAGGAAAGGCAGCTGGCAAAAATAGGGGAGGGAGGATCCTGGGAACAGTCTAGTAGGTCGCCCTTGGGCATACCCTCAAAATGAGCGCTTGCCCACCTGCTTATTGTGGGTCAAGCTCAACTGAGGCGCCTGTGAAGGCTGTTGACTAGGAAGCATCTAGATTTCTTAAGGGGAGGCTCCTGGCAAGGGTGGGTCCCCTGGCCCTGAGGCTCCTGCGGCTTAAACCGCTTGTGGGCAGGGCTGGGAACATACAGGCCCAGGATCTTAAGGGTCATGCGGGAGTCCTTTAGGCCATGGGGCTTACTGTCCGTCTGTTCCGCAAACAGGGCCTGCCCATCAAAGGGAAGGTCTTGCATCAACTGCTGAGCCTCCGTGGACAAGTCAGAGAGGAGCAGCCAGGATACCCGGCACATAGCGACAGCCAAGGCCATGGTTCAGGTGGCGGCGTCCGCTGCATCCAACGCAGCTCGGAGCATCGCCCTGTGTGACGAAGTGGGGATTTTCCCTTATGTTTTATGTGAGTTTTACTGTTCGGCATGAATACTGTGTGCCTCAGTTTCCCTGTGTGCTGCACCTATACCTCAGTGGTGGGAATAGGGGTGTGTAACTTTGGCTGAGACCTCTGGGGCAGGTGACACTGCTCCAGCTGCCTACACCTATGCTATGAGGGGTGCCCTTCATAACCTGAGACCCAGGAGGGGAATGAACCAGGTGACAACCAGGAGACTCTTTGCCCGGGAGGTGAGACAAAGACAAGAAGGAGGAGCAACAGGGATATCTGAGGTCAGGTCGCTGGAAACTGGCAGTCTGCTTAGGGGGGCTGGAAGAGAGGGAGTCCAGGGCATCTGGCCAAGTACTCAAGATGGACTTGGCTGAAAGTCACTGATTTCTGTGATAGCAAGCTCTGTTCTATGCTGTGTTCCTGTCATCTAATAAACCCTTCTGTTCTACATGCTAGCTGAGAGTCATGTCTGACTGTGTTGTTGGGGTGCAGGGCCTTCTGGCTTCCCCAGGAGCCCCGCTTGGGTGGACTTGCTGCGGGAAGCACATGGTGTGGAAGGGGATGCTGAATGCTCCGAGGTCAGACCCAGGGAGGTCGAAGCTGTGTAAGAGTCTTGCCCTGGCGACAGTATGCTCAGATCGATGAGGCTCCCCCAGAGTCCTGACTGGCTTTGTATGGAGTAGTTCCAGAGCATCGCCTGGTGACTCAGTGACACCCTGGCTGGTCGTGCCCTCCTCTGTAATAGCCCGGAACTCTTTCCTAGAAGGCTCAGGAAGAGAGCCCTCGAACTTAGCCACAGCTTGTAACATGTTAAAATCATAGAATACCACGAGGGCTTGATGTCTCCTCAACTGGAGACTAGAGGACGAATAAACCTTACGCCCAAACAAGTCTAGACTCTTGGACTCTTTGTTCACAGAAGTAGCCCCGGGTTGACCCTGTAGCTCCCTGTGGTTAACCCGACCGCTTCTACCACTAGAGAGTTGGGAGCAGGGTGGGTGTACAGGTACTCGTGGCCTTTGAATGGCACAAAGTACTTGAGCTCAGCCCTCTTGGAGATGGGTGGCAGGGAGGAGGGAGTTAGCCACAGGCATTAGTGATCTTAGAGACCCCATCAGGAAGGACATGATCTCCTATGCCACCTGCAGGGCCTCTGGCGTGGATGGCACCGAGAGCTGATGGAAGCCTCTGCCGCTATCCAGGGTAGCTGGTGGGGAATGGGTTGGGCTCTATCACTCCACTGGAGCTTGGCCCCGAGATCCCAATGTGGGTGAAGAGTTGCCTGGTGTGGGACTTGGCTCGTGCCCAGTCTTATCCTTTCCCTTGCAGGAGGTTGGAGACCGGCCTCACATCACCTTCTTGGGCTTCTTGGTCAGAGCCACAGATGGGGACTGGTGCCGGCCAGTGGACAGTCCTGGTGAGGCGCTGCGCACCGAGTCCACAGTACTCGGCACTGAGTTGGAGTGTTGCTCTGGTGCAGAGGTGAAGGCCAACTCTATGAGGAGCACTCTAACGAATATCGTGCTCCTTCTTAGTCCTTGGCTTGAAGGACTTGCAAATTTAGCAGTTCTCATTAACGTGTCCTTCACCCAAGCAACGCAGACAACTGCTGTGTGGATCACTAATGGGCGTGGGCCTCTTGCAGCAATCAGAGGGCTTAAAGCCTGGGCACCGGGGCATGCCCCGTCCCGAGGCAAAGTCCCATTTGGGACCTACGAAGTCATTAACTATAGCTAAGGGATTTATAAACACTAACAGAAAACTATACACACTATAATACAAGAGATAACTAGTTTGAACGAGCAGCAACAGCACTAGCTGAAGCAGCAACAGTTCCAGCACCGTAACTGGCGGCAAGAAGGAAAAGACAGTTACCTTTTCCGTAACTGGTATTCTTTGAGATGTGTTGCTCATGTCTATTCTACAATAGGTGTGTGTGCTTGCCGTGTGCACCAGTGCCGGAAGTCTTTCCCCTAGCAGTACCTGTAGGGGGGAGCGCCCCCCGCAACGCCTGGAGTGGTGCCCGCCTGGTGCAGTAGAAGGGGAGCTGCGCGCTACTCCCATCCTCAGTT
The DNA here is from genome assembly GCF_013100865.1 of Trachemys scripta elegans. Classification (NCBI taxonomy): domain Eukaryota; kingdom Metazoa; phylum Chordata; order Testudines; family Emydidae; genus Trachemys; species Trachemys scripta. The sequence continues at coordinate 30,857,167 of NC_048309.1, forward strand.
TCTTCTTGCCAGATAACTCCGGCAGAGCGGAAGGAGGGTGGGACGTGGAATAGACATGAGCAACACATCTCGAAGAATGTGTTACAGAAAAGGTAACTGTCTTTTCTTCTTCGAGTGATTGCTCATGTGTATTCCACAATAGGTGATTCCAAGCTCTCTCTGTTGGAGGTGGGTAGGAGTTCACAAGTTCCCAGGATGGAGGACAGCCCTGCCAAACCCAACGTCATCCCTGGTCTGGGGGACGATCGCATAGTGCGAGGTGAACGTGTGAACTGAAGACCACGTGGTGGCCCTACAAATGTCCTGAATAGGGACATGGGCCACGAAGGCAGCCGACGAGGCCTGCGCCCAAGTCGAGTGCACCCTCACAATGGGTGGCGGGGGAACACCCGCCAGTTCATAACAGGAACGGATGCACGAAGTGATCCAATTGGACAGCCTCTGAGTGGAAATCGGCTGGCCCCTCGTGCGCTCAGCCAAGGCAACGAACAGTTGCGAGGACTTTCTGAACGGCTTAGTCCGCTCGAGGTAGAAAGCCAGAGCCCGCCACACATGGAGCGTGTGGAGACGGCGCTCCTCACTGGACGCATGAGGCTTGGGGCAGAGGACCGGTAGAAAAATGTCCTGACCCATGTGGTAGCCAGAGACCACCTTTGGGAGGAACGTGGGGTATGGGCGAAGCTGGACCTTGTCCTTATGAAAGACCATGTACGGCGGCTCGGAGGTCAGGGCCTAGAGCTCCGAGACTTGCCTGGCTGATGTGATAGTAACCAGGAAGGCCACCTTCCACGAGAGGTGAGACCAGAAACACGTGGTCAGTGGTTCAAACGGGGGCCCCATGAGACAAGCCAATACCAGGTTTAAGTCCCACTGTGGGACCAGGGGTCTAGAATATGGAAAAAGATGGTCCAAACCCTTAAGGAACTGGCCAGTCATAGCATGGGAAAATACCATGTGCCCTTGCACCGCCAGATGGAAGGCCGATATGGCTGCCAGGTGTATCCTGACCGACGAGGGCGCCAGGCCCTGACTCCTCAGGTGGAGGAGGTATTCAAGGATAAGCTGGATCGGGGCAGTCACCGGGGAGATGCCCCGGTCCGCCGCCTGCCTAGAAAATCGGGACCACTTTGCCAAATAAGCACGGTGAGTGGAGGGCCGTCTACTTTCGAGGAGGACACGCTGAACCTGGTCTGAGCACGTCCGTTCCTCTCCACCTAACCACTGAGCAGCCACACTGTGAGGTGAAGAGCTGCCAGGTTGGGATGGAGGAGGTGGCCCTGGTCCTGAGAGAGCAGGTCCGGGAGGAGTGGCAATGGCCTCGGCGAGCCACCGCCAGCCCGAGAGGGTCCCGTACCAGTGCTGCCTGGGCCACGCCGGGCAATCAGAACGACCCAGGCCTTGTCTGACTTTATCTTCTCCAGGACCCTGCTGATTAGGGGGAACGGGGGAAAGGCGTAGAGAGGCTGGCCTGACCAGACAGGAGAAAGGCATCAGAGCTGCGCCTCTCCCCAAGCCCCACGCTGGAGCAGAACCAGGGAAAAGGATTGGGCCCCGTCTTGCCTGTTGATATAGAACATCAAGGCCGTGTTGTCCATGAGGACCCTGACTACCTGGCCCTCTGGGTGCGAGCGGAAGGACCCCTTGGAGCATGTTGTTTGGGACGGACCACCACCATAGGGAGGTGATCACAGAGTCCAGCACGGTGAGGACCTTATCCATCCTGTCAGTGACCTCGAAGCCAACCAGAGCTGGAGGGGCCTTATCCTGAGTCTGGCGTGATGGACCACATACGTGCATGCCATGTGACCCAAGAGTTGCAGGCAAATCCTGGCTGTTGTCACCGGGAACCTTATGACTGAGTCTATGAGACCTTTCAGGGTCTCGAACCTGTCTGGGGGGAGAGAGGCCCTATCCGATTCTGCGTCCAGGAGCGCCCTGATAAACTCTATGCGTTGGACCAGGACTAACATGGACTTGGTGTTGTTTACCAACAGGCTCAAGGCGGTGCACATGGACAGGAATGCCACATGATCCCTCACCCACCACCAGGAGGTGCCCTTGACAAGCCAATCATCCAGATAGGGGAATATCTGGACCCCCCCCCCCGCCGTCTGAGGTACGCTGCTACCACCAACATGCATTTTGTAAACACCCTGGGGCAGTGGACAGACCAAACAGAAAGACTGTGAATTGGTAATGATTCTGTCCCACCACAAAACGGAGGAAGCGTCTGTGCCCCTCGCATATGTGGATGTGGAAGTACGTGTCCTGTAGATCGAGAGCAGCGTACCAGTCCCCAGGAAGGGGATGATAGAGGCCAGGGAGACCATGCGGAACTTGAGCTTCACCATGTACTGGTTCAAACTTTGGAGGTCCAGGATGGGATTGAGCTCCCCTTTGGCCTTCGGGATAAGGAAATAACGGGAGTAATACCCCTTGCCCATGAACTCCTCGGGCACCGCCTCTATCGCTCTTAGTCCTAGGAGCTGCCCAACCTCCTGCTCGAGCAAAGCTTCATGCGAGGGGTCCCCCAAGAAGAACGGGGGCGAAGAGGAAGTAAACTGGAGAATGTAACCCCGGGAGATGGTGTTGAGGACCTATCAGCCCGAGGTTAGCTGCGACCATTCTGGGAGGAATGCACACAACCGGTTGGAGAAGGGAAGCTTTATTGGGCGTGGATCCCTGATGAGGACTGGCGGGGTGCCCCCGCGTGTCCGATCAAAAATGCCTTTTCCCTGCCTGCTTGCCCTTGGAGGACCCAGACTGGTGGGGCAGGCTGAAACTGCTATCTTTTATAGTCCCACTGCTTCTTATGGGTGGCCTCATACTTCAGGAGAGCAGCCTGGGCGGGAGTCTGCCGTGGCTTGAATTAGGTTTTGCTGGAGCCGGGACATAGAGGCCCAGAGTCTGGAGGGTCATGCGGGGGTCTTTCATGTCATGCAGCCTTGTATCTGTTTCCTCCACAAACAGAGCTTTCCCATCAAACGGGAGATCCTGCATGGAAGACTGCGCCTCGATGGACAGCCCAGAGAATAGGAGCCACAACGCCCGTCTCATGGACACCACGGAGGCCATTGATCATGTGGCCGTGCCGCAGCATCTGAGGCTGGCTGAAGGGACGCCCTAGCAGCCTCTGTCCCTTCCTCCACTAGCGCCTTAAACTTCTTCCTATCGTGCTCCTGGAGGGAGTCCTCAAACTTAGGCAGGGAGCCCAGAGATGGAATTTGTACCAGCCCAGGAGATCCTGATGGTTCGCCACTCGTAACTGGAAGCTCGAAGATGAATAAATTTTCCTTCCAAAAGGGTCCAGTCTCCGAGAGTCTTTGTTCTTTGGGGTTGGGGCTGGCTGACCCTGCCATTCCTATGATTGACCGACTAGACCACCAAGGAGTTGTATACCCGCCCGGCGCCCAAGTACTCATGCCCTTTAGTGGGTACATGTTCCACCTTTTTAGAGATGGGGGCCAACGAGGCCGGTGTCTGCCACAGGGCATTTGAAATCTTAGCCACCCCTTCATGGAGAGGCAAGCCCACCCTACCCGGTGCCGATGGGGACAACACGTTAAACAGGGAGTCCGAGGGCTCCTCCATCTCCTCTGCCTGGAGGTGTAGCTCATTGCCACCTTCTTTAAGCGTTACTGGTGGGCCCTAGAGTCCTCCTGCGGGACATAGGGAGGGCCGGGGCCGCAATCGCCTCCTCCAGGCGGGATGAAGAAGCCAGTATGGTGCTCTGGGTGTCGGCCGGCACCAGAGGGTCCACCACCTGGTTGGACTCCAGGCACAGTACCAAGGATGTACGTCCCACCGACTCCTTCCTCGGGGGTCTGAAGAGGGAGGCCGACGGTGCTTCTGAAGCTCTGGCCACCGAGCGAGCCCCCACTGGGGGCTACGCCAGAGGCCACGGTACCCTTCGGCCGGCCACAACGCTCGGTGCCACTGCACCTGCTGGGCCGGCTGTCCGGGTTGGCCGGCCTGACCCATAGAGGGATGGCTATGGATGGAGACTGGGCTGGCGTAAGATCTGCTTCTGTCCCTGGAGAAGCGGCGGTGCCGGGATCTACGACAGCCATGGGACCGCGATCTCGACGTGGAGGACTGGTACCGATGGTAATAGCTGCTCTGTGAATGGCCTCGATGGGTGGCCCCGCGATGGCGAGACGCTGGCGATTGATGCCGGGGGCTGCGATGTCTTGGAGAAGACTTGGAGGAGGAGTCTGAGCGGGAACTGAATCAATGATTGTGTCATGACTGACTGTGGTACCCTCTCTGAGACTAGGACTGATGGCGACTCCCGCTCCTTGAGGACGAGTAGTGCCGCGAGTCCCGACCGAACAGAACCCAGCCAGTCTGGTCGGCGTCAAGGGTGATCTATCTGGACTCTGCCCCGAGTGGTCGCTGGGCAGTGATCGGCATCGGGAACATTCCCTTGACCATGTGGAAGTTGGGAAAAGCGCAGACATCTTAGTCTTCCAGGAAGAGCAAGAGTCAGGGTAAATCTTCTATTTAATAATTTAAGAACTCAATAATAGTGGGGGATTTTAATTATCCCCATATTGACTGGGAAAATTTCACTTCAAGACAAAATGCAGAGATAAAATTTCTTGATACTTTAAATGACTGCTTCATGGAGCAGCTGGTACAGGAACCCACAAGGGGAGAGGCAACTCTAGATTTAGTCCTGAGTGGAGCGCAGGAGCTGGTCCAAGAGATAACTATAACAGGGCTGCTTGGAAATAGTGACCATAATACAATAGCATTCAACATCCCTGTGGTGGGAAGAACATCTCAACAGCCCAACACTGTGGCATTTACTTTCAAAAGGGGGAACTATGCAAAAGGAGGGGGTTAGTTAAACAGAAGTTAAAAAATACAGTGACTAAAGTGAAATCCCTGCAAGCTGCATGGGCGCTTTTTAAAGACACCATAATAGAGGCCCAACTTCAATATATACCCCAAATTAAGAAACACAGTAAAAGAACTAAAAAAGAGCCACCATGGCTTAACAACCATGTAAAAGCAGCAGTGAGAGATAAAAAGACTTCCTTTAAAAAATGGAAGTCAAATCCTAGTAAGGGATATAGAAAGGAGCATAAACACTGCCAAATTAAGTGCAAGAATGTAATAAGAAAAGCCAAAGAGGAGTTTGAAGAACGGCTAGCCAAAAACTCCAAAGGTAATAACAAAATGTTTTTTAAGTACATCAGAAGCAGGAAGCCTGCTAAACAACCAGTGGGGCCCCTTGATGATCGAGATACAAAAGGAGCGCTTAAAGACGATAAAGTCAGTGCGGAGAAACTAAATGGATTCTTTGCTTCAGTGTTCATGGCTGAGGATGTTAGGGGGATTCCCAAACCGGCTTTTGTAGGTGACAAATCTGAGGAACTGTCACAGATTGAAGTGTCACTAGAGGTGGTTTTGGAATTAATTGATAAACTTAACATTAACAAGTCACCGGGACCAGATGGCACTCACCCAAGAGTTCTGAAAGAACTCAAATGTGAAGTTGTGGAACTATTAACTAAGGTTTGTAACCTGTCCTTTAAATCGACTTCTGTACCCAATGACTGGAAGTTAGCTAATGTAATGCCAATATTTAAAAAGGGCTTTAGAGGTGATCCCGGCAATTACAGACCGGTAAGTCTAATGTCGGTACCAGACAAATTAGTCGAAACAATAGTTAAGAATAAAATTGTCAGACACATAGAAAAACAAACTGTTGAGCAATAGTCAACATGGTTTCTGTAAAGGGAAATCATGTCTTACTAATCTATTAGAGTTCTTTGAAGGGGTCAACAAACGTGGACAAGGGGGATCCAGTGGACATAATGTACTTAGATTTCCAGAAAGCCTTTGATAAGGTCCCTGTCATGGGATAAAAGGGAAGGTCCTTTCATGGATCGAGAACTAGTTAAAAGAGAGGGAACAAAGGGTAGGAATTAATGGTAAATTCTCAGAATGGAGAAGGGAAACTAGTGGTGTTCCCCAAGGGTCAGTCCTAGGACCAATCCTATTCAACTTATTCATAAAGGATCTGGAGAAAGGGGTAAACAGTGAGGTGGCAAAGTTTGCAGACCCCATACTAAACTGATCAAGATAGTTAAGACCAAAGCAGACGGTGACGAACTTCAAAAAGATCTCACAAAATTAAGTAATTGGGCAACAAAATGGCAAATGAAATTTAATGTGGATAAATGTAAAGTAATGCACATTGGAAAAAATAACCCCAACTATATATACACAATACGATGGGGGCTAATTTAGCTACAACAAGTCAGGAAAAAGATCTTGGAGTCATCGTGGATAGTTCTCTGAAGACGTCCACGCAGTGTGGAGGCGGTCAAAAAAGCAAACAGGATGTTAGGAATCATTAAAAAGGGGATAGAGAATAAGACTGAGAATATATTATTGCTCTTATATAAATCGATGGTACGCCCACATCTCGAATACTGTGTACAGATGTGGTCTCCTCATCTCAAAAAAGATATACTGGCACTAGAAAAGGTTCAGAGAAGGGCAACTAAAATGATTAGGGGTTTGGAACGGATCCCATATGAGGAGAGATTAAAGAGGCTAGGATTCTTCAGCTTGGAAAAGTATAGACTAAGGGGGGATATGATAGAGGTATATAAAATCATGAGTGATGTGGAGAAAGTGGATAAGGAAAAGTTATTTACTTATTCCCATAATACAAGAACTAGGGGTCACCAAATGAAATGAATAGGCATCAGGTTTAAAACAAATACAAGGAATTTCTTCTTCATGCAGCGCACAATCAACTTGTGGAACTCCTTACCTGAGGAAGTTGTGAAGGTGAGGACTATAACAGCGTTTAAAAGAGAACTGGATAAATTAATGGTGGTTAAGTCCATTAATGGCTATTAGCCAGGATGGGTAAGGAATGGTGTCCCTAGCCTCTGTTTGTCAGAGGATGGAGATGGATGGCAGGAGAGAGATCACTTGATCATTGCCTGTTAGGTCAACTCCCTCTGGGGCACCTGGCATTGGCCACTGTCGGTAGACAGGTTACTGGGCTAGATGGACCTTTGGTCTGACCCGGTACGGCCGTTCTTATATTCTTATACTGTGAGACTTTAACGCAGGGCCTGAGTGAGTAGGAAAAAACTGAGAGGTTATTTTGACCTTGTGTTAGATAAAAATGGAATGCAGACTGTAGCAGAAAATTGCTGAGAAAAGTAAGATATCTGGAAGGAATATGTATAAACAAAATGCAGTTGTTGATCATTATTGTATGTAACAAAAGGTATAAATGCTTGCCCTAATTGGTTATCTAGCAGAGACCTGTCTAGGTAGGGGAATCCCTGCCTGTGTGTACTCTCCCAACCAATTGCAATTGCTCGTAATAAAGCTGCCTTTGGCTTGTTGCTTTAAACTCAGAGTGAGGACTTTGTTTTCTTTCACAACTGAGACCGGTACTGGGCCAGAGGTGGCTGCGGGGATCCCAGCGGCACTTGCCTCTGGAGCGTAGGGACGACATTGGCGGCGCTCCAGACACCGGCATGGACATGATGTCCCGGGCTGCCTGGAGGGCTTCAGGCGTGGAAGGCATCTGGACATCCAGAGAGGCCTGTTCTGAAGGGGCCAGGCTACTCCGCTCAGCTTGAGTCGGAGGTCTGTGGCCCGGTGGGAATCGAGGACTACCCGACATGGGCCTAGCCTCCGTCCCAGATTTCCCTTGGTGTGGCTGCAAAGAGGGAGTCTTCTTGGCATGCCCCATGGACAGGGAGCGGTGCCGACTGGTAACAGAGAGTTGCCGCGTACCAACGCCACGGTGCCAGGTACCGATTTGGAGCAGCGTACCGGGGTCGGGGTCAGCACCGACTCCATCAGGATGGCCTTGAGTCTAACGTCCCTTTCTCTTTTGGTCCGAGGCTTAAACGACTTGCAAATCATGCACCTTTCGCTGATATGGGTTTCTCCCAAGCAGCGCAAACAGTCTGCATGCGGGTTGCTCCTTGGCACAGAACGACTGAAAGAGCATGCCCCGGCCTGGGCTCACTGTCTGTCTAAACAGCCAACTAACTATAAGTACTAACGCTGAATGAACAGTTCTGGGGACAAGCTACAGCAAAGCTGGAGCTGAGTAGTTCCGATGCACCTTCACTGGCGACAAGAAGGAACTGAGGGTGGGAGGGAGCACGCAGCTCCCCTTATACTGCACCAGGCAGGTGCCACTCCAGGGGTTGTGGGGGGTGCTCCCCCCTACGGGTACTGCTAGGGGAAAAACGTCCGGCACCGGTGCACGTGGTGAGCACGCACACCTATTGTGGAATACACATGAGCAATCACTCGAAGAACAGAGGGTGGGGGGAACCGGCGGCACCCCATAGACCCAGGCATGTATGTGCCACTCCAGGTGGTGCCGGAGCAGGTCCCCTACAGATATTGCGGAGGTAAAAGCTTCTAGCACCCGTGCATGTGGTGAGCACCCCCCTCCAAGTTGAATGGACATGAACAAGCACTCGAAGAACGGCTCTTTCTGGCCTTACAGTCCATGAATTGCAAGCAAATGTTACTGGTGCCTCAGAATTGAACTGGGTGGGCAAGATAGGAGAAGAAGAAAGAGCAAGTGAAGAATCTAAATGTGCTTTAGGTTTTGAGCCTGTTTGAGGGCTGAAAGCATTTTAATACCACTGCCTATGCTCCCTTTTTCTTACTATGCTGTTCAGATATGTTTGCCCTACCCAATGCCTCAGCAGGACTCTCAGTATGAAATTGAAAAATTTCTGGGAAGGTGGATTTTCTCCATCTCTCTCCATTCTGTTACCTCTTCTAGTTTCTATTATTTGTATAATCAGAGCACCCCGGGAGGCTCCTGTCTTATCTCCTTTGTCTCACATCTCTTTGCATAAACATTCTTTCCTGTCATGGGAAAGACTGTTCTCCCACCACTGTTCAGAGCAGCTTGCCACATAGGGAAGTGCTGATCAAAGAGGAGAAAATTGTGTGTGCAGCATCAAGCACAGTAGAACTCTGATCAAAACACTAGTCATGACCCAAAACCATGGTTTTATGGTCAGTATAAGGGTGGGCAAACGTGTGCGTTGACTTGTATGGGTGGCAAATGATGGGAGTGTACTGCAGTCAGAGGCTGTGTGTTTGGGATTGTGTATTCTGGTTCTGTTTTGGGTATGGATTGTGTTATGCTGGGAGAGTTGTGTGGATTTGTATGGGTGGCAAATGGTTTGCACTGCAGTGAGAGGCTACTTGTGTTTGGGTGGTGTGTCAGTTGTGGTTGGTTGTGTGTCTGGGGAGTTGTACTGAGGGATTCTGTGTTGTGTGTGGTTTGTGCTGGGAGATCTGTGCTGATTTGTGTAGGTGGTAAATGAGGGGGTGTGCGCTGCTTTGAAGGGCCGTATGAATTTGGGGTAGGGTGACCATATTTCCCTATGCTGCATATAGGACACCTGGTAAAATTACTCATATTCAAGTGAGTTCAACAGCAATCGGAACTATACAATATAAACATTCAAATTAACATCAAGTCGACTGAGCCCCATTAATAAGCAATACTGCATAGGTGGATTCTTTTTATTTACCTTATCTTTAAGGCTTTAGGGTTCACAGAGGGAGGGGTGATGCACACACCCCTACCACCCCCCCCCACAAATAGGGAGAGGTGAGAGAGACAGACTCCCATACACCTCTCTCACATGGCGGGGTGGAAGAGTGACCAATCTACCCAACCATCCGTGGCACTCTCCGCCCTCCATGCCAGGCTGGGCCTCTGGGATGGACCCGCCTCTCCTGGTACCGCGTCTTCCCGAGGCAACATGTGGGGGGAAAGGGTCCATGCTGGGTCACACACCCCTCCTCCCCCCAGATTTCTGCCAGGTTCACACCGGAATGTGGCCAGCAGCAGCCTTTTGGCACTGTGCGGGAGGGACGGGATGGGAGCTATTTCTAGCCACAGGTGTGGTGGGGGAGGGATGACGTAGCCTGTGTCTCTGCAGCGCTCATCTTCCCCACCCCCCATGGCTGGAAGCAGCTTGTCCCTTCCTGCCCGCACCATGTAGAAAAGCAGCTAACACCTCCAGGATGCTGCTGGCCACCAACATAAATCAGCCGCCTCCTGTCCCCTGGCTACAGCACCTGGGCAGGAAGGGGTTAAGCCCTAAAGATGCATTGTGCACCAGGGCCAAGGGAACCTGACTGCAGGTGAGAGTGCCTATGGGACACAGCAGCCCCATGCTCCCTGGGGGCAGGACCCAGGGCAGGGCAGGGCAGAGGGAGGGTAAAGAGGATGCTAAGTCCCTGCCCCTGGTATCTGCAGGTTTGGGGCATGAACAGGCTGGAAATAGCTTCCCCCACTCCAGAGCTTAGCTGAGGGGCAGAGAGGATTCCCTATGCCAGCACTATTCGGGGCTTTGGCACATGCAGGGCTTGGCTCCTCCTGGTCAGTGCCCCGGGCCAGAGGGTCTTGGGCTTTCCCAGGGCGCAGCCCAGCCGGCGGGAGGGAGAAGGAAGGAGCCTGCTGGCCATGCTGTTGGTGAGCTGAGCGCTCCAACTAGGGGCTGGCTCTCCGCACAGCGCTGGGAACAGTATACGCCTCGCCGGGGTGGTGGTGGGGAGGATCTGTAGAAGCAGTGGGGCTGGGCGCGAAGGGGTAAAGCAAGGAGAAGACAGCGAGAGGGGGAGTACATAAAGGGCTAATGGGTGGGCAGCGGAGGCGAAAAGTAACTAGCTGCTGCCTGGCGCCTGCGCTCACACACTAGCCACCACAATTCGCAGCCAGTGCTGGCCGGAAATGAGACAGGGGTTAGGGTCCTGCTGGCCAAGAGCCGGCATAAAGCAGGGGCTGTGCTGATGGACCAACAAGGGAAACAGGCCATGCCTGCTGCAACTTCACCCCATCAGCAGCCTTGCACACCCACCCCCATCAACGGCCCCCCCACACTCACCTCCGATGGGCGGGTGGCTGGCAAGCAGGGATCTGGACAGCAGCAGGACCCACCAATAGTGATAGGGGAAGAGAGAAAACATGGGACAATTTGCCTGTTTGTAAGAAAAAGTTAGGACACCTGCAGGAGGGCTTAAATACGTGACTGTCCCTTTAAAAACAGGACATCTGGTCATCCTTTGTTTGGGGTTAGTGTGTGTACTAGGAGATGGGTGTTTTGTGTGGATAGCAAATGACGGGTATATGCTGCAGTGGAGGGCTCTGCACGTTTGGGTAATTGTGTGTGCTGGTTGTGTTGTTGTGGTTTTGAAGAATTGTGGCAGATGCGCCAAGTAATCCACCATCTGTGCAGTTTCCCTCATACAACCAATGAACTCCTGCATGCAAATTAGCTGCTGAGTAAGGATGGTAATTGGGTGAGTTAACTGATATCACAATGGTCTGGAACTCTTGGCATAACATACCCTCCAGTAGCCCATGCTGTCACATAACTATAATTCATAAAGTGAAAATGGATGAGAACTTAAAAATTGGACAGTAACAGACCACAAAATCCATTGATGACTGAATCTGGTAACATTCTAAACGAAATGAGCTCTCAATCACCCATATAGCCGTTTCCATGGCCTTGTCTACACTACACAGAAAAGCTAAATCTAAGCTATGCAATTTGAGTTATGCAAATAGCATAACTTACGTCGATGTAGCTTAGAGCTACTTGCCACAGCGTTCACACTACATGATGTCGATGGGAGACGCTCTCCCATCGATCCCCCTTACTCTTCTCGATCCAATGGAGTCTTCACTAGACCCTCTAAATTGTCCACCAATGTGTCAATCCCCAGGTAAGTGTAGACAAACCCTATAGCTTCACAGTGACTCAGACATTCTAGGCTTCAGAGTGACAGTGAGAGACAATCCTGGAATCTTAAAATTCTCTCCTCTTCCAGTGCAGCCTTTCCAAACTTATTTTACACTTACCAACTAACTCCTTTATGTCATTTGGACCCAGTTAACCATAAAGCTACTTTTCCGTCTGAAAATGGTGTACTTGCTCATTACAAGTGAGCCATAAAATCCTGTTACAGAGACAGAAAAATGTTTTTCTCCAGCATTCCAGTTTGTTTGGTACATACGGCAGCACTTTGCGTAGAGTCGGTTTCACTTCATTTCATGTGCTGCTTCAGGGGAAGCTTTTCTGTATACTCTTCCCCAAGCCCTACTTTGGAGGGTGGGGGTGGGAAAGGGGATGCCTGCTTTGGGTAGGATAGGAAGCTCACATGCTCACTTGGTCATTTCCAGACACAACAAGTGGGTGGTTGCTGTTTTTTAAGTATTTTGGGCCAGGAAGGTGTTCCTCTCTTTCCTGGAGCATTCACAGGCCAAGGGAGAGCTGGGGCAACTACATTTCACTCCCCACACCTTTGCAAGAGGGCTAACACCACTGCCAACCCACCACCCCTGGATAACTGAACTGAACGACTCCTTGGGATGGATAGAAACCGATTAAAATTAGATTTTAAAATGTAAATTAAATAGGCTTATTTTTAAAAGAATAATGTATTTAAACTTACATTTGAAATTATGACAACCTATGTCAAAGCCTAAACTTATTATAATCTATTAAAATATGTAAATTAAATAAAAATATTAAATATTGCATGTTTTACATGTATTACAAATATTACATATTTGCTGAAGTTTTAAAGAAAGAGACTACACTGAACTGGTGAAATCACTGGCTAAGCACTGGAATCAGAGTTTGCTGAAATGCTACATCAGCTTTTGACAGCACTAGCCTCTTCTTCGGGTGCAGAGAGAATATTTCCTTCATTTCAATTTATTCAACTAGTTCAGTTCAGTGCCTAATTCATCTGAAGTTAAGAAACTAACTGGAAGATGCAAAAGCAGGTAAGCTTGTTTTCCTCTTCTAATCTAGGAATAAAAACAAGAAGATACAAGAAGATGAGATCTACCAATTCTAAAATGTTGAAGGGCATGGTGAACAGAGACAATCAGCTCAATTTGCTAAGTACAGATAATAGTTCCTGTTTGTTTGTTAAACCAGTTGGTTTTAAATGCAAAACATGTTTTGATACATTTTTTTTTAAGTTTATCCCACACATTTAAGAGGTAGGCTTATAACACTAATAAAAAAATGGAATTTAATTTAAGAAGCACAACAGAAATTTCCATCCAAATGCAGCTTGAAACAAATCATGAGTAAAAAATTTATTCATCTGATAAATGAAAAATGTATCATTCAGCATTTTCTAACCATAAAAATGTAAAGATTAAGAATCGGAATAAATATGTATTAAGCTATACATAGTTGCTTAAATAAAACTTACGTAGACATAGTATATCCTCTTGTTTAGCAAAAATGTACCAAATTTAGAATCATAGAAGATTAGGGTTGGAAAAGACCTCAGGAGGTCATCTAGTCCAACCCCCTGCTCAAAGCAGGACCAACCTCAACTAAATCATCCCAGCCAGGGCTTTGTCAAGCTAGGCCTTAAAAACCTCTAAGGATGGAGATTCCACCACCTCCCTAGGTAACCCATTCCAGGGCTTCACCACCCTCCTAGTGAAATAGTTTTTCCTAATATCCAACCCAGACCTCTCCCACTGCAACTTGAGACCATTGCTCCTTGTTCTGTCATCTGCCACCACTGAGAACAGCCAAGCTCCATCCTCTTTGGAACCCCCCTTCAGGTGGTTGAAGGCTGCTATCAAATCCCCCCTCACTCTTCTCTTCTTCAGAATAAATAAGCCCAGTACTGCAAAGGCTGTATTTAGCTGCAAATCAACAGGTTTTAATGGTTTCTAGCCAATGAGAATTGACCTCTTTTTAGGTAAACAAAGTACAAATGGAAAACAAGATTAAAATTGGTTATTTAAACCAAGGTTTCCTGCATAGTGATTTAAATCATGATTAAAACTGGCGATTTAAATCACTTTGTTTTAAATCAATCCATCCTGATCAGTTGAGGCTCAAGTCCAGTGTTCCGTGTTTCTCCTGCTGCATTCTTTACAATGACAGACATATTTATGATGCTATGAACTCATGCAGGAGAAACTTCAAATCTTGCATTCAGGCTTTGATTGGTAAGTGATGAAGGAACTTCTTTATAAATATTTGGTTTAATATTATACAGGGTTTTTTTTTAAGCCTACACATGTATCCTGTTAATTTTGGTGGGGTTTTAAATTAAAAAAATTATAAAATATTCCACTTTAAGCACTACATGCAGAGAAAAGGTCAGTTTATTCATTGGGAATTCTTATATATGACATTTTTGAAGAACTGATCAATCTAGTGAGCACTGGGTCAGTATTAATACTGCTGAACTACAGTATCTAACTTAGAAGAGCTCTATGTAAGCTTCAGAGCTTGTGTCTCTCACTAACAGAAATGGGTCCAATAAAAGGTATTAACTCACCAATCTCATCTCTCTAAAGTACAAAAATGACCTTTTAAATATATAACTAGTTTGAATAATCATTAAACTGAAACAGAAATAGACTTTACTAAGACTTAACCAACAAAAACCTATTTATTTATTCCAAACACCAAGATACAGAAGTTTTCAAGTTTTGCAAATATTGCTCCAAAGCAAAATTCTATATACAACGCCCTCAGTTCTAATAGTGCATAAACAAAGACATATATACTTATGTATCCACAGTGCAATGTTTGCTCATTTTATCAAGGCTCCATGTTGCATTCACTTAACAGTGATTTAAAGAAACAACAAAAAGTGATTTGCCAGACCAAAATAGTGTTGGTCAAGAATAAGGAGAGCTACAAATGTGGAAACTTATAAAAATAGGGACAAAACAATTCAGGAAGGGCACAATACAGAACCTTTCCTGAATGTGAAAAGCACTAACCTATTTCAAATAAATATTTTCAGTCATCCAGATCTGTTTCATCAGCAAGGGGTTCCCTATTGTATAATCATTCTGCTAAAGGAAAACAAAAACTTCAGTATTGCTATTCACCAAGTGGAATTTTCTTTGCCATGAGAAAAAATAAACTGGCAAAGCAAACTTAAAATGAACGCTCCAAAACCAGTTACTTGCAAAGGGAAAATTTCCATTTCTGGAGAGAAAAACTTGGGAATTAACCTCTCTATTGCTTTAAACTGTAACAAAGTTGATTTGTTAATGTACTTGTATTTAATTATTTTCCAGTCGGAGTGCTCATTATACAGATTTCAAACAGGGAATAATTTACTGGTAAAACAGTAATCTGATAAAAACTTCACAGCTGTTGTTTAAAACCCTTGTTTGGATACCCTTCTTATCATTTGGTTACAGCTGTTTGTGCTAGAGCTACACAGCATGTTACTCATAATTCAGATGTCATTAAGAGGAATGACATGTTTAAGCATTTGTTTTTACCTTTAGAAAGCGAAGTGACATTTAAGATAATGTAAGCTTTATTCCAACTGTGTTACAGCGAAATAAGTTTATTTTCCTGCTGTACATATGTCAAATTCATTATATATCAACTAGTGCCATAAAATGGTGCGACATAAATTATTCCCTGAAATGAGTCTTGGCATAAAAGCCTTAACTACTACCTTGAGTAGCCTAGTTATTCCATTTTCTGAATGAACTAAACTGATCAAAATATTAATTGTAGATATTGTTATTCCTATGATAGTGGATATTTCAAGTTTACATAGTAAATCATTATTCTTTGCAGCATATAAACTTTACAGATTCATATATCCATAATTAACAATTTGTACACTTCTGGGTCTTTTGATTACAACTGTGCTTTAATTTTAACCCTTTGGTGGTACCATCACAAATAGAACTGTCAGAGAGATCAAGATAACAGAAAAATTCTGCTTTTTCAGGACACCCTCTCAATGCAGAAACAATTTACCCTTTCCCACAGTGAAGTTACACTCAGCAATATTTGGGAAGAAAAAAAAAAATCACAACCATTATTTATGGAGATATGAGCCGCACGTAAAAGGCTTGTAACATATCAAATACAATACATCAATGTTTCAAAAGGTACTATATATATATATATATATATAATGTATCTTCAACTTAAGCAGCATTTTCATCTTGATCTCACAAAATAATACGAACTAGAAAATTAAAACAAAGTATAAAAAGAGACTGAGAACATATACTATTTAACATAATACCTCACTGTGAGGACAGTACCTCAGGCATAGCTTTTGAGGCTTTATTTAAACAAACATAAAATAAACTGATTCCCAAAACCACACATTCATAATAAGTCTTTACAATGAGCATGTTTAGAGTATTGAAAAAAAAGTCTACATTTCAAAATATAACCGGAATGGCAATTAACAAATGGATAGAAAACTACACATCTTAAGTTTGGAACTTCTGGCACATATCCCATCTTTTAGACATATCACTGTGTACTCTCACAAAGGTGAGCCAGTAGCACTAGTTCAAGGAGGCACAGTATGGCCAAATTTAAAAGTTCAAGAATGCACAAGAAGCACAATGTAAATGGATTTCCCCAGTACCTTAGAGTCATGTGATAGTGACATGATAAATATGGAAAAATAATCATTTACTATGTAACTAAATGCAACCCAACTGTGACCGTCTGCTATCTCTATTTAAATTAACAGCAGTGGGGTTTTAGGCCAGTATTACTTGCAAACCTCCATGTAAGAGTTAACAATTAAAGATGGACATTCATATTTGCTATGCTTGAAAATTGTTATAACGTCGTCTATTGATTAAATACTGTACTGTGCATAAACCAGTAGGAATAAAGCATGACCTGACCTGGTATACAAGTCTTTTAAATAAACTCTGTAGAACATAATTTACAACCTTCGTCAACTAAACATTTTTGGCTCTTAGAACTCTGTTTTATCTTCAGTGGCACAATTTTAAGTCAGTTTCATTATGCAAAAAGTTTATTTCATTCAACAACTTGTCGTAAGGAATGAAAATCTAAGAGTATAATTTGTCAGTCTGCTCCTACCCTTGAATACAAGAGTAAAATCCCCTTCCATATTGTTAAAATTGACTAGTAAACCCCCAAAAGATCAAAAGATAAGAATAACCTTGTTACTGCTTTCAGAACAGTCATACTTCTTCACAAATCCCTGAAGTCAGTCTGCATCACATGCAATCAGCATGCTAATTTCATTTAAATATATAGAGCTGTTTGTGTCAAACACTCCACGTTCATATTCAACAGCAATTTCAAGAGCTCTCTAGTCTCATGTTGAGCAGCAAAGAGCAATTTTTTGCACCTTGCCTAGGTCCGTAATAAGCTGTTTTATACAATGTTTGAGTTGTGGAAGTCTAGCTAGTGGTTCAGGTGGCTCCAGCTCTCCTGTGTAATCCAACCAGCTCTCTAAAACTGCAAAAGAAATAGAAAAAGTTAATACTATTCGCTATTGTGATTAGCTGACAAATATATACATATATATTTCCAAAACCATAAAACTAAGAGTTCTTGAAATAAATATATTTTGAAAGAAACTACAGTAATTTTAACATATACAATATTTTAGAAATCAGAAAACAAAACTTCCCAAATAGTGTTTGGTAATTTACAGAGCTACCATGTGCGTAAATCAATGTGATCATCTCTGTAAGGCAAAAAACATCTTTGCAAGGCAAGTTAAAGAAGTATGGATTGGATAAATGGACTATAAGGTGGACAGAAAGCTGGCTAGATTGTCGGGCTCAACGGGTAGTGATCAATGGCTCAATGTCTAGTTGACAGCCAGTATCAAGCGGAGTGCCCCAGATCGCGGGAAGTGATTATTCTCCTCTATTTGGCACTGGCGAGGCCACATTTGGAGTACTGCATCCCGTTTTGGCCCCCCCGCTACAGAAAGGATGTGAACAAATTGGAGAGAGTCCAGCGGAGGGCAACAAAAATGATTAGGGGGCTGGGGCACATGATTTATTAAGCGAGGCTGAGTGAACTGGACTTATTTAGTTTGCAAAAGAGAAGAATGAGAGGGGATTTCATAGTAGCCTTCAATTACCTGAAGGGCAGTTCCAGTGACTATATCAAAACCAAATTTACTCCTAAAAACACAACTTTCAATTATTACAGATGGCTATTTGATAAAAACGATGCTGGTATCTTTGTAGATCTGCAGAAATAGGATACAGATCTCAAGACAATGCATTTAGGAGAGAAACAGCATAATCTGAATGGGACAAAATGTACATGCTGTTTAATCAGTGAAAGAAAATACATTTAATTTACCATCCAGTTCTTTCTCAATGAAATCCATCCTGTGTGTAACTTCATCTTGTAGAGATTCAACGTGGGCTAGAAGGTTAAGTTGCCACTGCAGCTGAGAGTTCACAACTCCTTCCTTGTCTTTTTCCAGCAGTTTCATTTCAATAGCTTCCTCTGAAGGGATTTTCTTAGATACACATTCTCTTACCTGACAAAGGTACATAAGTTAGTATTTATCACAGTGAAATGGAAATACTTCAGCCAGCCAATCAGGCTGCATGGATCTCTAGAGTTACTGAAGCTAATGGTACAGTTTCTCCCCAGTTATCCAGTTCCCTACATTTTTTTTTGCTGTGTTTATGATTTGCAGAATTATTGTATTATTTCTCAATAACTAGTCTGAGAATCCTTGTTGGCTAACAGCCGTTGTTAGCCCATCAAAATGCAGAGATAGTTCAATAATATGAAACACTAAGATTAAAAAGTCTCTATACTCCAGCTGTCCACTAATAAGAATTTTAAAACTCTTTACCAGCAACAAAGATGCTGCTTCAGCTTCACACTCTTGGATGAGGCACAATAACACCAACAACATTTAAAACGAAAAACAAAATACTCAAAAGCAAAAGAATGCGAGTCTGACACTGCAGAAACAGAGACTGTTTAAACAGAAGATTTGTTTCTTGATTTCCTGTCTGGGACTGACCTCTTCAGCAGTCAATATTTTGGTTGCACTATCCTTCTGGCTAGTAATGGACGCAGTTTAGACTAATTCACAAAGTTCCAGGGTTAGCAACACCCCTTCCTTCTCTCTCGCCCCCAGATTACCATTTTCAAAAATTGTATGGAAACACAATCTTTATTAGCAGATTAAATGTAATCTAATAGTAACACCTAAGTAGCTTGTGTTTAATGTGCACATGGTCCCTGGAGAAAGCCAATGGTTCAGATACGGAAAGCACTTATCTCACATAAAGCAGCTCAGTCCCAGCAAGGAAATCTGGTAATAAGCTTTCCATTCTGGATCCTGAGTGCTTCCCCAGTTTGAGATGTATGGGCCATAGCAAGCAGTAAAAAATGGTTACTCACCTTGTGCTGTAATTGCAGTTCTTCGAGATGTGTCCCCCTATGGGTGCTCCCCTTCAGGTGCATATGAACCTTTTGAGCCCTTGATTGGAGATTTTCCATTAGCAGTGTCCATTCAACCTGTGATGCATCCTCTACCTCCTTATGCCACACACCGAGGCTATCCAGTGATTAGCAGGTCAATGGTCCTCAGTTTCTTATCCACCCAAATATTCTATATAGAATAGTCTAAAGCAGGAGGGAAAGAGGGTGGGTAGTTGAACATCCATAGGGGGACACGTTGAAGAACTGCAACTACTGCACAAGGTGAGTAACCTCTTCTTCTTTGAGTAGCGTCCAGAAGGGTGCTCCACTTCAGGTGACTCCCAAGCAGTATTCCCCACTGTTGTAATTGATTGATTCTATATAAGCAGAAAGCCAATGCTCTTTGAACAACCACGTATGTCTCCTGCAGAGACTTGTGGGGTTTTGGAAAAAAATGGTGGATGAATGGACTGGTTAAGATGAAACACTGATAGTATCTTAGATAAGAATTTAGGGTTTGGGCACAGAGACTTCATCCTTTCAGAATACTGGAGGAAGGAGGAGTGGGAGATCTGCTATCAAGGCTTCATTCTCTCCAGTCCTATAGGCTGATGAGATAAAAAGGCAGTCTTCATAGATAAGGAGAGCAGAGAATAGGTTGCCATTGTTTCAAATCAGAGTCTCATGAAATATTTAATTACCACGTTAAGGTCCCAAATTGGAGCGGGGTAGAGATTCCCTAAACCCATTATAAACCTTGACTAGTGGTGCACAAATTGGGGGGCATGCCAGAGGTTCTCTGAGGGGCACAAAGAAACTGGGATCCTGCAGGTCCCACAGGACCTGCTACTATAATAGCTGGAGCAGGATAAAAATAGAGTGGGTATTGCGGGGCAGGACAGAAGTGAGATTTAAAAAAAAAAAAAAAAAGTAGTTCTCCCAAGCAGCAAACATGAATACCTCAGCCAGCAGCTGCTCCTCTCCTGCTGTCCAGCTCTGAGGTCAGCACCACCACCGATAGCAGTGCAAAGTGAGGGCATTGCCCCCCTTACTTCTGCACTGTTGCTGGCGGTAGTGCTGCCTTCAGAGCTGGGCGGCTAGAGAGCAGCAGGTACTGGCCAGGGCATTCATGTTGCTTGCACTGCAGGAAAATTATTTTTTTAAAATCCCACTCCCATCTCACACCACAATACTCACTCCCACCCGCTCCCACATTATTTGTTGAATTTTTGCTCTGATTTGTCCCGATGAGGAAACAAAAGCAGGGATTTCTGACCTCCCTGAGTTCCAACAGATTGATGTGGAGACAGGTTTCCTGATTTGTCCATCTACCTTGAGTTGAGAGGGCACTGAGGTGAGCTCTCCATCCCAATAATGATGCATCTGTTGTCATAGTTACTCATGGAGCTGACAGAAAGGAATGCCTGCACAGACGCTGAGGGTCTAGAGAAGAACCATCACATGCCTATACAAAGCATCTCTGGCTAGAGAAAAGGTCATTTTATGCCAACCTTGGTAGCAGCAGAGACGTATCCTTGGATGATTGGTCATGAAGGTGCAAGCTGCCATGTGATCCAGGCACTGTAGACAGTTCCTTACTGTAGTCTAAGCTCCCCTGAATTGTCCCTACCAGTGCTGACCAAGTTACAAGTCTGTCTGTGGGAAGGTAGGCCCTGGCTGTCAATGAATCCAAGTATGCCTCTGGAAACTGTATCTTTTCTACAGGAGTTAATGTGGATTTTTTTACATTCAGCTGGCAACCCAGTTCCTGGAAAAGAGCAACAGCTGTCTGGTTGGAAGACAGTACTGATCCATAGGAACAGCCTGCCTTTGAGTAGCCAGACGTCGAGGTATGGGAAGATTAGGATTGCTTCTTGATGGAGGTAAGCAGCCACTATTGCCAGCACCTCTGAGAACATCCTTAGGGCCTAAGAGAAATACTTGGAATTGGAAATGATCCTGGCCTACATTGATGCGTAGGTGTTTCCTATGCAATTAATTTATCGTTATTTCGAAATAGGCATCTTGTAGGTCGAGAACCAAAAATCAATACCCTTCCTTCAGTGAAGGAATTATAGTTGCCAGAGTCATTATCCTGATTTTTTTTAAGGCTTTACAAACTTGTTTAGAAGTCTTAGATTCAAGATTGGTTTCCACACTCTATCCTTTTTTGGTACAAGGAAATACGTCAAGTAAAACTCTTTGCCTTTGTGAAGTGGTGGGACTGCCTATATTGCTCTTTATTGAAGGAAAGAGTTCACTTCTTATCTCAGTAAAAGCTTGTGAGAGGGGACCCTGAAGAGGAAAAGGAGATGGACGGGGGGAGGGATGTAAAATGGATGGTATAAACTGATGTTATGACATCTATGATCCAGTTGTCTGCAGTGATCCTCCTCCAAGCATGTTGGAAATGGGGAATGTGATCTCCAAAGAGAGGGAGGAGGGGAAACAGATGTAGCTGTAAAACCAGAGGATTTGAACCCTTGACCGACCTGTCAAAATTTTGAAGATAATGGGGTGCTCATAGAGGGCAGGTAAGCAGCATTCTTTCTCTGGAATTTGTCTTTTCCTGGGAGGTTCAGTGGGACTTAGGAATCCCAAGAAATGAGCAGGATGTGACCTACCAAATCTTATTTGTAAGTGTATATATGACCTGAGATCATAAAGTAGCTCTAGAGTCTTTTAGTATGTGGAAGGACTCATCTGTGGTCTCCAAGACTAGCTTACGATCATTGAAGGGATGTTTCTCAACAGTATTCTGGCCTTCTCTCAGAAACCCAGAGTTGGATCCATGACACCCTGCACATAAATACTGCCATGGAGATGGGCCTGGCAGTGGTGTCTGGAACATCCAAGGATGCTTGAAGAGAGGTTCTGACCAATAATTGGCCCTCTGAAATGATGGCCTGGAACTGTTTCCTATGTTCCTGTGGCAGATGTTCAATAAAGGCTGTAAATCTATTACAGTTTATAAAATTATAATTTGTAAAATGTTGGCCATGATTGCCTGATAGTTCTTGTTCCTAAATTGCAGGGTTGCTGATGAATAGTACTTCTGTCCAAAAAGATCTGGTCTCTTTTGGTCCTTGTCATACAGAATAGACTTGGAGTTCTGCTTACCCTGCTCAAAAAAAGCAGAATACTTAGGGGGAACATAATATTTCTTATCTGCTCATTTACACATTGATGGAAGGGTGGTAGCAGGTATTTGCCACATAGTCTTCGCTGGATGCAAGAGTACCTTGTTAATGGATAATACTACCCTGGAGGGTATTGCTGACTGCAGAATGTCCAGCAGATTGTGCTGTGAGTCCTTGACCTCTAAGAAGAATTAGAAGTGTTAGCTACCCTCTTTATAAGAGCTTGAAATTGCAGAAATCAGCAGCCATGGAAGGTGGTGGAGGCATAATCACCTTGTCGGTAGACAATGATGAAATAGGTGTTTGAAGGGTGGCCTCTTTCTCCACCCTGGCTTCCTGCTCCTCAAATGTCTCCTCCTGTGAGTGGGCAGATTGGTGAGGGGAGGACTGTATGACTCTAGCCTCCTTAGGAGACAGTACCAGTGGTCTGGTGAATTGATGCCGATAAGCAGTCCAAAGATCCCAGTATGGCCATTGGTGGGAGGGCACCCATATGGGAGCAGGGGTGGCATAGGGTTGCTTCCACCACCCTCCTTGTTGAACATGAGTATCTTCCCTATGACTGTCAAAGAATGGGTTCCTATATAGGTAAGTCGGAGAACCCTGTACAGAAATATGAGAGATTGACTGGAAGTCTCCATCCTACTCAATATCCTTCAATGGAACCACAGAAAATGGTGAGGATGATGGTGATCTGGAGATGGAGGTCTCAGTACCAAGAGACACTCAGTACTATGAGGAGTGAGGACTTAGGTACGTTAATCAGACAGGTGCTTAATGTACCTGAATTCTTGTGGTACTAAGTAGGGGATCAGTACCGATGCGGTAACTGAAGAAGGTACTATCAATTGGGGGTGTACTAATGCAAGTGCCCACGGTATCTGGTGCCATTTCTTGCTCAGTAGCAAAGGTGCTGAATGCGTAGGCACCAATGGTGGGGCTGTGCCAGATGGTGGCAGCCTTGAGTGTTGATGCTTGCCTTCCTTGTCTCTCAGATGGTATCAAGGCCTGTCAGAGCTGTCTCTCTCCTTGAGCTCTGGCACTTCAGCTCTACCAGTACTGGAGGAGTCTTTTGCCTCTATGGTACCAAGCTGAGAGGTCAAGGCTTCCAAGATTGTGGATCTCACCAGGGGATCTGGGCCTTTTAGGAGCTGGCTCCGTAAGATGAGTCTCCACACTCCTCTTTTTGAAAACCTTCCCTGGAGCCTACAAAGTCTTCCCTTTCTCAGGAGAAGCCTGCACTGAGGTTGAAGGAGTGCTGGATCTGTCTGGAGAAACAGATGTATGGGGGGAGAGGTGTGTCTCCTGAGCTGATTCAGAAGCTGGTCAAAGGGAGCAATCCATTGTCAACAGTCTCAGTTTAATCTCTCTGTTATTTCTTGCCCTGGATTTGAGGGTTGGGCAAAAGCTACACTTCTGGGAGACATGGGACTCCCCCAACCAACAGCCACATAAGAATCAGAGGGGTAGCCATATTAGTCTGAATCTGTAAAAAGAAACAGAGGGTCCTGTGGCACCTTTAAGACTAACAGAAGTATTGGGAGCATAAGCTTTTGTGGGTAAGAATCTCACTTCTTCAGATGCAAGTAATGGAAATTTTCAGAGGCAGGTATAAATCAGTATGGAGATACCGAGTTAGTTCAATCAGGGAGGGTGAGGTGCTCTGCTAGCAGTTGAGGTGTGAACACCAAGGGAGGAGAAACTGCTTCTGTAGTTGGATAGCCATTCACAGTCTTAGTTTAATCCTGATCTGACATCTTCATCATCTGGACCCATGGGAAGGAGACCCTGGAAGAATTCCACCATGATTTCAACAGCTTCCACCCCACCATCAACCTCAGCCTGGACCAATCTACACGGGAGATCCTCTTTCTAGACACCACAGTACAAATAAGCGATGGCCACGTTAACACCACCCTATACCAAAAACCCACCGACCGCTACGCCTACCTTCATGCCTCCAGCTTCCACCCCGGACACACCACACGATCCATCGTCTACAGCCAGAAGCCTCCTGCTACAAGACAGGCCCAGAAAAGAAACCTACAGAACTCCACTGGCCATCACCTACAGTCCTCAGCTTAAACCTCTCCAACGCATCATCAGTGATCTACAAGCCATCCTGGACAATGATCCCCCACTTTCACAGACCTTGGGAGGCAGGCCAGTTCTCGCCCACAGACAACCCGCCAACCTTAAGCATATTCTCACCAGCAACCACGCACCGCACCATAACTCTAACTCAGGAACCAACCCATGCAACAAACCTCGATGCCAACTCTGCCCACATATCTACACCAGCAACACCATCACAGGACCTAACCAGATCAGCTACATCATCACCGGCTCATTCATCTGCACGTCCACCAATGCTATATATGCCATCATGTGCCAGCAATGCCCCTCTGCTATGTACATTGGCCAAACTGGACAGTCACTACGCAAGAGGATAAATGGACAAGTCAGATATCAGGAATGACAATATACAAAAACCTGTAGGAGAACACTTCAACCTCCCTGGCCACACAATAGCAGATGTTAAGGTAGCCATCTTACAGCAAAAAAACTTCAGGACCAGACTCCAAAGAGAAACTGCAGAGCTCCAGTTCATTTGCAAATTTGACACCATCAGATCAGGATTAAACAAAGACTGTGAATGGCTATCCAACTATAGAAGAAGTTTCTCCTCCTTTGGTGTTCACACCTCAACTGCTAGCAGAGCACCTCACCCTTCCTGATTGAACTAACCTCGTTATCTCCATACTGATTTATACCTGCCTCTGGATATTTCCATTACTTGCATCTGAAGAAGTGAGGTTCTTACCCACGAAAACTTATGCTCCCATTACTTCTGTTAGTCTTAAAGGTGCCACAGGACCCTCTGTTGCTAGCCACATAAGAGTGGCTGTCGCTAACAGGTATAGCCTCTCAGAAGGAGAAGCAGCGTTTATAACCTGGGGATCCAGACATGCCCTGCCAGGAAAATAAAAGACTTCCTGACGGGGAGAGAGAGAGGGGAACAAGACAATCCAATCACCACTTATCTCTAACTATATAGTTATCACTAAAACTAACTATACTAACTAATCCTAAACAAAACTACTATAGGAAATTGTAAACACAAGACAGCCAAGGCATGACATGCTCAGGCTCCACCTCAGGCCAAGGGAGTTGAGAAGGAACGGAGGGTGGTTTGCCCGCGCATTCTTATATAGCCTTATTACGCGGCACAAGGAGGTACTAGATGCATGTGCGGACTGAACAGTCATTGCTACCGGAAAATCTCCGATCAAGGGCTCAAGAGGCACATGCGCACCTGAAGTGGAGCACCCATAGGGACACTACTCAACAAAGGAGGTTTTAGAAGGAAGAGAGTGCTAAATAGGAGAAGAATGCACTCCCTTCCCTCAGATCAGAAATATCTGGGGACACATCTTGGATCACCTTCCTGCTAAATGATGCTTCTCCACAGAATGAAGTTCAAGCCTGTAGCATTTTACAAACATGTTGCTGGATGACTAGGTTACAGTTTTACAGGTTTCCTTTGGGGTAGCTAACACACTTTTTGCCTTGGATGCTTTCATGATGCCGTCCAGAAACGTTAGGTATAATGCACTTAAAGTGAACACATAAGCAGGTGAACAGGCAATGCTAACAGGAAAGTTTCCAGGATGTATCTGTAGATCCTGATGACTTGGTGAGTTGCATGTTTGGTTTGATTGTCTCTCTGAGAGGGTCATATAGTTGAACTTTTGGGCCTCCGAAAAGGCCCAGTGAGAGGTTGGTTTCCTTGTCTCTCCAATGACCATATGACTGGGGCTATGTCACCTTTGATCAAGCCAGGTGTTTGAAGTCTAAGTGGTTAATCCCTCCATAAGAGCAAGGGGGTGGTACTGACCAATGAAAATAATGGAACTTGAAAAAAAAAACACAACCCACCTGAGCAGGCTAACAGGATTTCTGAAAGAGTTTGCAGCAGAGAGAGAAGGATTCCCCCCTCCCCGGTACACTACCAATACAGACCACAAGCAATGGACTAGATATTGGGACTTAACAAGGATTGTGCTACATTCTGTTTCCTGCCCGAAGACAGACTTCTTATGCAGGAAGTACAAGTTGATGGCTGTATAAAAGGAAAAGTTTCATGATCTTAAAGGTCAACTATTGATCTTGAGTGGCATCAGAGAGGCAGAAGAGTTCTTGCATAAACAGATTAAGGCAGCACAGTCAAATGTTCAATTAGAGAATGATATACGGTCTCCCACAGTATTTTTGCCAGCAAGTTAAAGAAGCATGGATTGGACGAATGGACTATACGGTGGATAGAAAGCTGGCTAGATCATTGGGCTCAACAGGTAGTTATCAACGGCTCAATGTCTAGTTGGCAGCCGATATCAAGTGGAGTGTCCCAGGGAGTGGACCTGGGGCCAGTTTTCTTCAACATCTTCATTAATGATCTGGATGATGGAATGGATTGCACCCTCAGCAAGTTCGCGGCTGATACTAAGCTGGGGGGAGAGGTAGATATGTTGGAGGGTAGGGACCTAGACAAACTAGAGGATTGGGCCAAAAGAAATCTGATGAAGTTCAACAAGGACAAGTGCAGACTCCTGCACATAGGATGGAAGAATCTCAAGCACGGCTACAGGCTGAGGACCGTCTGGCTAAGCGTCAGTTCTGCAGAAAAGGACCTAGGGATTACAGTGGACGAGAAGCTGGATATGAGTCAACAGTGTGCCCTTGTTGCCAAGAAGGATAATGGCATATTGGGCTGCATTAGTAGGAGCGTTGCCAGCAGATTGAGGGAAGTGATTCTTCCTGTCTATTTGACACTGGTGAGGCCACATCTGGAGTACTGTGTCCAGTTCTGGGCCACTACAGAAAGGATGTGGAAAAATTGGAGAGAGTCCAGCAGAGGGCAACAAAAATGATTAGGGGGCTGGGGCACGTGACTTATGAGGAGAGACTGAGGGAACTGGGCTTATTTAGTCTGCGAAAGAGAAGAGTGAGGGGAGATTTGATAGCAGCCTTCAACTACCTGAAGGGGTGTTCCAAAGAGGATGGAGCTAGGCTGTTCTCAGTGGTGGCGGATGACAGAACAAGGAGCAATGGTCTCGGTCTAGCTTGGACATTAGGAAAAAACTATTTCAATAGGAGGGTGGTGAAACACTAGAATGGGTTACCTAGGGAGGTGGTGGAATCTCCATCCATAAAGGTTTTTAAGACCCAGCTTGACAAAGCCCTGGCTGGGATGATTTAGTTGGGGTTGGTCCTGCTTTGAGCAGGGGGTTGGACTAGATGACCTCCTGAGGTCTCTTCCAACCCTAATCTTCTATGATTCTATGACTCATGCTCCTCCTCTTTTTCTTCTCCTCTCATCTCCAAGGCAGAAGAATGGTGCTTTCTGTCTTCTTTGATGTGAGACTGAGACTTGCCTCAAAAGCTCAGGAGAAGTAGTAATCACTTAGAGAGCTGATGTGCTTGGTCTCAGAGTTCACTGAGGGAGCTAGAAACTTTGCCCTGGTATTGGGGACCCCATGAAGATGTGTCACTGTTCCTCAGAGTGGTAAGGAATTGTATAACCTTAGTAGAGGGGCTCAGTCCCAGGACAGAGGGTTATTCCATTCTGAATCTGAAGTCACCTTCACAGATTGGTCCAAGAGGTGAAGCCTGAGATGACTATCCCTGGCATATCAGGTCTGGGCTAAGAAGAACCAGCAGACCAAGCACTTACCGAGGATAAGGCCTTCGCCACAACACCACCGCCGCCACCACCACCACCACAAAAAAGGCAGCTCACTGACAAGGATAAGCCACATAAGGAAGAGTATCTGAACCTTCATACCTTTGCCTCAACTTTAAAGCACCAATCAAATCAATGGTCAAAATCTAAAGCTTCCAACAGGACAGAAAAACCTAGCAAAGCAGTTAGTAAACTAATACTGTACATTAACTTTCTAAGGTGAAATTTTTGAAGGATGAACTTCTATGGGGAGTACAGCATACATCACTGAGTGCCAACCTGAAGCCACATGTGGTAAGAAGGGGGGCTGGAACAACACTTTGCAACATGCCCTCAGATTGTGGGGAGAGCATGTGCAACCCCAATAGACACTGCTGACCAGAAAATTCCAGACCCTGGAGCATGAAGTAAACATGCACTAGAAGTGGGGATCAACACAGATAACACTCAAAGCAGTCAAGGATTTTCAGAAAGCACAGTAGATTAGCCTGGTAAAAACAAATGCCCTAGAAAAACAGGGCTATACCAATACAACATACCTTAGAATAATTATGCTTGGACTCATTCTCCAACTTGTATAATTCTCTGTCCAGATTCCATCCAAATCTCTCTGACAGGGCATCATCTCCATTCTCCCTTATTCTGCTCACGCCATCGTCCATGGCTGAACCTCTGGTTTCCACAACCAGCCTCTGCTCTATAGCAGGGTAGTAGGCCCGAGGTTTCTGGTAACAGTGTTCACTGGTAATATAGGATTCCTCCACAGAAGGAATGGTTGAAGGTTTCTCAACTGTTCCATTGAAAGTTCTATAACTTACGGTCTCTTCTTTGCAGCAGTTTTCTTCAATGTGAATGATGTGTTTTGTATGAATTTTTTCATCCACTGTAAGATGCTTCCAAGGATGACACCAAAGTTTTAAGTCTGGATGTTCTTTATTTCTGTTTACAGATAAAACAAGTAAAAATCACTTTTTAAATTTAAATTTCTTAAAATGACAGAGTTTCTTTATGACCTTATTTTACAAAGAAGTGAAATGAGAACATTCTATTTAAACACATCGGAACTGATGAACTTCCTCACAAGTAAGTTTCCCTAAACATTCTGGTGTGAGATTTCACTTTCCAGTGATCTTTGTTCAGTATCTTTCAAAAGAATCTTTTTTCATTAGAGTCACTATTTTTAATAAAGCTTTCTGCTTAATGCCATGGCATTAGTTATCCTATACCCCACAATGTTTAGGTGTATCAGGCAGAGTGCAATTTGGAACTACTTCAAATTTGGCATGTTCATATCACCATTTTTTTGTGGTGCAAATACTTTTGTTAACTTTCAATTATAAAAATGTGTTAAAATAAATGAGAAAATATTTTCAGTTGTTGGTACATCCCCTGAATCATCTATGAATTTTCTTTATGGAAGCAGAAATTTGTTTTCATGTTTTTAATTTGATTGTAAGAAAGAAATATTTAAAAACACTAGAACTGAGAAAGTGTTTGCTCTAAATAGGTGATTAGTGTATGTGCACACAGAGCTGAAACAGTCCTCTATTCATACAAACAAATATGAATTTCATTAGAGTAGTACAAATGAACCTCCTGAAAGTATGGCCAATATTAGATTACAAGACCATAAATCAAAACAAAAAAAATCCCGACACTCCAACCCCTCTATCCCCGACCCCCTCACACATATAAAGACAGCAAACACACCCAGTATTTGGTTTTAACAACAATTCTTTCATGTATTAATAGCTGAAGAAAAACTTGTGAAAATGAACGCAAATATAAACTCTGGGATCAAGAAATTTTCGCAGCAGGGAATCTATTTCTCGGATGAGTATGCCAGGAATTACTTGAGCATTGTGATTTGTTTGACAATTAAGTATTCTTTTCTCTATTATTCTAAAAAAAAAAAAAAAAAAAAAAAGTTCTGATTTTACCATGGAAAGAAATAACCCATTACTTAACAAAAACTGGAAAAATAGTTGATATTTGCTCTTTGTTCCTATATACATGTCATTTATATGAAACTATTACAGCTTGTTTCTTAACAGTAAATTAAAGGAACAGGAAGCAAGGCACTTCAAATGCAAGCTCCTTAAGCCAAATGAACTCTCAGATCACAGCACTGGAAAGGTCCTTCTGGGTCATTTTCTAGCAACCTGTATAGAATTGTCCTTCAAACTAAATCCATAAATCTAATACATGTCTATACTGGTTCTTCAATGACCCTTCCTTTGCAAATTATTCCATTACTTAAGCAAAGTGTTTGAGCAGTTTCACACCTAGCCAAGCCTATCTTTGTGTACACTAGAACCCCATACCTTTCCCACTAAACTGTTTTCTATTTTTTTTTTTCATTTTTTAGTTTACTTAAATTTCCATCAGGTTGAACAGTACAGAATAACCCTGCAAGAATTTATTTCAGCAGCAGGGCAACTGGGTATACTTATAAATAGTTTAAGGAGGAACCAAGAATTTTAGATGAATATGAATACTATGCTTCTGTAATTTTCATTGAATTCCTTCACTTATCCATTAGGGGTCAACAGCACAAAAAAAAAAAAAAAAGGAAGCGAAGTATTTAGCAACTTTGGAATGTCTGAACAGATTATTCCCATAGACTAGAACCAGGTCCAAACTAGAAGAAAATAAAATGACAGCCTGGGCCAACTCCTGAAAGAATATTGGAGGAGATCCTGGAGAAGTATTGATCTAATTTGAAATCCAAAGTAACTGAAATCCCCATGCCACTGCACAGTCTATCAAGACTTATCTTCACAGAATAAAGAGCCAGAGACAAAAAAAAATATTCAAACAGCTCTCTGAAGACATGATAAATGGATAATACTGGGCTAAAGATGTTTGCAACTGAACTGTCTGCTATAGGCATCTTATAGGCAACATGATAATTGCACAACTGAAACATGCCTTTCAAATCCATGCTAGAGTGGCTAAAATTTCCTTTCTACATGTTGTAGGAGACTATTGCTGGTGCCTGTGACAGATATTGCTAACACATGCAGCATCTTTGGAGACTAGTGTTTCAACTTTATAAATGTTTTCTGGATGTTAAGCCAGACCTTGAAAGCATGAAAACTTCAAAGAGATGGTTTGAGGTGGTCCAGACAATATGGGCCCAGAGACCTTTGTACCAATCCATGTTATATGTATTTGTGTGTTCCTGGCTCACTGTGTGGATTGCTTGGGGGATCTGAGATCATTAAGTGGTGATTTATGCAGAATCCCAATGCTGATTATAGAGACATCCAGAGTTTGAACTCTTGCCCCCTTGGCAAAGGGACTGTGACTGGTTTTATCCATTTCAGGAGTCCTGGAAACAAAAAGTCTTTTGAGCTATAATGGCTGCATTTAAACGGACTCGGGGGCCTGATTTTGAGCCAACCGACAGCAAGCGGTGGTTACCTGCTAAAGAGTCTGAAGGACGGGAACCTGCCAGGGTTTCCATAGGGAAGATGGGGGACCTCTGTAAGATTAAGTATGTATTTAAATGCTATTGTTTATGATGTTTTCTGTAAATAAAAGTAGTTTACCTGGTGAGGACTGTTTGGTCACTGATGAACCACTGTCATTGTCCCTGGTGAAAGTGAAACTGCAAGTGCTAAGTAAGCCCTAAGTCAGACCTGCCGGGATAATCACAGTGAATTGCAGGGGGAGCTGAAAGCCTAAAACCCTGCTCTGAGGGAGAGGGAGGCAGCTCCTGGCTCAATGAGAATTGACAGCTGGAGGCCTGAGACCTAAAGGGAAACTCCTTGAACAGACCATGGAGCAGCAGTTATTCCAAAAGTGACAAGTGCTGCTTTAACAAAACAAATCTTCTTAAAGGGCAAATCTCGTCAGTAAAGGGCTAGAATTCGCCAATAAAAATAAGGATTTCAAAATGTGACAGTGTTCACCTCTAGAAGTGCCTTCAACTACAGGTTTATTCACCAGTTTAGGAGGCTTGTATATACAGTATAAGGCCTTGGCTACATGTGGGACTTCCCAGCGCTGCTGCAGCAGCGCTGTGAAGCGTGAGTGTAGTCGCGCTGCCAGCGCTGCGAGAGCTCTCTCGCAGTGCTGTAAGTACTCCACCTCTCTGAGGGGAGTAGCTTGCAGCGCTGCGAGCGAGCGTGCAGTGCTGCAGGCTCTGATTACACTGGCGCTTTACAGCGCTGTACTCGCTGCGCTCAGGGGTGTGTGTTTTCACACCCCTGAGCGCAGCAAGTTGCAGCGCTGTATAGCGCCAGTGTAGCCAAGGCCTTAGTCTTTTCCAATCCAGTTCCAGAAGCACAACTACACCTTCTTAGCCCGGTGTTGTAATTTAGCCTTTTTGGTTTGATGTTGCATGCAGCAATACATTCCCATTAGTGCAATTACTGTTATGGCTTGTATTTCTATTAGTATTACATTAAAGGTTTGTCGGGGTAACTAGTGTGTTGGCTAGCTTCACAAGAGAAGCAGCAAAAGTCAATCTAGGATGGATTGGCCTATTGCAGACAGGAGGAACATCTGAAAGTGAAGCACCCAAGCAACAAATTAACACTGACCCCAGGCGCTGTTTACTAACGGCCTCTGAAAGCTGGCTCACATTATACTGATTCTGTCAAAGCCAATACTGATCTTTTCACCCCCTTTCATTCAGGAGTGCTGAAGGACACTCTCCAAATATTTTTTGAAAGGATATGAAGATGTTTTTCTGAACTGTACATCAGTATGAGAAGGTTACTCACCTTGTGCAGTTACTGAGGTTCTTCAAGATGCGTGTCCCTGTGGATACTCCAATTCAGGTAAGTGTGTGCCCCAGCGCCTCAAGTCGGAGAATTTCGACAGCAGTAGCCAGTTAGGCCACACATGCACTGTCTCCGTCTTGCACTTATAGTGGCAGTTAACTTGCACTGTGTGACCAACCCGCTCTCGATTCCTTCTTTACCGCAGAGGACCTTGCGAGAACTCTGAAGTAGAGGGGAGGAGGGTGGATACTGGAGCACCCGCAGAGGGACACTAAAAGAATCTCAGTTACTACACAAGGTGAGTAACCTTCTCTTCTTCAAGTGATGTGGGTGCTCCACTTCAGGTGATTGTAGAGCAGTGCCTGTAGTGGAAAGGAGGGGCTTCAAAGTTAGGTCTATGATTGATGATAGAACCATGAGTCCTAGTAAAGTGTCAGATGCTGAATCTCTATTGTGTATGGCTGAATGAATGTATGGGCTGATGCCCAAGTGGCTGCTTTACATAGGTCTGTAATAGGTACATTATTAAGGAAGGCTACCAATGTACAGAGCTACCTGCAGGAATGTGTTCTAGCCCCCGGTGGGGGTTGTACTTCGTGTTGGCAGTAGCAGAAATGAATGCACTCTGAAATTCATTTGGAGAGTCTTTGCTTAGACAGAGCTTCTCCTTTAGATCTCTCCGTAGTTGAGAGAAATAGTTTTGGTGCCTTCCTGAATGATTTAGTCCATTTGGGATAGAGGTTCCGGACACCTGGTAGGAATCATTTTGTAATTGGATGGGCGAAGACTGAGAACCCATCCATTTTATGGTGGAAGGTTGTGATAGCTGCAAGGTGTACTCTGAGTGAGCTCAATGAAAGACCTAATTTTTTTAGTTGAAGTATACAGTCCAAGAGGTGGTGGCTCTGATGTGTTTGTTCTGGCGTGTGAACTCTCTTCCATTTGTGGAGGTAGGTTGAACATATAGTCAACCATCTGCTGTTTAGCAAGACATCCATCACTTCTGAACAGGTCATCTCATTGCCTTGGTACCGTGGAGGAGCCATGCTCTCAGGTGGAGTATCTCCAGGCTTGGGTGCAAGTTCTGGCCTGCATCTTGTGACAGGAAATATGGAAGAAGTTGGAGAATGTGCGGCGGACATGCTGCAGGTACAGAACCCAGGTTTCTCCGGGCCATGTGGGGGCTACCAAGATGAATCTGGATTGATTGGTCTTGAGCTTTTGTATGATCCTGGACAATACCCGGGTAGGAGAGAAAGTGTAAAGAAGAAGTGGGTTCCATCTGAGGAGGAAGGCATTGCCCCTGGATCCTGGCCCTAAGCCTGCTCTGAAGCAAAATATTGGACATTTGCTGTTCTGACTTGTGGCAAATAGATCTATTGTGGGGAATCCCCATTGTCGGAATATGTCCTATATCACTGAGGTATTTATTTCCCACTCGTGATTGTGGGAGAACTTTCTGCTTAACATGTCCGTTGTGGTGTTCTGACATCCAGGTAGATAGGTGGCTAATATGGTGATGTTGTCATGGATGCACCAGTTCTACACTCTTAAGGCCTCAGTGCAGAGGGAGTGTACCTTGCTCCTCCCCGTTTTTTTTTTTTTTTAAATATAAAACATGCAAGCAACATCCATCAGGATTTGTATGGTTTTGTTTTTGATCATGGGCAGAAAGTGTGCACATATGTTGCAAACTGCTTGCAGTTCCAGAACGTTTATGTGCAGTGTTGGTTCTGGAGGAGACCACCAGCTCTGTACTGCTAGGTGTTTAAATGGGAAGCCCAGCCCACTAGGGAGGTGTCCGTTGTGATCAGTGTTCCCTTTAATTTTTCCCAGGCATGTGCAGAATGAATTTCATTGTATCCACAACAAAATCCATACTGGTGCACATAACAAAATTCATGTGGTGGAGGTCGGGCCAAGGGATTTGGAGTGTGGGAGGGTGGGGGAGCTCAGGGCTCAGGTGAGGGGGGTGCGTGAACTCCAGCTGGGGGTGCGGGCTCTGGGGTGGGGCTGAGGATGAGGGGTTTGGGGTGCAGGCTGCCCCGGGGCTATGGCGGGGAGAGAGAGGATTCCCCCACCACAGCACCTGGGCTGGTGGGGAGTGGTGCCTCTCCCCTGGCCATGACAAGTCCGGGCTGGGTTGAGGGCGGGTGCCTCTCCCCTGGCTGTGGCAGGTCTGAGGCTGGGAGAGAGGCAACTCTCCCTGCCGCAGCCCTTAGCACCTGTGCAGCCCTTAATAGGCTGCTGTGCAGCCGCGCAGCTTAGAGGGAACTTATGTTGTGATTATCATTGCGGGGGGAATCTGTAGTTTAGGTGAGCCTCAATGAATTCTAGTTCTTGCACAGGTGTCAGCGTTGACTTTTGAATGTTAATTTGAAGACCAAATTTTGTAAAAAGAGTGATACTGTCTTTTGTGTGGCTTCAACAGCTTCTTCCCGAGTTGGGGCCTTGATTAGACAATCGTCTACATGTGGGTATATCATGAGCCCTTGCTTGTGTAGGTGGGCTGCCGCCACTGCTAGAACTTTGGGAAAAATAACTCAGGGAGCCATGGAGAGGACAAAGGCAGCACTGTGTCCTAATAGTGATCTTGTCTCAAAACAAATTGTAGAAACCGCCTGTGCGATGGATGTATGGTGACATGAAAGTATGCATCTTGTAGGTCGAGGGCCGAAGACCAGTCCCCTTGTTCCAGTGCTGGGATTATTGTTGCTGGAGTAACCATTCTGAACAGTTTTATTTTGACAAATTTATGTTTCTCAGGTTGAGAATGGGCCTCTAACCCCATGTCTTTTTCTGGGTTTAAAAAAATAATGGGAAGGGATTTTATTCCCTCGATTGTACCAGTACCAGTTCTACCGCACCCAATTGCAGGAGCTGATCTACTTCCTGTCTTAGAAGGTACTCGTGAGA
The DNA here is from genome assembly GCF_013100865.1 of Trachemys scripta elegans. NCBI lineage: Eukaryota > Metazoa > Chordata > Testudines > Emydidae > Trachemys > Trachemys scripta. The sequence goes on from NC_048309.1 coordinate 30,892,949, forward strand.
GGGGTCCCTGAAGAGGGACAGGAAGAGAAGGTGGAGGTGAACTGGATGGAATAACCGGTGGTGATAATTTCCAGTACCCATTTGTCTGAAGTAATAATTGTAAATAATTGGTGGGGAGAATGGTATTAAATGGTCTGTAAATGGATGTCTAGTAGAAAGTGGTTTCAGCAATTGGAATTGGTCTCTTTTTTGGGCCCCAACCAAACCCTCAAATTTGATGTTTCAATCCAGGTTGTTGCGAGGTGGTAGACTGAGATGGGAGTGGCCTATGTCTTGTGGGTCTTTGCTTCCACCTATGGGGGTATATGGGTCTGCCTCTGTGACTGTGTGTAGGGCTCTGGCCTTGAGCATTGTGATAAGTAATATCTGCCTTGTTTTTGTGCAGGTGTATAGATGCCTAAAGACCAAAGAGTTGCTCTAGAGTCCTTCAATGTATGGAGGGACTCTGTCTTACTTACAAATATTTCTGGACCTTCAAAGGGAAGATCTGCTACAGTGAATTGCACCTCCCCACTTGGGAATCCGGACAGATGGAGCCAAGAGGCCCATCGCATGGGTATGGCGGTTGCAATGGATCTTGCCACGGTGTCTGCTGTTTCTAAGGAAGCCTGTACAGCTGTTCATGCCAGGAGGTGACCTTCAGAGATGACTGACCTAAATTGTACCTTTTTGTCTTCCAGGATAAAGTCAATACATTTGTACAGTTTGGAGTAATTTGTATGGTTGTATTTCACCATCAAGGCCTCACACTTGGCTATTCTGAACTGTAATCTCACTGACGAATAGGCCTTACGACCAAAAAGAGCCAATCTTTTCCACTCTACGATATGGGTTGCTCCTTGAATGGTATTGCCTGCCCCATTTGTTGCCTGCCTCTACCACCAATGAATTTGGCTGGGTGTATGAAAATAGAAATTCTAGGGCTTTTGATGGGACAGAATACTTTTTATCTGCTCTTTTACAAGTAGAGTGGATTTTTGCAGTCGTCTGTCAGATGGTGTTTGCAAGCTCCATGAGTACCTTATTTATGGGAAGAACCATTTTGGATGAGGCGGACGTGTGTAATATATCTAACAATTTGTGTTGGGACTCAGCAACCTCTTCCAGAGGGATTTGGAGCATGTGTGTGATTCTTTTAAACAGCTCTTGAAATTGCTTAAAATTGTCTCCTGTTGTAGGTGGCAGAGGCATGATGGTCTCATCTGGAGAGGAGGTGCTGTTAGTTGCAGGATTGGCCTCCTGATCCACAGCCTCCTCTGTTTCCTCAAAAGTCTCTTCAGGGAGCTCGCGGGGTTCTGCCTCTGACACTGATGGGGAGCGTCTCTGTTTTTCCCTGGAGGTACTGGTAGGCTTGGAGCAATGTTACCCACTGGTCCCAGTACAGCCACTGTAGTGGGAATGGCATTGGTGTGGCACCCCTGGATGTTCATACCACCCCTGGAACAGTGTCCTGGCTGTTCCTGTAAATCTGGTCTGACTAGTCCCTATATGGGTGAAGACTGTTGTGATTAATAAACCTCTCCCTCCTCATCCACCTCGCTAGAAAAAGGAGGGGCAGATCTGTTTGGTGTGAGTGTTGAATGCACCGCCGCAATATCAGTACCGAGAAGAGGTGACTCTGGTGACGCAGCAACTATTAAGTCAGAGAAACTGCTGCATTTCAAGAGATCTTGGTACCATCGGCTTGCATCTGCAATTGCTGCGGTGCCGGGTATTGTTGTGATACTGGGAGGTGTTGCGGCACTGGGGGAATTGGTGCTGATGGTGTCTGTACCAAAGGAGGTAAAGTAGGCTTTGGTACTGCTGTCTCGGAGGTATGCGCCAGAGGGCCAGAAGATGGCGCCGTAAGCTAAGGCGCTGCAGAGTTACTTGGTATTTAATGATTTGCTGCTGCAGTGAGTGCTGCAGTAGAAAGGTCAGTCTTGTCTCTGCCATCTTTCTGAGAGACGACCCACTTAGGGTCTCTGACTTTAGGGATACTGCAAGATCCTGTTGACTCGTAGGTACATAGCTGTGGCACAGTCAGCACCAATGACATGGAGAGAGTTGGAGAATGCTTATTTTTTTGAGATTCCCTTTGTGAGAGAAGTGGTAGCTTTCTTTTTGGGACTTTTTTTAAGGAGACAGGTCCCTCCCATGCAGAGTCAGTGAGGGAGGTCTGTTAGAAGACCAGGTAGGTGACTGGGAGGACTTTGGGATCCTGGTTTGGAGGCCAGGCGGAGAGATTTCTTCATAAAAATGAGTTTGAGTTTAAGGTCCCTCACTTTCCTTGCGCGGGTCCTAAGGTTGTGGCAGTAGAAGCGCTTCTGGTGTACGTGTGTCTCCCCCAAGCAGCAGACACACTGGGTATGTTCGTCCGAGACTGGCATTGCCTCTCAGCAGGAGAGGTAACATTTAAAGCCCGGAGACTCAGGCATTCTCAGGTGATATCGTCCCCGAGGGGTGAATGAAAATGTAACACAAAAATAATGTTCGTGTTAGTGTGTGCGTGTGTTTTTAAAATGGGGAGAAAAGAAAAGAGACAGGAACGAGTTCTAACTAACCATTCTAGCTACTGCACTATGCAGCTAATCCAAAATCTAAATCTAAGGTAAGTCATGTAGAGGCACTGCTGGAGCTCCGACTCGGACCAAGAGCGGTTCAGAAGGAACAAAGGGGTGGTTGGTCACACAGCACTAGTTAACTGCTGGTATGGGTTAACTATGGGAATAGCGCATGTGCTGCCCAACAAGGCAATGCTGTCAAAATTCTCTGACTAGAGGTGCGGGACGCACAATCACCTTAAGAGGAGCACCAATAGAGACATCACTCAAAGAAGAACATCAAGATACTTTTTCTTCAAATCTAGAAATCTCTTGAAGATTCTTTAATGATCCAGTTTCTCATAAAATGTGAGTTAATTTAGTACAATACCTTACAGCAAGATCAAGATATGGTGGAAGTCAAAAGGAAAAAATTCCATAAGCAAAATGCTCTTGTTTCGTTCCAAACCTTAATGCCACAAAACCGATACTGTGTTCCATAGCTGAAGAATCTAAAGATCTAAAACTCTCATATCCCCTTGTTGTACAACACTGGGAAGAAAGGTCCTAAAGAGCCGGAGATATTTAAGTTTCACCTCCTTTCTATTAAGTAGAAAAGTATTCTACAGAGGTGATTAAGGGATCCCATGATGAATGGATACATAATATTTCCATGATGCATGACCCTGTATCTTTTTTTTGCAATCCACTATTCAAACACTAAAAGGTATTGCAATTATCACATTTGCAGACATCACAGATTGAGGTGAAAGTAGAAGGAGTTCTAAAAGAGACTGAAGACACCAAGAGCTTTGCTTTCCAAATGGCTGCTGCTATGTGACCGACTGATCAGTGAACAGAGAAACATTTAAGAAATCACACTCTGAAACTGATGGATTTGAGGTTAGGATAATTCATTTTTTCATCCCCAGAACATTAAGGAAACTGGAAAAATGTTGCTCAACTCATAAAAATGCAGAAAAAAGTTGGTTGACTGTCCATATCTACTAATACATATATGTATGTATGAGGAACGTTTTGTAATTTTTCTGGTTGCGTTAGTAACCACAAAATAAAGCTCAAATAGATTATAAAGTGGTGGGCAAGCCACTGAAATGCTGCTGAGATATTAATGTTCTCATTCCACTATATATAATAGAGCAATAATGAAGATGAGTGAAAAAATAATGTTCCCAAGAGCAAAATTATGGTTTAGTAGTATTGAGATGGAAAAGAGATGTGTCAAGAATATCGACATAAGTATTATATACACCTTTCATCCATATTCTGCTTTTTTCTGTATTCTGTATAAATATTCTAGAAAAATTTTCTTCTATACTTTGCTTGCTTGCTTTCTCTTTCTCCACATTTCTGTTTGAGTATATCTATACCCCCACAACAATTTTTTATTTTTTTTTATAATTTTATAAATTAGTTTCACTGCACACCAAGGAGTTGCAGCTATTTTTTTTTTTTTTTTTTTTTGCAAATCACAACTCATCATATCAAACTACATTCCTATATATCCATGGAATAGTATATACAATCAAAATAAATCTGCATTATCAGTTATTTTTCTACTCTTTGAAATCTGTTTCACATCTAGTACATGCCAGCTAAGACTTCAAAACACTGCTTACTGTAAAATGCTCATCTTCAGCTGCAGTCCATGCAGTACTTCTATCACTTTCTGCACATCCCCAAGAAGTTGATGAGTGGCTACAATCTTCTTGGCATTCTGGTGGGAATAATTTTCTTCCAGAAATGCTAAGCCATGCATGTGACCATTACTTAACCACTCCTTCTCATACCAGTATTTTAAGCTGGATCTCTGACCTAAAGCAACAGTAATGAGTGGATTAAAATAATCATTAAGGTAACTTTGGTATGTGAACATTACGGGTAATATTTGTCATTAGCTTGATATCGACTAATATAAACCTCGCACCATCTTATTGACAGTAACTCCTCTTAACAATAGGACTAGTAAAAGAGTCTATTTGACATGGGACACTCCACTGCCCCAAAGACAGAAGGAACATATGAAGTGGGAAGAACATATAACACCTTGCTCCAGGCCAGGGAATTCTACCCAAGTGTAAAGCAGCAGTATTCAATGAGGACTTCCACGCCAGACAGTTGCAACTGATGGACATCTTCATATTTTTGATATATTCTTATCAACAGATTACTGCACATTCCAGTAACTAAATCTTCAGGCATAAAGACACTATGTAATTCAGTGCAAATGATTTTAAAGAGTCTGTGGACAGACAAACAAATACACCACAGGGCTGTGAACTTCCCCATCACCAGTAGTTTCTCTGATGCCTAATTGGTCACATTTTATAAGTAGAATGTATGTACCAAGATGCAGTCATTGAAATTTACAATTTTGACCAAAACCTCATGCAAATATATGACTATTAATAAAACTACCCCTTGCTGAGGCAGTTGGGGTATCACAGAAACAGCTGAAATGCGAATACGTTACCACATTATAAAATAGATGTGATAAACACAACAGTAATAAATTAAGAAGCCAAGCAAAGGGGCATCAATAAAAATAACAGGATGGGACTGGAGATACTTTCTGTCTGAGTGCTAACAGATTAAAACAGTGTGTCTCTCTGAAAAGTAGACTATTCAATAAAAGTGAGCTTGTTTTTGAAGAGTAGAGGTTGGGCTTCTGCAGCTGCCCTGGAAGAGCATGTTCCACAGCCAGGGGAACATCAGAGCAAAGAACAAGTCACCTGCTCATATAAGGCCCAAAAGAGTTACAGCACAGGCCTATCTAAAAGAGGCTCCCAGAGGAATTTTAAAATATAGCTAGGTCAATACCCATTAGGTGGTTTTGACAGCTATCAGGGTCAACTTAAAAATCAATGCACAACTTTATGGGCAGGAGGTACATAAGAATGCAGAGGGGATGCATGTTACGAACATCAGTGCTCAGTGTGGACATTAGCTATGCTGCTGCTGCACAAGCATGGAAGATCCCCGTTCAGAGTCCTACTAAGGGAACTGTAATCACTGAACCTCTGTCACAAAGCTTTGTATTGCTGTTCAATGGTCATTATGGGATAAATAAAGGCAAAATATTTTCATTCCAAGCACAATATGAATTTCCCTGGATAGGATGTGGTTTGTGGAAAGAGTCAGTTCGGACATACCCAATCCAAGCTATCAGGGTCCACAGGGCAGGGGAGGAGATGTACAATTGTGTACCATCACCATGGTGATATGATCATCCAATGTTTAGAGATGACCTCACCCAAAGACCTTATCTATGCAAACACTAAACAACGTGGTAAACAGGACACTGCAGTGTTGATGTAGCTGCGTTGACCCCAGGGTATTTGAGACACAAGGTGGATGAAGCAGGGCCGGTGCTACCATTTAGGCAAACTAGGCGGTTGCCTAGGGCACCAAGATTTGGGGGCGACAAAAAGCGGTGCCCCCCAATTTTTTTTTTTTACAGCGTTGCTAAGCTGCTGGCGGCACGCTGACATGTGCGGCTCAGACTCCCTCTCACTGAGCGCATGGTCGCCGCTCCACTTCTCCCGCCTCCCAGGCTTGCAGTGCCAATCAGCTGTTTGGCGCCGCGAGCCTGGGAGGGAGGAGAATTAGAGTGGGGGCGGTGTGCTCGGGGAGGAGGTGGAGCAGAGGTGAGCTCCCGAGGGGGGAGGGGGGAGCTGCTGCGGGGGGGGCACCTCAGGGCGGAGGGGGGGGCAGGGAGCTGCCGCAGGGCTGGGAGGGTGGGGGCGCAAGGTGGAAGTTTCGCTTAGAGCGCAAAACTTCCTTGCGCCGGCCCTGGGGTGAAGTAATATCTATGTAGCTTAAAAGCTTGTCTTTCACCAACAGAAATTGATCCAATAAAAGATATTACCTCACAGACTTTTAAGGGATCCAAATCCCTAGGCAATGACACACATTGTCTAGCAACAATGAGAGGTCTTGTAGATATGACTAGAACCACTGCAAAGTAGTTCCAGGCACACCAGCAACATTCCTTAGTAAATAAAGCAACAACATGTGGCCAATGATAGGAAAATCTGCCAAATACAAACCAACAACGATGTCAATTCAGCCTAATTTAAAATCTACAGATCATTTAGGACCCTGACTGGCAGGCTCAACTCCCTACGACAGACTGAATCTGGACTGAAACCTATCGAGGATGTCACTGATTTAGAGGTGGACTTGGAGCCAAAAGACCACTACCCTTCTGGTTTACTGTTCCCAAAGAAGAAAGGTCAGACAGGGAGACTACTAGGAAGCACTCCTGTCACTTGAAGAGGGGTGAACCTCCATAGCTGACTGGCATCTGCCACTTACTAAGTGATGTCTTGATAATATCCCTTCAATAACAGCAACACAATGGCAGCAAACAACTTTCTAAGTAGCCAGAGTGGGCATAGATCAGAGTATAAAACACACAAACCCTTGAAGGTATCGGGGACAGTGGAGAAGACAGTCTGTCACTTACCCCAAGTTCTGACAATTAAGAGAACTGGAGAGACAAGCCCCAAACTTCTCAATCTTCTCCAAAACAATTCAAACTTGTTAAGAGTGATTATTTGAAGTCTAAATCATAGATTGTAAGTCCAGAAGGAACCACTGTGATCATAACACAGGTCATAGGACTTCCCTGAATTAATTCCTGTATGAACTAGAGCATATCTTTTATAATAGTATTTCAAGAATGGATTTATAAAAATAAAAAAAGATATGGGGTGATGCAATCTGAATAATTTAGATTGTGCACGACACAGAGGAATTTATTTTGATGGCTTCTTACCGAATCTATGTTCTAACACAAAATAAAATCACAAATGCATTTCAGAGATGAAGGGAGGGAAGAGAGGAGATAGTTATGGCTGTTAGGAAACAGGTTCCTGCTGGCTAATTTCATGAGGTAGGACTGGCATCAGCCTTAAAGGAGTCTACAGGACTGCTGTTGATGAGCCTGCCACAGCCGTCAAAACAGGCATATTTAAAATAAAAGTGGTGATTTGTAACAACACTCTCAGGCACAGGTTCCATTATGCTGAAACATGTTCAGAGGCCTGTGTGGGAAAATACCACTGTCAAACATTACATATCCACAGTGATACAATATTAAATTATTCCATTTACCATCTTTAACATTACTTAGTTCAATATTACTTCAACTAATTGCTTTGGTTAACTAAGTTTGAACTATAGCATTACCTAAAGCTTCCTATCACTTAGTCAACAATAATTTACCATTAGTCTCAAACAAATTTAAAACTCTCACGAGAGCTCAAAAATAAAACAAACTGAAAAATTAGACAATTTGATCTGTATTTTCCAGTCAGATAGTACACCCCAACTTAAATCTGTGTTAACAGCAAAATTATGTTCTATGCAGAGTATCTTTACAATTATACACATTTAATCCCAACTCCTGTTATGGTTTCACATAACGCATCTGAATAATGTTGACTAAACAATAACAAATGAAAGCAAATTAAATTCACTTTTTAAAAAAATCCAATCATCTAAAAAGGACAGAAACTAACAGCAGAAATTACTGGTGTAAGAAAAAAAACTATACATATATACTTTGTAATAGATATAAAAAGCTAATAAAATTACTACATGTATTAGAGTCTGTAACCTTAGAAATCTTTGTACCTGGAGGATCTTGGCAAATATAGCAGGTATATTTCTCAGGTACATTATCTTCCAGTAAACCCATACAGACTCCATGCTGCCAGCACAGACACTCTTCACACTGTTTGAAGTCAAGAATTGCACATCAACAAATGAAACCTCAATACAATTACCTCAATTAATAAGATTAATATGCATATGTATGTATGTATGTATGTATGTAGTGTCTGTGTAACAAAAAAGCCAATAAACTTGAGAAATATAGGCCTAGAAAATGACACCTGGATCCCATCTTATTTTAAGAACAGCAATTAAATTAAAAGATTGGAACTACAATGAAATTTCCACCTTCCCCACTCATTTTTCATAAAAATCACAACCATTTTAGAGTGAAATTAGAGATCATAAAAAGTAGCAAACTGATACCCCTTGAGACCAAAATCCTCTAGTAGATGAGCACATAGAGCAAGCGCTGTTGCAGCCGTATCTGTCCCAGGATATTAAAGAGACAAGGTGGGTGAGATATCATCTTTAATTGGACCAGCTTATTTTGATGAAAGAGACAAGCTTTCCCAGACCTTAAGAAGAGCTCTGTGTAGCTTGAAAGCTTGTGTCTCTCACCAACTGAAGGTGGTCCAATAAAAGATATTACCTCATCCACACAGAGCAAGGGTAACCACAGGACAAGTTCAAGCTTCCCCTACCAATGTACCTAAAAAACTCCAGAAGTGAGAGAATAGCTGAGTCACCTTCATTCAATCATTATTCAGAGCATCACAATCCAGGTATAATATCGAATGTGAAGATACCTTGAAGGCAGAGACATGTAAGCCTGGTCTAAACTTGAAAATTAACAGTATTAAACTATATCAGTATTAAAGAGGTACAACTTTCTAGTGTAGATAAGGCTGTAGCTGCATGTTGTGTTTCAGTCTTTTTTTTTTTTGTAAACCATGAAAAGTACCCCACTGCAATTTCCAAACAGCTCCTAGAAGTTACCACTAGTCCCATTTATGCAGTCTAAAAAGGGGTACAAAGAAACTTACAGATAAATAAGATAACCAAATCTCTCCTCTAAGGAGTTTCTAAGTTTGGTAATGAAAAAGATGGTGGAAGTGGGGCAAAACTGCACATGAGGGAATATTATTTACAGGACTGTGTCATGGTTCTGAATATCTTCTTTTACATAAGCCTGTTACAGAGAGGCACAAGAGGAAGAACCCTTCCTGACTCTCCCTAATTCCCTGAGTGCTCTCTCTGCACAGGCCGTACTGACAGGAACAAAGAAGGTGTTTTTCAATCGAACTAGCTCAACCAACTAGTTATAAAATGGCCAGCTCAAACAACCTTAAAAGTTAGTTTTCAGTTGAGTTGGGCTACCTCAATTGAGAAACATGTTTACTGTCCCTAGGGCCACAGAGATTGTTTAGACTAGAGTTTGGGTCCTGTTTTGAGAGAATTGATTCCCAATTAACTCAAGTTATACTTTTGTAAATGTTAACTTAGACACTACACAAATGTCTGTAGTTTACTCCTGCAGTAAAAAACTCTAGTCTAGACATATCCTTTGGGACATATCTTCCATATATGGGGACAACACATGACTGCAAAGCACATTAGAAAGCACCAACAGATTCTGAACACCCAGCTTCATGGTTAGGTCCAATGACCTTGGGGCAGAGAAGACCATGGAAAGGGGGTGGGGGGAGAGCACAACACCAAAGGCAGAGGGGGACATGTGGAAGAAGAGAGACTTTTGCCCCCTGCCCCCCAAATAGACTGCAAGATCCATATACCATGTCTCCAAGGAGGCTGGGATTAAGGAGAGTCTCTCCCACAAAATGGGGAGAGGAGAAGAAGAGGCATTCCTTCACCCTAAGAACTGTAGGGGAAGAGTGGTGGAAAGAAGAGGAAGGAGACAGGTCAGTCAAGTAGGATGGGGTGGAAGGTTGTAAAAGGTAGAAGACATCCCTGGGAGACGGGTAGGGAAGGAAGTAGTCCCTCTTCTCACCACTAAGACAATGGTGGTGGGTAAAATGGGCAATAGAAAGATCAGTTGAGAGGAAAAGACTCCCCGTTCAAAAAAAGAAAAAGGCAGGCAGCCCTTCCAAAACGGGTCTCCCCAATAAGGGAAGGGAAGGGAAAGGAAGGAAAGAGGAGGCAGAGAAATCCTACCAAGGGAGGGTCCAGAGGAAAACCAAGGGAAAGGATGGGTTAATGGGAGGAGGGAAAGCAAGCAGAGGAAAAGGGAAGCCAAAGGAGGATGTGTCAAGAACAAGAAGAGAGCTCCAGGCCCTGTCTAAACTAGTAGTTTTGTAAAATTCCCCATNAGCTTATGTTGTATAGGGTTACCATACGTCCGTTTTTTCCCAGACATGTCCGGCTTTTTGGTAATCAAATCCCCATCCGGAGGGAATTGCCAAAAAGCCGAACATGTCCAGGAATAATACTGCCGGCCGGGCACTTCCCCTCCTGCGGCTGCTGTGCTCCCTACCTTGACTCTTCTGCTCTGTTTAAAGCCGAGCTGCCCGAGCGCTACCGGCTTCGGGCAGCCCCCATGCTTCCGGACCCTGAGCCGCCGGCCGGGCACTTCCCCTCCTGGGCTCTGGCTGATGTGCTCCTCCCCTGATTCTTCGGCTCTGTTTAAGAGCCGAGCTGCCCGAGCGCTACCGGCTTCGGGCAGCCCCCATGCCTCCGGACCCTGCGCCGCTGGAGCCCGGGAGGGGAAGTGCCCAGCCAGTGGCTGGAGTCTGGAGGCAAGGGGGCTGCCTGAAGCCCATAGCGCTCGGGCAGCTCGGCTCTTAAACAGAGCCGAAGAGTCCGGGAAGGAGCAGAGCCGCCGCGGGAGGGGAAGTGCCCGGCCGGCATTTTCCCGGACATGTTCGGCTTTTTGGCAATTCCCCTCGGACGGGGGTTTGGTTGCCGAAAAGCCGGACATGTCCAGGAAAAACCGGACGTATGGTAACCCTACTCAGAGGTCCCAGAAAATTCTAGCCAGTTTCTTTCAGATCAGTAAGAAAAGGCAGCATTCTGTCTCATTCTAATTGGCATTTAGAGTGCCCACATTTAAAAAAACCCAGAAAAGTTAGCAATTCCTCCAGGAATGGGCAAATCTCCAAATGACTTTTTTGAGGGCAGATACAGGAGACACCTCAAATCTGAGCTTCCAAATTCTGGGGTAAGGTAGAGGTCTGAGTGAGAATCCTCTGAGGGGATATCTTCAACAATGCAGATTTACAAGTAAGTAGTTTTTTCTTTTTTAAGGTTACAGCTGCACAGGATTTTCACTCTTCAAGAGTAAGTGGCTTGGGGAATGACTCAAATAAAAATAATTAGAATGCTCCAAGAAGCAGTGTCAAAAAGAGGCTGGTACCCAATAAAGAAGAGACTCCCACCCCGCCACCCCCCAATAGGATGATGAAAAACATATAAATAAACAGCACTAAAGGATGCACCCTTCTAAAACAGAAACTTTCAAAAGTTGGCCGACTCAAATAGGAGATGTCTCAGTATGTGAATCCAGAGATGGAGAAATAAAAACCCATATGTATTCTTCTGTTAGACAATTTCCCAGACAAGACAACCATAAAGTGTCTAGACAATTACTTAAACAACTAAGTGTTTCTACCAAACTAAGATTTGATGTCCTAGCCAATTTTAATGGCAATGTAGGCAATGCAGCTAAGAAAATAACCCAACGCCACCGAGCTGTCACAACCACAACTTCTCCAAATTGCAGCAATTCCCATAACAAAGCCAGCCATGCACCAGACCCCTTTGGGCATGTCTCTGAAGTATAGACAATGTCACTCTCCTGGACAGAAAGCCACCTCCTCATTACAGCCAGCCAGAGCAATCCACGGTCACTATTTTTGTGAACCAACAACATTAGTTCAACCCTAATAGCTCTTGGTCTCCCCTCCCCCCAAAAAACCTTCCAGAAGACCCTGTAATAGAAAGACTCCAAAATGAAGGAGTAAAGATACTGAGCTACCACCCTATGTCCACCCCTTGCCGGAAAATTGTACTCCAGCATCTAAGTTTTAATTTCTAGTCAAGTTATAGTTCTAGCCCTCATATCTATGAATAGAAGATCAGTGTAATGGAAGAAATTATATTTTCCTGAGTCTGCAGATAGCCTGAAACAAAAGTATGGCGAGATGTGAACTTTCCCAATTCATCTCTATAAGGCATCTTAAGTCTGACATCTAAGCCTGATAACTGCAAACATTACTATTTCACTGCTGATCATTTTAGGACAACCCCAAAGCTAATCAATGTGCATCTCACTCCCAACAAATTCCTGCGTGTTCTCAAGTACTAACTGCGCCTATGCAGCTGCTATAACACCAGCTTCCAAGCCCCTAATAACTACTACCATGGAGTAAGATGTTATCAACACAAAAATCTGCTGCAAATCAAAGACTGAAAATATGGTAACATAAAAGACAATTTATTATTAAAATATAAAGACATGCTACTGTACCGACTGCATTATTCAATTTCATATCACATTTGTAAAAACAGAAAGGTAACTCAGGAGCTATAATTTTAAAAGTATGTCTATATATTCCAATTTATGGGAGATGCAGCCTTGGCACTGCTGAGTTTCAGGAACATTTTAGAAAGCAGTCCTTACTGAGACTGCACAAGTACCCTCTAGTGGTGCCTAATTTTTACAGCAGAGATAAAAAATAATGGTAACAATTTATAATCAACAAGAGGATAATATGATGAGATGGCAGACAAATACACTTTGGCGGAATACAAGGAGGGACTGAAAAATGTTAAGTACAGTAAGAAGTCTAAGTTGGATAATATGAAAACAGATTGAAGAGAATCTGCTACTCATGGTGAAACCTCTTCCACTTCTGAGAAAAATATTTAACAAGTAGTTTCCTAGACTGTAATAGGATTTTCCCCATTTCCACAGTACAAGTTCAGTCAGTCAGCATCCTGTGATCCAAGATGTGAGGATGCAGCATGCAAAAGCCTTTTTGGGTCAAGATGTCTGATACTGCTGGTAGGAGATATGGCAACTCCCATCAAGTCTGAAGAGATATGCATACAAGTAGTGGCTGGCCCAAGCTAAGGCAATTAGTATGACCTAGGACTCGCAAGGAAGCAGCAGCCACAAAATGTAGTAAACTTACCTACCAAAAATAACCCAAGAACCAAATCTTAAGAGCTCTAGGCCACAGTGTTGAAAGTCTGTCTGATCTCTCCCCATTCTCCCCCCCCTCCCGCCCCCCAACCATGTGCACATTAGTGGTGTGAAAGATATTGGCCAAAGGGTCACTCATCCTCAAAGAATCCAGGCAACCCAAAAGGTAAATAAAACCACTAGTTTTTATCATGTCTTAACTTATATCCACTCTCAATGCTCTTGAGGCTCAAGGGAAACAAAAGTCCTCAACCCCTTGAAACAAAAGCAATCTCTGATCCCCTCCCTGCTCCCGGAGGATAAGGTAAGCAAAAGATCTCAAATCCCTTTGCCTCAGGATTAAAAACAAACAAACAGTCTCTAACTGTAAAGACACGAGAAATTCACAACCTAGGGGTATTTAAAAGGCAGGCAGTTTCCCTCAAAGCTTCCAACAGACCGCACCTGATTTCTTACTTTATCCTCCTATGTCCCAGACTTGTTTCCTGCAAGGTTAATGAGACTCAGCTACTTTTAAATCCTGCTCATTAATCCTTATGTCCCACCACATACAATGTCCTATCCCAGCTACTTAAGGACTCCTAATCCACACCCCAGGCAAGACCTATCCCAGAGAGGAAGCTTTTGGCATATCAGGGTGAGGTGTATTTCTTTTCTGCCACTTTGGGAGAACTTGGGGAGAAAAGTCTGCAGTGTCTTCCATACTTTCTTCAGCAATTCATCTGAAATAGGATGCAAGGGCAAAGAAAGGGCTTCTAGTCAAGTTACCAGTCAAGCTTGATTGTTGAGGACAGAAACTGATTCAAACCCCAACTGTTTTAGCCAGTTGCTTTAAACATTTGAGGGAACAGAGAGATACTGGATCCTCTGGAGCACAGTAACTGTCTTTCTGTTCCTCTGTTGCAGAAATGTATCCAGCCTCTGAAGAATTCTCCCTAGCAAATACTTATCCCCACTCAATCTGTTGCATTGATGAGGGTAATGCAAGATTTGTCACTGCTCTGCAAGTAATGTCAGCTGAACCAAGATATTCCATTCAAGGTTATTCCAGAGTGTTAGACCAGCTTGCCTTACACAGATGAATCCTACTTCTAGCGCACATATATTGATGCTAGAATAAACGGTGGTCCCATATCACCAAGTGCTCTGACAGGTGTTGAATATGGTGCCATTATGACACTATATGACTAACCTGAAACACTTGAGTATTTCTGCCAACATGCACTGCTGCCGTCAAGTTTCTCCAAATGTTGCTCCCTACTTGGATTGGGGTATCTGGAGCCTTTGGTTTAAGAAGCTTGGAATCAAAGGTGATGCACCAAAGGAAAGCTGTCTCTCTCTCTCTTTGAGCTTCCTGAACTGCATTTTTCATTAGATGAGTTGGAGCTCAGCCACTGACTTGGTATATGAATGCACCAAGGGTATCAAATCATCACCACTTTGGAGACCTCTGCTTCAAAATGGATGGTTCAGATTGCTTTGATACAGCTAGTAAAACAGATCTGCTAGGTTTGGGTCAACAGAAACGACAACAGGCCAGAATTATGGGCATCTGATGGTGGCCTCCAGGACTGTTTCTACATGATCCTTTCAAAGCATATACAACCCATATACCTAGTCACATTCACGCCAAGTTCCTCTCCCAGGTACAGAGCATACCAGCCATGCCTACCATTGAGATATTCCAGCCACTCTAACACTTTTTCAAATTGTTGAGCTTCTTTCTATCCTCCTTTTTGCACGCAACAGAATTACAAAGTAGCATTACAGAGATAATAACCAATCAACAAAGCACTAAAAAATATAACACACAAGATAAAAGACTACATTGGGTGCATTTATGAGCCAAAAGATCATATTCAAGATCATAATCAAGTTCAGACTTGACTTGAAGTCTTGCAACCAAGCCAAACTAACTAAAGGGGTTGGGGATTCAAAAGTGAGCCCCAAAACATTCCTAAAACCAACCATTTCCCAAAAAGGGAGCGAAGAGCCCTTTTAACAACTGGTACTCCAGGCCCAAAGTATCAGCAACCCAAACCACTCCACAGAACTGATTCAATTTTTATTTTCACCATTGGCCAAAATTAAGAGAAATGATCAAAAGATACCAGGCAACTTACAGTTAAAATCAAAAACATTGCCTGCCAGGTGCTTTTTTGCTGATTGAAGTTGGTAGGGAACTGGCTGGAATGGTCTGTAGTTGGTGCACATTTACTTGGTAGAGCTCTCCTGACAATGTACATGTGCCTCAGAGGATCAAAGCACTTAAGAGCTAGGGGAGCTCCCTGAAGACCCAACACCCTGCATGGATTCACCAAGGGAAAGTCATGCCTGACTAACCTAATTGCCGTCTATGATGAGATAACTGGGTCTGTGGATGAGGGGAAAGCAGTGGATGTGTTATTCCTTGAATTTAGCAAAGCTTTTGATATGGTCTCCCACAGTATTCTTGCCAGCAAGTTAAAGAAGTATGGGCTGGATGAATGGACTATAAGGTGGATAGAAAGCTGGCTAGATCGTCGGCCTCAACGGGTATTGATCAATGGCTCCATGTCTAGTTGGCAGCCCGTTTCAAGCAGAGTGCCCCAAGGGTCGGTCCTGGGGCCGGTATTGTTCAGTATCTTCATTAATGATCTGGAGGATGGCGTGGACTGCACTCTCAGCAAATCTGCAGATGACACTAAACTGGGAGGAGTGGTAGATACGCTGGAGAGTAGGGATAGGATACAGAGGGACCTAAACAAATTAGAGGATTGGGCCAAAAGAAACCTGATGAAGTGCAACAAGGACAAGTGCAGAGTCCTGCACTTAGGATTGAAGAATCCCATGCACTGTTATAGACTAGGGACCGAATGGCTAGGAAGCAGTTCTGCAGAAAAGGACCTAGGGGTTACAGTGGACAAGAAGCTGGATATGAGTCAACAGTGTGCCCTTGTTGCCAAGAAGGCTAACGGCATTTTGGGCTGTATAAGTAGGGGCATTGCCAGCAGATCAAGGGACGTGATCATTCCCCTCTATTCAACATTGGTGAGGCCTCATCTGGAGTACTGTGCCCAGTTTTGGGCCCCACACTACAAGAAGGGAGGTGGAAAAATTGGAAAGAGTCCAGCGGAGGGCAACAGAAATGATTAGGGGACTGGAGCACATGACTTATGAGGAGAGGCTGAGGGAACTGGGATTGTTTAGTCTGCAGAAGAGAAGAATGAGGGGGGGGGGATTTGATAGCTGCTTTCAACTATCTGAAAGGGGGTTCCAAAGAGGATGGATCTAGACTGTTCTCAGTGGTACCTGATGACAGAACAAGGAGTAATGGTCTCAAGTTGCAGTGGGGAAGGTCTTTGGTTGGATATTAGGAAAAACTTTTTCACTAGGAGGGTGGTGAAGCACTGGAATGGGTTACCTAGGGAGGTGGTGGAATCTCCTTCCTTGGAGGTTTTTAAGGTCAGGCTTGACAAAGCCCTGGCTGGGATGATTTAGTTGGTATTTGGTCCTGCTTTGAGCAGGGGGTTGGACTAGATGACCTCCTGAGGTCCCTTCCAACCCTGATATTCTATGATTCTAAGAGTGGAATCTTGTGCGGATATTAATAGAGAAAGGGAAAGTTCCACATTTGCTGCTGCTATTGTGTAGCTAGAGACAGGTTTTTTACAAATTTGGTTGAAAGGAGAGTAATATATCCAGATTGAATGAATGGATCTTCAAAAAAGTGAAAAATTTAGAATGTGCATATTACATAATGCATCAAGAATTGCAGAGCCCACCCCCACCCAAAACAGCAGGTTCTACTTTAAAAAATAAAATACCACCAGATTTTTTCCTGCCCCAATGTTAAAAAATGTTTTTAGAGGATTTTACTAAGGCATTTAATAATATCCCTCATGTAAACTGAATCAAGCACTAACTCACTGTACTTGTTCATCCTTTTGACTGGGCCAGGTATGGTGAATGTACATTGTGATGAGGCAGGGCTTTTAAAACTAGCAGATAAATAGCTTCTGAGCATGCTCAGAAGTTTGGAGAAGGTTTCAAATCAATCTCAACATTTTTATTTTAGTATTTTTATTCTCTAACCTAGCAAAGACACTATGTTCAAAGAGAACTATGTCCACGACAAGTTAAAAACTTCAGTCATTTTTGCTGTAGCTCTGTTACAAAAGTGTTTTTGTAAAGAAGTAGGAACAATGTTTTTCCCCTCCCATTCACCCTTAATTAAAAGTAACTGGAGATTTTACTCAAACTTTCAAAAAGGCAACATTAATGGTGATGGTCCTGATGGAACTTACATGGAACATGAATTTCTGAGGTGAGCTACCAAAGTATAATTTGTTCACCTGTTACCACAGAACAGTTGCTCACTCCTGCTAACCTGATCTTTTTTTTTCTTTTTTGAGATGCCAGGGCAGAGCAATGATACATTTCATAAAGGATCCACTCTCACATATTCCTACATAGATTCTTCCACTGTTGAGCTTCAGATGACATCCTTTCCTGTATTTACATTTACTTCACTGCACATCCAGTCTACAATCATATACCTGAATCATAAAGTCATTTTCTTCTTCCACTTCACAAATGCATCGAACAATCCCAAAGTCACTGTCTTCTTCATCGAATTCCTCATCGGGGTTAGTTGTTACATCAATGTCCTGACTGCAGTCATCATCACTCCAAAGCAAACTATCTGTAGATGACTCACTCAAGGTATCTTCCTCTGTGTCAAAAAGTTAAATTGAATAAATCCATCAGTGTGATTACAGGAAAAAGCCGAATGAGTGGCTATTCTAAATTACTGTATATCTGGGGATACGCATTGCAGGCACTATAAAATATGTCAAAGATTCTGTGTTTAAAGTAATAGTACAGTAGTAGGCTTCGAATGTGTGTTGAATTTGTACATTACTAGTTGGGAAATTCATATCTGCTAATTAATAGCTACTCCAAAATACCTTTTGCCTTATCAAAACCTTCAGAAGTCTTCTTAAGAGTTTAGTTCCCAAAATATATCTGAAAGTGTCTCAAAACAAAAACAAAGTCACAACATTCCTTTCCCACTTTAAGTGAGACCTGTTCCTACTTCCGTAGAAAAGCAGAAGTGAGAACCACAATCTGGAAGAAAAGTATATTTGTTTCTGGAATGAGGAGTCCACATCTTTGAGATGGCCAATTCTATGCAGACAGCTAACAAAAGTTTGTGTCTTCAAGGTCTGAATTTATTGAAACTGGGACAGATTTTGTGGTGCTATTCCCAGCTAGATGTAGGAGTATCTAGAGGGAACAAAAGTTTATCTTCTTTGATGCCAAAGATTTTTTTCCATCATGTGTTTTAAAATCCACTGATGTTGCCACAGGAATGTTTAAAAATTTAAATAAGCTCTTTATCAATAACTCAGTATTTCCAGAGTTGGAACTGCTTTGATAATAAGAGTTCAATTACACATTTCAAAGCCACACCCTGTAGAAGGAGACAGTGCTGTAGAATACTGCACCACTGGGAGCCACTATCTGTCCAAAAGGCATAATGTCTGCCAAGAGTGGTCACTGTACCACACAGTCATGAGGTGCAGCATACATCCCTCCCATGCAGATGCGCTGCTGTAGCACTTTAGTGAAGATGCTCCTATGCTGATGGGAAAGCTTCTCCTGTCAGCATAATTAATCCACCTCCCTGAGAGGCGGTAGCTATGTCAATGGGAGAAGCTCTCCTGTTGACATAGTGCTGTTTACACAGGGGGTGAGGTTGGTATAACTACATTGCTCAGGGGGGTGGATTTTTCACATCTCTGAGTGACGTAGTTATACAGATATAGGTCTGTAGTGCAGACCTGGCCCCAGTCCCCGCACAGGGGAACAAGGAGTGGATGGAAGCCTTTGAACTCACTCCTTCTTGTGCATCCGATACAAAGTTAGGAACAAACTGAACTCTTTGTATATATTCAATATCAGAAACAATGTTGATTTGTTTTAAGTTTATAGTGAAGTAAAAAAATGCTAGGGTTAAGGTTGCCCAAGCAAACTTAACTCTGCCCTCTTTTACGTACAGTTTATAATTACATTAAAACATACTATTTAAACAAATACATTTAAATCAATACTGTACAGCCCCAGATATATGACATGTTGTAATTTTTTCATTTATTTTATAGGGCTGTTAATTAATCACAGTTAGCTCATGCGAATAACAAAAAAATTAATCAAATTGCAGTTTTACTCTCACTATTAAACAATAGAATACCAATTGAAATTTATTAAATATTTTTGGATGTTTTTCTACATTTTCAAGTACATTGATTTCAATTTCAATACAGAATACGAAGTCTACAGTGTTTACATGTAAAAATGATAAAAGAAACAGTATTTTTCAATTCACCTCATACAAGTACTGCAGTGAAATCTCTTCGTCATGAAAATGCAACTTACAAATGTAGTTTTTGTTACATAGCTGCACTCAGAAACAAAACAATGTGCCAACAAGTCCACTCAGTCCTACTTCTTGTTCAGGCAATCACTAAGACAAACAAGTTTGTTTACATTTACAGGAGATAATGCTGCCTTCTTCTTATACAAGTACTGTAGTGCAATCTCTTTATCATGAAAGTTAAAGTTACAAATGTAGAATTACGTAAAAAAAACTGCATTAAAAAATAAAACAATGTAAAACTTTAGAGCCTGCAAGTCCAATCAGTCCTACATCTTGTTCAGCCAATCGCCAAGACAAACGAGTTTGTTTACATTTGCAGAAGATAACGCTGCCTGTTTCTTGTTTACGTCACCTGAAAGTGAGAACAGATGTTTGTATGGCAATGTTGTAGCTTGCGTTGCAAGATATTTACGTGCCAGATACGCTAAAGATTCATCTGTCCCTTCATGTTTCAACCACCATTCCAGAGGATGTGTCCATGCTGATGACGGGTTTTGCTCATTAATGACCCAAAGCTGTACGGACTGACGCATGTTCATTTTCATCATCTGAGTCAGATGCCACCAGCAGAAGGTTGATTTTATTGTTTGGTGGTTCAGGTTCTATAGTTTCCGCATCTGAGGGTTGCTCTTTTAAGACTTCTGAAAAGGTGCTCCACACCTTGTCCCTCTCAGATTTTGGAAGGCACTTCAGATTCTTAAACCTTGGGTCAAATACTGTAGCTATCTTTAGAAATCTCACATTGGTACCTTCTTTGCATTTTGTCAAATCTGCAATGAAAGTGTTCTTAAAACGAACAACATGTGCTGGGTCATCATCCGAGACTGCTATAACATGAAATATATGATAGAATGCAGGTAGAACAGAGCAGGAGACATACAGTTCTTCCCCCAAGGAGTTGTCACAAATTTAATTAACACATTTTTTTTTAAAATGAGCATCATCAGAATGGAAGCATGTCCTCTGGAATGGTGGCCAAAGCATGAAGGGGCATATGAATGTTAAGCATATCTGGTATGCATATACCTTGCAATGCCTGCTACAAAAGTGCCATTCGAATGCCTGTTCTCACTTTCTGGTGATATTGTAAATAAGAAGGCAGCATTATCTCCTGTAAATGTAAACAAACTTGTTTGTCTTAGTGATTGCCTGAACAAGAAGTAGGACTGAGCGGACTTGTAGGCACATTGTTGTTTCGTTTCTGAATGCAGATATGTAACAAAAACAAAAAAAACTACATTTGTAAGTTGCACTTTCACGATAAAGTGATTGCACTACAGTATTTGTATTGAAAAATACTATTTCTTTTGTTTTTTTACAGTGCAAATATTTTTCATAAAAAATAAATATAAAGTGAGCACTGTACACTTTGTATTGTGTTGAAATTGAAAGCAATATATTTGAAAATGTAGAATATCCAAAAATATTTAAATAAATGGTATTCTATTAACAGCACGATCACTCGATTAATTGCGATTAATTTCTTTAACTGCGTGACTAATTGTGATTATTTTTTTAATCATTTGACAGCCTCACTATTTTACTTACACTAAAATCTTTGTCAGAATGGTCCAACATCTTTACTGGCATTAATTTAATTTGTTTTTTCTCTCATTTAAGTATTCTAGTAACTTTTGTGTAGTATACATTTTTCTATTCAACCATCAGCACAGACTATTAGATACAACTCAGGACTGAGGCAGTTAACTATAAAAGGTAACTTAACTGCCAACTTAGGAGGCCTATACATGTCACCAAATGGTCACTATTCCTGTATGTGTTTTTCTAAATGAATTGTATGTTGTGTACGACTTTTAGGGACTGTCTGGCATATATAAAGAATATGTATTATCATAAGCTGCTATACTTGTGTATCTACAGTTGCAAAAAAAAGTATGATAGATCATATTGTTTGAGAAACAGTAGGTCATCAGGCAACTGAAGACTAACAAAAGGGCAGAGTCAGGATTGTGCATGCAATTTTTTTTTTAAATAATCAATCATGCAACCTTTATGTTTACAACATAAATTTCCTGGAGGTTTTTTTTTTTAGGTTAGGTTATTATTATTATTTTTTTTAAATGGAAAAAAGATGGAAAACTGAAGGCACTTCACTCTTCAGGACTTCCGAATTGTGCTGGCTTGCAAAAAATTGTAAATAGCTTGTATAAATTCTATGATATGGAACTCTATGGCAATGACTCAGACCTACATAATATTGTGCATTCTGGCCCCAATCTAGCAAAGGACTTCAGCAAGTGCTCAATTTTAAGCATGTGAGCAGTACCTGAGACAGCAACAAAACACCATGTCTCTCTCTCTCTCCCCCCCCCACACACACCCCTCCACCCCCCTTAGGAGTACTGCAGAAGGGAATCCCACATTTGCACCCATCAGGGGTTAGGAAGCTATGCAAGAAACCTAGAACCAGATCTTTAAAGGAATTTAGGCACATGACTACCACTGATTTCAAATATTGGGGATTTTATTTTACTACCTCTCCTCATATTCAAAAACAATTGAAATGTTTTTGCTCAAAATTTCCAAAAATGAAGAGTTGTTTTTGAGCAGAAACCAAATCTGGCCTTCAGCCTGAAACTTCAAAGTTCTGTAAAGATACGAGTTATCAAAAAGAGATTAAAGAGTAAACTGTTACACAACCTTAATAAAGTGGGCACTGCTGCTCTGTTATTTCCTGATATTTCAGCAAGTTAGTATCTTGCTAATTACTTTGCGTTATCCTCCTAACTGACTTTTGTCAGACACGTATAATGTAGTGTGGTGTATCTGGAGTTATTCTCAACCCACTCCCAGATTCATCACTCTTTATATTTATCTTTTTTACTTCCAGCTCTTCCTAAGAACGTGTGAAAGCCAAAACTTTGTGGCTGTTTTTGAAGATTAGAGAGAAGAAAATGCTTCAATCCATTTTTTGTTTGATGGTTAGTATTCTATACTTTGTCTAGTGCTTGTCTAGGTAGACAGTTCTATCTAGAATAAGGAATGAAGGCTATGGCTACACTACAGCTTAAGTCTGCATAAGTTATGTTGCTCAGGGGTGTGAATTAGCCACTCCCAAGTGACCTAACTTACGCGACTTTAGCGCTGGTGTGGATGGCGCTATGTCGGCGGGAGAGCTTCTCACACCGATGTAGCTACTAGCGGTCATTGGGAGTGGATCAATTAAGTCAAAGGGACAGCTCCCCCCTCCCATTCGTTTAGAGTGGCTATACAGAGAGATTACAGCAGCGCAGCTGTAAGATCTCTAGTGTAGCCAGAGCCTAAATCACACACACCTGAGTGACTTAGTTAAGCCAACCTAACCCTGGGTGTAGACAGTTCTAGCCTGACAGAAGAATTCTTCAGTAAACCTAGCTACCACTTCCCTCAGGGAAATGGATTACCTACACCAATAGGAGAACTTTCCCATCAGTGCAGGTAGCACCTACACTAAAGCGCTGCTGTAGCTGTAGCATTTCAAGCATAGACAAGCCCTGAGTCAAAGTCAAGGCAGTACTTTCATAGAGGAACAACTGGCAGTGAATATTTTAGTTGGTGGAACCGGACATTTGATTCTAAACCAAGAACACGTGGAAAGCTGAGTAAGGAATGAATGCTCCACTTGACTCATTAAGACAATATTTTAATTAATCAAAAGAACTCAATTCAGTAAATTCTATTATTAACAAGGCCTCATGATGTTTTGTGAAAGACAACACACGCTAATAGCTCCCTTTAACATCATGGGATTAATCTTCAGATATCAAACAAACACAAGGACACAAACATTTAAATTAAAAAGGAAAACTCAGAACATGTACCAGCAGGTGATTGCAAAGAAACTGAACAAATTACTATTTATTATTAATTTAAAATTTTGCTCTCCTTAAGAGATATAGCGAACACTATTTTCTAGTAAACTCGTCTCTGGCACATGAAACGCATGTGTGTAACAGCTGTGGAATACACATAGGGACAAGTACTTGAAGAACCACCATGATTTACAACCATCTATTAACACCTTCTACTGATGTGCTTATAGCACATACAACTTTGTATACCACATGTTTCTAAACATCTATTAATCATTTATTAGCCCTTTATGAACTATTTATAAATGGAAACTTAATAGAATTTATTTACCAAAGGCTACTTTTGCTGTAAACCACATACTGAGTTATGAAAAAGAACAAAAGGTGACCAGAAGAGATTGAGAGACAGTTGAGTAGACACTCAATAGTAGCAACATATTTTGCTATGCTGCTGCTAAGTGGCTGTTGCTGTTAAAGGTAGTGTCGACAATTCACAATAGGAAAAGTGTTCCCACGGGAAATGTTGCTTGTAAGCGGCGATTGCTCTTACAAGGATTTGCTGCAAACAAGTGTCTACTGTACTTTAAAAGTGTCATTATGGAGTGAAACTGAAAAAAAACCACGCAGCAGCATGTATTCTAGGCAAGTAAATTGGGTTTAACTTCCTCAGGATGGCAGGGACATATAAACACAACACATCTGAACTGGTATAGGTGAATTTGCACTACTAATGCTGCTTAAATCAATCTGCTGTGACACACTACACATTTCCCTTTTACTCACATTTACTACTACTTATACACAAAGCTATCAAGCCACAAATGAGATCCATCTTACCATTTACTTTCACTCTGTCTCTATGGTGCCCAGAATCAGAGACATGTAACGGTGTACTTAGGTGGGGATAAGATCTATTTGAAGAATTATATCTTGTGGTGATGACTGATTTTGGGGGGGAAAGCTCCTGGGAAATGTCAATGTTTTCTTCACTGCCAGGGTATTCTGTAAAATTATAAATATGTTAGTACTGGGGGGAAAAAACAACAGTAAAGTGGGGATCTACAAGTTTGGCATTTAGAAATACTAATAGCATTACAGGCCTGTCTTCCTGCAGTGGAAGAATGGTGGCTTCCAGGGTGGAGGGCAGGTAAAAGGAGGGTAGAGAGGTAGCCTTTGGACTCTGCCTGATGAATACGAGGGGAGACCACTTAAAGATGATGTTGCGTGGACTCTAACGTCAACTAAAGATTAAAGGGCCACTGGCCATTTTAAATGTAGTTATTTAAAAAATGAGTGAAAACTAGTTTCAGATACTACATCTACACAGATTTTTTTATCCTTTTCTGGTTTTAATAATTAACATCTTACACACACCCTTTATAACAATCCTTCAGTTCCTCTCTGCCTCCAGAAGCCTTTTTTTAAGCTGGACTCCAACAGAGGAGAGGAAGAAGGGTCATTGTGGGTCTGTAAAGGCAAACAAGACCTGAGGAAACCGAAAACCCAGCAAATAACTGACAGAAAATAGCGCATGGCTACAAAAGTTAAATCAAGATGTTTTAGTCAATACATCTCTACCCGATATAACGTGACCCGATAGAACATGAATTTGGATACAACGCAGTAAAGCAGCGCTCCGGGGGGGGGGCAGGGCTGCGCGCTCCAGCGGATCAAAGCAAGTTCGATATAACTCGGTTTCACCTATAACACGGAAAGATTTTTGGCTCCCGAGGACAGCGTTATATCGGGGTAGAGGTGTATTACGTTCAACTATCTAAACCATTTAATTTTTACTTGTGTTATGGTATGCCTCGAGGTCCCAACTGGGATCAGAACTCCACTGTGATAGGCATTGTATAGACACATTAGGTATGTGTACACTGATAAAAAACCCACAGCATCAAGTCTCAGAGCCTGGGTCAGCTGACTCAGGTTTGCGGGACTCAGGCTGCAGGACAATAAAATTGCAGGGTAGACATCTGGGTTCAGGATAGAGCTCGGGCTATGAGACCCTCCAAGAGCTTACAGGTCTAAATAGACAAGACCTGCTCTAACCACCAGACCATGCTATACACTCTAGTATATATACACTTTATATTATATGAAAACTAAAGCAATAGAGAGAAGTAGTAGTTCTGTGAGCGTGCCAGTGGCTGGATAGACAAGAACAGAGGAGTTATGGGTTTATACACTCAATGTATGGAAAGTTGGGTTTAAGACTGCGCACACAGCCTAACTGCCAGCTTCTGCTCAAAAAGATGTTCTGCGACTGACTAGGCTGTGAATCCTACAGTAGACTTCTTTGTGGGAATGTTAAAGAAGAAATGAGAAAAAATAAAAATAAAATAAAATGCCCCCCAAGAATTTGATGTTACTGGGAACAAAAGACGGTAAAAAAACATGACGGCAAGTGTGATTTTTTTGGTTGACTGTGTTCCTGCAAAAATGTATTCAGAAGAGAATATTTGTGATAAGACGGTTTTGTGATTAGAGACCACTGTTATCTTTGATAGCTTCCTCACACTGTGCGGTTTAAAGAAAGTCTATGTGCTATTTTATCAAGCCAGAGTCATGCATGAAGAGGAGAAAAAAGAAGCTGCAGATGAGAGAATATATCCAGAATAAATGTAATACCAGGGGGTCAAGATTGGGGTGGTTCAGCAAGCCAGTACTTCTCCAAAGTGGACATGTTTGAGCTTCAGAATCAAAGCTTTTTATTAATAAAAAGTTACTAGCCCTTATGGTTGTGAAGAAAACATTCAAAATGTCAACTGGATATAAACCAGTGCAGTGACGTCTGCCTGAGACTGAAGACAGCCTGAAGAGACTAGTTACTTACCCTACAGTAACTGGTTCTTGAAGATTTTGTAATCAGCATGGATCCCACTGTGCCTAAAGCATGCACGATCAGATTCTTTTGAATAGCAGTGCTCACTGGAGCTGTGCATGCACCCTGGGCCTCCTCACACTCTTGTGTGATGGACTAACGGGTGAAAAACATGCAACTCCCCCTTAGTTCCCTCACAACATGAAGCCCGTATTAACAGAAGATTTTTGAAAGGAGGAATGGAGGGCAGGTCCTGGGGTCCACACTGACATCATCATTTTGAAGAACCAAAGTTACTGTTGAGTAAATAATCTTTCTTCCTTGAATATGTGTCACTGTGGATTCCAATATATGCGACTGGCAAGGCATATCCTTTCTGGATGGTGGGATAGTGAGTATAAGCTGCATCAGTCCAACAGGGACTGCAGTACTGCTCTCCTGAATTTGGCATCTGCCCTGGCAGCTACATCCAATGGATAATGCTTGACAAAAGTTAGTGGGTTACTTCACATCACTGCCTTGTATATTTCAGAAATTGGCTCATTTCTGAAAGAGTGAGCACAGATGTTTAGTGAGAGGGGTACATCAGCTAATTGGTATCACAGTGAGACACAGTGTTTATCCATTTAGATATTCTTTGTGATGAGCTGGACCGACCTTTGGAAATGTCCAGTGTATGCCCCTTCATCTCTCCTGATGAAGTGGGGTTTTGGTGTTATGCTCTTACTAGGAGTTATAATATTAATAGCTTTACGCACAGACATGATATCATTACCAATTAGTACATCTGCTGGAATGCTATCCAGTATATCAACATTTAAGCGTTCCCAGTCCAGCTCTATTGGAGCTAATTTCAAATTTTCCCAATCCAAGGAGTTTTAAATTTTGCCCTGGGAGCACATCAGAATCCATAACCATTTATCGTCCAACCAAAGAAATCTGGGCACCAGTGTCCCTCCAACCTTGGCATACCTTGCTGTTCCCGTACATCTTTGATAAACATTTTAACCAACCTCCAATAGGTCAGCTCTTACAAAATTCACTAGGATCACCTAAATCACCTCCTGGGGTCCTAAGTCGAAGGTAGATACGTTAACCAGGGCTGAACAGGGTTTTTATTGGATTCCCCTTGCTTAGGGCAATTTCTTTTCACGTGCTCAGTGGAGCCACATGAGTAACACTTTTTTGGGCTGTCCTCCTGTGTTAGAGGCCTCTAATTATGATTACCAGGAGGGGATAGGTTCTGGAGTGGGGCGTGCTTTGACTCACCACTGCCCTCCCTTTTCCTGGGGATAAAATGGAGAACCCACTTTAAACTGGACTTCTGCTGTTCCCTCTTGGATCTGTGCTCACTGAAAAGAGTCTGTCTTGTACGTGTGAATCAGCAATATCAGCTGCTTCCTGTACAGTGGCAGGTGTTTTATCCCAAACTGGTGCTCTGACTTCAACACATACACTCAGGAAATGTTCCTATACAAACAGGACAAATAACTGTCCAGTCCATCCATCCTTGTCCCCATTGCTCACTTTTTCATTAAAATCACATATTCCATACACATATTCTCTGACACATCCTGTCATGCTTTTCGAGGTTCCTAAATCTTAAACGATACACCTCAGCGGTGATCTGAAACCTTTGCAGCAAAGCTTTTTATAATTCAACATATTTCAATGCCTCCTCCATGTCCACCTCATTAAACACCCACAATGCTTTATCAGACAACTTGGAGATCAGAGTGGGTACTCTTTATTCCTCTGGAACCTTTTGCAATGCACGCATCTTTTCAAAAATGGAGAGATACTTTTCAATCTCTCTGTGTATACAGGGCAAAGCTTGTCCCTGCTGGATGCCCCTGAGGGAGTATTACCCATGGGCTTTTGTAAGGCCAGTATGCTCAGGGCGTGCAGTCTCTCTTCCTTGCCTGTCTATTGCCTTTTCTTGCCTTCTATTTCTGCCACCCTCTGCAGATACTCTCACACTCTTCTTCTGCTAGTTCCAGCTTGCAGAGCTCTATCGTGGCTAACTCCAGCTCCTTTGTTGTCATATGCTAGTGGTGGTATCAGGCGGATTCTCTGAGTCTTCAAGCACATAAGAGTAATTCAGATGCCCTTCATGTTGCTTGTCATACACCATGAGGAGGGTTTTCAACCGATCTATATTTTTTTTCTGCAGTGAATAAGCAGCATTCTGCACACAACTCTTCTGCTTCTTGGTGTGCTTAGCATACATTTATTTGTTCATCCTGCCTTTTCTGCGGCTTTATTCCCCTTCCCGAAATAAACAAACAGAAAATAAAAAAATTGTAGACTTTTCTTTGTTTTCAACCTCCACTCTAACCTCTCAGTAACTGGATTACAAAGCAAATGACCTTCTCCCAGGTGAGGCAGTTATTTTTCAAACAAATCATGGTACTTTGCCTCTGGAGTTGAAGTAGTACTGAGGAGTATGTTTTACACAAAACAGGACTAACTTCTTTGGATATTTGTATTTGGGAGTACCTTTTCAGGACTAAATTTGTTCTGAACTGTGGACATTCCCCCCCTAAATATCCTGTGTTTGGGTGGGCATAAAAATATACCTTTTGGGGTCACCTAATTTTTTTTTAGAAATGGAAGAGTGGCCCAGGTTTGCCGGAGTCCTTTAGTTGGCTCCAGTATGCCCTCATTGATGGGGAGGACAATCCTGGACAGAGTTGTTGAGCTTAGAATATAGGTGTGTCCACCAGTAAGAGGGATGAGACCATCACAGGATGAGCAGGGTTTGATTCCTGACTGCTTAGAGCCCATGATGTTGGTGCAAAATGCTTCACCCTTTTGTTTAAGGGTGATCTTTTTTTTTTTTTTTTTTTTTTTTGGAAAGCCCAAATTAAAAAAAAAAGCAAGAAGAGGTGCGAACATGAATTTTCTTCACGAATCTGGTCAAAAAGGGATAAAATTTGAAGCTCTGTAGAAGTAGGGGGTCAGAAATTCTCTGGGTTCCGTCTTACTGTCACTGACAGTTCAGAGGGAACTGAGGGAGAATACAGACTTCTCTGCCCTTTATGCCCTCACATGGAAGCATAGAGGTGGCACAGGCGCAGACCCGAAGGATAATGCTATTCAAAAGAATCCAATCTTGAGCACATGAGAACATGCACACATACAGTGGGATCCACACTGACACACAAGTCAAAGAAGAACAATAGCTATGAAGGACAATGATAAGTTGGGGTTAGATTTTCAAAATTGCTCAAAACCCTCAACTAAGGCTACATTTTCAAAGAGCGCAGCTCCCAGTTAGGCAACTAAACAAACTGGCCAGATTTTCAGAAATGGTCTGCATCCAGCAACTCCTATTGAGAACAGTGACAGAAAAGAAAAAAAATATTGTCACGTCATCACTTCCAAGAGCACTGATTTGTACGCTTTTTGCGGAGAAGGATGTTTTGGAGAAGTTGTTCTTGGGCACATACATTTATTTACTGATTCATTTGTTTTTTATCAGCCATCTACCTCAATGGCCGTGCCCTTCAATCAGCAAGAAAATGCCATGCTATTCAGACTTCACCTTTAATGGATTATTACATCAGAATTGGTGGTGATTAAAGACAAAACAGTACAATCTCTCCTATATACTGTCACTGGTCATGGAAAACTTTGAACTGGGGTCAAGAGAGTCAAACTGACAAACTAAGGCCACTTTCTATGGGGGGGTGGGGGTGGGGAGAGAGAAAAAAGTGTATTTTACCAGACTTAAATTTTTTTTTCTTCTTCTTCGACTTTGACCTTACACAGTCTTTGGATTTCTTCTCTTTATTCTTCTCTTTGTCTTTAACAGCTGAAATTAGATAAAACTGCAGTTTATTTTAGAAAGGACAGCTCACAATTAGGCACCCATTCTGCATTATACACATTTTAACTTAGATCTGTTACTTTATGCAACCATGGACAGCTCAAATGCAAAAAGAAAAACGAACAGTCTTCTGCTGGTTATTGCAATTTCCTATCACGATGTGCTCAAGTATTTTTCAGCAGCACTAAAGTGAAGAGTGCCAAATTAATACAAATTACATTATTATTTATTTGTATTATGGTAGCACATAATGACACCAACCAAGATTGCAGTTGTGCTGTACATATATAGTAAAAGAAAGTCAATGCCCAGAAGAGCTTAGACAAGACAGACAAAGGGAAGAAAAAAAGAAGGCACTACTTCTATTTTATATGTGAGAAACACAAAGATTAAGTCATTTTCCCTAGGTCATACATGGCACAGCCAGGAATTTACTTTACTGCGGACAAAGAAATGTGCACATTCTATAGTTTGCTAACCTATCTTTCTGCTCTCACCTTTTTGGTCTAAATCACCTGTTATGTCATATTTTAGATTGTAAGCTCTCTGAGAAAGGAACCATCATTTTATGTATGCTTGTATAGTGTCTAGAACAATGGGGCCCTGACTTGGTTGACACCTCTAGGTGCAACCATAATATAAAGGAAAGGAGAACTATATAATCTGAATAACCCTTTGGTATATACCAATCACAGACAAATTTTTAAAAAGATTATTTCTATTTCTGATTATTAGTAAACAAAATGATTAAGGCCAAAGTGTGTCATATCAAATTCCTTCCTACACACAAAACACTATTAGAGGACACTATGTTCCTCAAATGGATTTCATCAATAATGCAAAACCACAAAGTGCAGGAAATAAATATTGATGCCAATAGATCCAAACACATAGATCACTAGTAACCCAACCACCATATGCTGCACGTATCACACCTAATTTAACACATGCCACAGCAAATGCACATCCATAAACAAA
This sequence comes from Trachemys scripta elegans, assembly GCF_013100865.1. Taxonomy (NCBI): domain Eukaryota; kingdom Metazoa; phylum Chordata; order Testudines; family Emydidae; genus Trachemys; species Trachemys scripta. Next base: position 30,924,145 of record NC_048309.1, read on the forward strand.
TAGTCTGGTTCATCAAACAAACTAACTCATTTAAGCAGTGATTTGGCAGTTGCCATAGGAATGGGACTCTTAGCTCAGTCCCTACATCGCTTTAGCGCTGTCTTCCCCTCTCCTGGCTCCTTCAGTGTCCCCCGCTATTCTGGAAAGGTGCAAGAGGGGGAGACATATTGAAGTTGTGTCAGCTACAAGGTCTCCTCTTCCAGCAGCTGCCCCAGCCAGCTAGCCATCTATAGCTCACTGATTGGTAAGTGTCAATCTGACACGCCACAAGAGGTTCATCAGACTGGACTACCAGTATATGGACAGAAAATACATGTTCTTCAGCCAGGCAGCCTTAGTGCAGGGAAAATGGGAGTGTGTCAAGGGAGACATGGATGGCAACACCAACTTCATACATACACACTCTTGCTCACCTCCTTTTTCCCCCTGCTCCCAACAAATGGTGCATTCACACCCCATTTTCCTTCCTCCTTCAGACAGCCACTATCACCAGGTGCTCCAGCTGCCAATTCTTCCTCCCTGGTCAGATGGAGATGGTGAGCTCTGCCATTTATTCTTGGTGAAACTGCTTAATGTCATGATAAATTAGGGGAACAACTTTTTAAATTTTAAATGTAAACATTTTCAACTTGCATTGGCAGACATAGGTGGCTAGTGTGTATGTAAAGTTTGTGGTTTGCAGGGACTGTGGGTATTTAGCAAGAGAAACCGCGGGGGCGGGGGGAAGGGGAGAGATAACCCTAACCTAAGTTTCATAACAGTGTTTTTTTAATGTTTATATCTTAGTCCAGGCACGCTCATCAGTGCTTGCAGTATCTTCAAAAACTCAGACATGTCAGTGGTTTTCCATTCTGAGGTTTCTAAAGAAGGCAACTGGCTAAATGACAGAGGTTTTAAAGACCTGACTAAGCCAAGTCTGGTGCAATTTAAACTTATGGAGCTGCTACCAGCACCTAGGAATTACTTACAGAGAAAGCACAAGATTTTTTTAAAAGCACTTTTATGTTTAGATTAAGTTGTATAATGTGATTACAGCGAAATCATGAATCCTTTTTTGGAATCAGATGAAAACTGTCTAAGCCAGCAAAGAAAGTGTTATCATGGGAGCACCATAGTTAAGATTAGCAGAATTTTTTGTTTAGAGTTAATTTTCAAAGGTCTCTAAAGCGCATATGAATACTCAAACAAAAATAAAAACTGCTATACCAATTGAGATAGGGATAGAGTCAATATGAATATTTGGGTTTATTTGGTCAAGAGGTTCCTGAAATCCTCCCTTTCCCCCCAAAAAGGCGAATATAAAATAGCAAATTTAAAAACACTTTTTTGCCCACAACAAAAGTGAGTATTAACTTGTGACCTGAGACTCAAAACTTGTAAAACTTTGAAATGGCTCTGCAGATTCACACTTATGGATACTGTGCCGCCTTGTGGTGTTTTATGGTAAAATTTCTTTCTATCCATTTCAGAGCACTCTTACACCCCCTTCCCTCAGGGTCAGGAGACACTGATAAGACTAGAGTGTGGGTGGAGTGCTCTCATCAGCTCAGTTCCACCTCAAAGCCTGAGACACAGAACAAACAAGGACTCTGATTGAGAAGGGAAACTGGGTGGGAAATGTGAATATGCAGAACCCTCTCAAAGAACTCCAGTTACAAGTAGGTAACCTTTATTTCTTCTTTAAGTGCATATTCCCATATATGGGGGTAGACTGATAAGCAGTTCTGACAACTGACCCAGAGGTGGGAGCTGAGTTCTAGTTGAATAGTGATTGAAGCACCGCTTTGCCAAATGCAGCTTGCACCCTAGAAGCCAAGTACAGAACATCAGGCTTAGTGAAAGAATGCACCAAAGTCCAGGTTGCAGCTTTTGCAAATTTCAGCAATTGGGATCTGCCTCAGGCAAGCAAAGTAAGTAGTCACAGCTCATGGAATATGGTCAAATCACAGCAGGTGCAGGAACTTTTACCAGTGCATCGCATTGAGTAATATACTGTTTAATCCACAGAGAAACAGTCTGAGAAGACACCATACATACCATGTGGTTCTCACATAAGATGCAAACTATCTAGACAAATTTCCGAAAGCTTTGAGTTCTGCCCAGAGAATAGGTGAGGACCCTTCTGACATATGAATTATATAGGATAAATTCTCACTTATTAGAGTGAGGCTGGGGGGAAGGAGGGGAAGCTAACAAATTAATGGTCTGATTGATGTGGAAATCAGACAGCACTTTAGGTAAGAATCTGGGATCAGGTCTGAGAATTATCTTGCCTTGATGAAAAAGAAGTGAAAGGTGGATCGAGCCATAAGGGCATTCAACTCTCCTAATCAATGTGATGGCAAAAATGAAAGCGGTTTTGATAGATAAATCGAAGAAAGAACATTTAGCCAAAGGTTCAGAGGGCTATTTTACCAGCATGGCAACACCAAGTTGAGGTCCCAAGAAGGGACAGGATCGCTAATGGGGTATACACTTTTGACAAACCCATCATAAATCTTTTAACCAAACAACCACCAACCAGTGACCTGCTATCAGCTAGAGTAGGATATGCAGAGATGGCTGCCAAATGCACTTTTCATGAGGAGTTAGATAATGTACTTAAGGAATCAGAGGTTAAGTATTTCAGAACACAAGGAATGAAAGCAAATACAGGGGAAATCAGAGCGTCCCTTCACGCACGTCTGAAATCTGGTCAACTTTAAATGGTAACAACTTCTAGTTGACTGTTGAGTTAGTTAGCCTATGCTGTCAAAGAACACTGGTCAAGCATAGAGAGAGTGAAAGTACGATCACCCACGCCATCAGGTGAAGAGACCATGGGTTCTGGATGAAAGATCCTGCCCTCCTGCTGGGACAGGAGATCTGGGGACAGAGGAAGATGCATTAAAGACAGCTGAAGATGATCAATAAACCACTGCTAATGTGGCCAAGCTGGGACATCCTTGCCCTGTCCTGAAACTTCTTACAACAATCTGGATCAATGGAAGGGGGCACGCAAAGAGAACACGAAGCCACTCCCACAGTGTAGAAGAAAGGCATCTGACAGGGATTGACTGTCTGCCCGCTCTGGATCAGAAGAGATGACACTTCGTTGATCCTTGCTGTGAACAGGTCCGCATCTGGTCCACTCCTGCTAGATGGAGAATATGGTCTGAAGCAACTTAATTTGGGAGCTCTCTCTCTGCTGAGATGATTCACAACTACATTGCTTTCTCCTGCCAGGTATGGGGCTACAAGATAAATGTCACAGCAAATACACTAATCCCCTAAACTTACAGCCTCTGTGCACAGGAGAACAGAGTGAGCACTCCCCTGCTTGATGATGTAATACAACGCTAATGTATTGTCCATCATCTGGGTTTAGCGGATCGCCATATTTGAAATTTGAGTCTGAACGAAGCAACTGAGATGTCTGAAATCAAGGATTGGTCTCCACCCACCTTTCTTCTTGAGTATCAGGAACTAAGTTGAATAAAAATTCCCATTCACTGATATTCCAGGGGACCGTGTTCTACCACTCCCGTTGTAATAAGGAGTTCACCTCTTGGGTGAGGATACTGTCATGAGAGTGGTCTCTGAACAGGAACTGGGAGGGAGAGTCTTTGAGAAGGTAATGTGATAAATTTGATCATGTAGCCATGGTGGAAGACATTAACCAATTTGTCCATTGTTGTGACACTCCAAGCATGGGAAAGAGTGCTAAACAACCTGCAAAGGGTATAAGGGGGGGTTGTGAGGTGGTAGGCATAGTGGTTGGCAGCTCCTGGGGTTGCCTCAGAAATACCTCTTGGCTAGAGGTTGTAGCTACTACATCGAAGCCTGCAAAGGGGGTCCTGGGAGGCGAGATCTCTAGTTTTCTGGCATTTCCTCAGGGGCTCATAAGGTCTCTGAGGATAGAACTGGGGGGCCATATAACATTGAGTGTATGGTGAACAGTGGAACTTGCGCTTTGGGGCAGGAGTGTAGATGCTGAGAGAGCAAAGGGCGGCTCTGGAATCCTTGAGGGTATGTAACAATTCATCCATCTTTTGGTTAAAATGATGGGATTCTTCAAAAGGGATGTCTTCAGTTGTATTCTGTACCTACCTCCCTTGGGAAACCAGAGGAATGGAGCCAAGACTCCCTACGCATAACTATGGCTGTAGCCATGGCCCTGGAGGAGGTATCTGCTGCATCTACCATCAACTGAAGGGCTGTTCTGGCTACCAGCTTCCCTTTCTCAATAAGTGCCTGAAAACGAGCCCAATCGTGTTGAGGCACACTATCAGTAAATTCCTCAAACTTACTGTAATTCAGGAAGTCATATTTGGCTAAATCGATGGTATGCCCACATCTCAAATACTGCGTACAGATGTGGTCTCCTCATCTCAAAAAAGATATACTGGCATTAGAAAAGGTTCAGAAAAGGGCAACTAAAATGATTAGGGGTTTGGAACAGGTCCCATATGAGGAGAGATTAAAGAGGCTAGGACTTTTGGAAAAGAGGAGACTAAGGGGGGATATGATAGAGGTATATAAAATTATGAGTGACGTGGAGAAAGTAGATAAGGAAAAGTTATTTACTTATTCCCATAATACAAGAACTAGGGGTCACTAAATGAAATTAATAGGCAGCAAGTTTAAAACAAATACAAGGAAGTTCTTTTTCACGCAGTGCACAGTCAACTTGTGGAACTTACCTGAGGAGGTTGTGAAGGCTAGGACTATAACAGCGTTTAAAAGAGAACTGGATAAATTCATGGTGGTTACGTCCATTAATGGCTATTAGCCAGGATGGGTAAGGAATGGTGTCTCTAGCCTCTGTTTGCCAGAGGTGGAGATGGATGGCAGGAAAGAGATCACTTGATCACTGCCTGTTAGGTTCACGCCTTCTGGGGCACCTGGCATTGGCCACTGTCGGTAGACAGGATACTGGGCTAGATGGACCTTTGGTCTGACCCAGTATGGACGTTCTTATGTAATAATACCTGATAGTTCATGATCCTGAATTGAAGGCCAAAAGGTCCAAATACTTGCCCTCCTTATCAGCTGGTGTAGATTAAGGGTATGGTTGGCTTGTTCAGTCACCATTTGGATAACTAGAGAGAGTTTGGAGAAGCGTGCAAAAAAATTAACTCAGACCCCTCGACAGGAACATAACACTTTTCAGACCCTTTGGGGGTAGCCGTGCATGTGGAAGGGATGTGCCACGCTGTTGTGGCCGGCTCCAGAAAAGCTTTATTAATTGGCTGGGCAATTCTGGCTGGTCCTAAGGTGTGGAGAATATCAAGCAGCTTATGCTGGGTGTCTTGGATTTCTTCCAGGGGAACTTGGAGTTTCCCCATGACTTTCCATAACAGTTCTTGAAATTGCCTGAAGTCATCCGGAGGAGAAGGGGATGCTGCGGTCACCACTTCACCCGGAGATGAAGCGGCATTGCTGAGACCGGACTAAAGGGTTCCTCCAACAGCTGACCTGAGTACCTGTTAGAATCCTTTGCAGCATGGAGTACCAGTGGCTCCCAGGTGGTGAAAGTGGTGGATGCTGCCATGGATGTGGATGTCTCCATGAAGGCATGTAGGGGTGATAAGACATGGTCAGGTCCTCTACCACTTCTGATTCAACAGAGGAGGAGAAAGGAGTCCAGTTCAAATGGTGGTACCAGAGTTGGTACAAGGGTGTATGTTATTGGAGCAGATGGTAAGGGGTCCCATACTGGGGACATATCCCATGGCGGAAAAATAATCTGTCTAGCAGTGACGTAATACCAGAATTTGACCAAACTAAACCGCAGACGTTTTGGTTGTATTTAGCCACCATTGATTAAAAGCAGAACACGATATAACTAGGAATAACTGCATGGCTCGCATAGGCAAGGCCAAATTGCTACAGTTACAGCTTTGCTTATCAGAAAGGGAGTAGGTGAAAAGAGTTAACAGACCACAAGAATGGAAGAAAGTAAGTGGATAGAGACATTGGATTTGGATGCCCCGGACATACAAGTTTATTATGGCTAGAAATACTAAAAATTGCAGACCCAGTAGGGGTTACTATGGTAACCCACTGCAACTGCAGCAATTTGGCTTTGCCGAATGCGGCAACTAGGAGTTGTGTGTTTTGTGAGAGTTAGCTATAAAAGATTAAGAAAAAGTAAGCACCTCAGAGTAGTCCAGAAGGAACTTTTCTTTGGGCAAGGAGCTGACTCCCAAACTCCCCATCAGCTGGATGGAAGGAGGGCCCCTGGAAGCCCATCTGGTAATCACTCAAAACCATCTCAGACTTTGGGTAACTATGTTTGGGTGCTCTGAAGAGAAGGTTACTCACCCTGTACAGTAACTGAGGTTCTTTGAGATGATTGTCCCTGTGGGTGCTCCACTTTAGGTGCATATGCACCACTGCGCTTGTAAATCAAAGATTTTTAGTAGCAGTGCCTGGTTGGGTCCCACATAGAATCATAGGACTAGAAGAGACCTTGAGAGGTCATCTAGTCCAGTCCCCTGTACTCATGGCAGGACAAAAAAGAGTTACTAACATTTCATAAATGTTGTTCTTCGAGATGTGTTACTCATGACCTTTCCAACGTAGGGGTGTGTGTGCACCATTTGCACTGCCGCCAGAAAGTTTTTCCCTCAATGGTGTCTGTCGGGTCAGCTCCGATGCCCCTTGGAGCCATGCCCTCATAGCACCGGTATATAGAGCCCTGCCACCCCCTCAGTTCATTCTTGCCAGCTAACTCCAACAGAGGGGCAGGCGGGGGTGGGGTGGGGTTGGAGGGACATGAGCAACACATTTCAAAGAACAGTAGTTACGGAAGGTTAGTAACCGTTTTTTCTTTTTCGACTACTTCCTCATGTGCATTTCAATGTAGGTGACTCCCAAAGCAGGTATAGGAGGAGGATTTAGAGTTCACTGACAAGCAGACTGAAGCACCGCTCTGCTGAATGTGGCATTGTCTCTGGCCTGTTGAGTGATAGCGTAGTTAGCTGCAAAAGTGTGGACCAAACACCACATTGCTGCTCCACTGATATCCTGGATGGGAACCTGTGCCACAAATGCCACTGAAGACGCTTGTGACCTTGTGGAATGTGCCATCAGGGCAGGTGCAGGGACTTTTGCTATGTTGTAGCATGTGCAGATACAGTACGTGATCCATGATGAAATTCTCTGGGCTGAGACTGAAAGGCTCTTCATCCTGTCTGCCACCGCCATGAAAAGCTGAGTCGTTTTCCGAAGCGATTTAGTCCTTTCTATGTAGAAGGCAAGCGCCTGTCTGACATCTAGTGAATGGAGTCTCTGTTCCTGTTTGTTGGCATGCACTTTGGGTAGAACACCGGGAGAAATATGTCCTGGTTATTATGGAATTGTGACCTTTGGAAGAAAGGCTGGGTGAGGGCGCAGTTGGACATTGTCCTTGACGAAAACTGTGTATGGAGGTTCTGAAGTAAGGGTCTAATCTCCGAGACCCTTCTGGCTGAGGTAATGGCCATCAAAGACAAGTAGAGTAGAGAATACCTTGCCAAAGGCTTGAATGGGGAACCCATTAGCCTTGATAACACCAGGTTAAGGCCCCAGGACAGGATAGGTTGTCTCACCTGAGGGTACAGTCTGTCCAGCCCCTTAAGAAAACAACTACAAATCGGGCTTGCAAAGATGATTCAGCCATTCACCCATGAGTGAAAAGCTGAAATCACAGCCAGGTGGACTCTGATCGATGACAACAACCATCCTTGCTGCTTCAGGTGCAGCAAGTAGTGCAGGATACATGATACTGATGATCGGGTGGGTGAGACCCCTATCTGTTCTGACCAGATCAAGAACCTTTTCCACTTTGCCAGGTACGTGGTCCTAGTGGACAGCTTTCTGTTCACTAAAATCTTCCTGAACTGGACTGGAGCATGCTAGCTCCAAGAGGTTCAGCCATGGAGACTCCAGGATGTGAAATGAAGGGTGTGACCAGGGTTCCAGGGGCCACACTGAGGTTGCTCAATTAGGTCAAACTGCAAAGAATGGGGCAGACAATACTTAGATCCACCAAGCTAGTAACAAATCAGCATCTAAAATACCTTACTGGTTACACAGATTTAGCCAAAACAGTTTCCTTAAAGCAACCCAGCCTTCGGCTTCCTCACAGACAGCCAAGTCAAATATGATGGGGATTACTGAAAATCTTGTTCATCAAATGAAACATTCTACCAATCCCAAAGGATTGGACACATTACCCACCAAGTTAATGAATATTTCAGATCTTACCCAAATACATGCTTACAGCCAATCCTTTAGAATCTAATATCTAAAGGCTTATTTATAAAAAGAAACCAGTGAGAATTAAAATTGATTAAAGGAATCAAATACATACAATAATTGCAAAGTTCTTGGATCAGGCTTAAAGCAATGATGGCATAAACTGCTAATTGGTTATGTCTCTGATTGCTCCCAATTAATTGTAAGGTCCTCAGTCGCTTGGTTAGAATGCTCGCATTTAGTATAAGTCCACAGTCCAGAGCAGGAAAGAGGCAAAATGGAGATGTTTCCAGAGCCTTTTATAGCTTATGCCATGTGGAGGGGAAAACTCATTATCCCAAACAAAGCCCTCTGCGCAGTTTGTGGAAAAGCAGAGGCACACAAGATGGAGTTTAGTGTTTAGGCACATGCCCTTGCATGCTTTGAGTCAGGGCAGCCATTACCCACACTCTAGCTAGAATGTCCTCAGGAAGGTCCATCAGGTGTGGATAGGCTTTTTTCATGGACCACTGTGAGTTAAGTGTTCTTTGATTGGCCATTCACCTTGAATAGGTCTTTCACAATGTGCTGGCTAAATATCTTGTGGATGTTACCCAGGTGCAAACATATTTGAAATATACTGGTATACAGCCAATATTCATAATTTCAGATACAAAAAGGATATAATTATCCTATTTATATGCATGTATCAGCAAATCATAACCTTTCCATTGACACCTTACATGACATATATAATTGCAACAAATATTGCACAAAGTAACAGTGGTAGCAACAGTGATCTACATGGTCATATTTTAATCATATACATCACAAAGAATTCAGGTGAAGTAAGCGTCCATGGTCTTGGGAGATGAGATCTGGAAATGGAGGTAGGCCGATTGATGAGGTCCAGAACAGTGGTGAACCGTGCTGTTGAGGCCAAGCCGGGCTATCAGGATCAGGTTTGTTCCTTCCTCTCTGACCTTCAGCAGGCCCTTGTGTATGAGAGGAAGAGGGGGTGGGGAGAGAAAGAGTGGAGTGGTGGTGGTGGTGGGGGAGATAGACTTTTCACGAGAGGAAAAAAACACGTCAGAGTGAACCCAGGATGTAATTCAGGAAGGAGCAAAACTGTAGAAACTTTTTGTTGGGTCTTGTCGCAAAACAGGTCTATTTGGGGAGTTCCCCATCTCTGGAAAATGTCCTTCATGAAGTCTGGGCGGATGGAACATTCAGGCTTGGAGAAGGATCTGCTGAGGCGATGCACTAGTTCATTCTGTGCCCCCAGGAGACAGGAGGCTTCAAGGTGGCTCGAGTGGGATTTCAGAATTCACACAGGTGGAGAGCTTCCTTGCATAGGTGACAGGAGCACCCTGTCTGTTTATATAGAACATTGCTGTAGTGTTGTCTGCAAGCATCAATATGCATTTGCCTTTCAGATGGAATCGGAATGCCTGGCAGGCAAGGGGCACTGCTCTGAGTTCTCTCAGGTTGATTTGTAGTGAGAGCTCTGCCTGGGACCAGAGGACCCCGAAATGAGCCCCCCAGCCAAGCACAGAAGCATGGGTGACTATAGACATGGACGGCTGAAGTTTCGAGAATGGGACACCTGCACAAAGTCTCTCTGGATCCAGCCACCGAAGGATGGGGAAGTGTGATGACCATATCCAAGCAATCCCGACTGGTCGGTACACTGACTCTGGCCAGGCTTGAAGGGGTCTGAGTTGCAATCTCACATGTTTCACCATATAAGTGCACGATGCCATGTGCCCCAATATTTCAGGCAGTTTCTTGCTGTGGTGATAAGTTAGTTTCTGATGCATTTTATGATTGAGCCCAGGGCCCAGAACTGGGCTTCTGGAAGAATCGCCCCTATGATTTCTATCCTTTGGACAGAGGAGAGTGTCGATTTCTGCATGTTTATCAATATGCCTAGCTTCTCCAAGGTTGACAATATTAACCTTACCTCTACCTCCACCTGGGCCCTGGTCTGATGTCTAATCAGACCCCTAGGCAATTTATTTCACTGCTTAACTACCCTGTAGTTTTTCCTAATGTCCAACCTAAACCGCCCTTACTGCAATTTAAGCCCACTGCTTCTTGTCCTATTCTCAGTGGTTAAGGAGAACTATTTTTTCCCCTCCTCCTTCTAGCAATCTTTTATGTACTAGAAAGCTGTAACGTCCCCTCTCAGTCTTCTCTTCTCCAGACTAAACAAACCCAATTTTTTCAATCTTCCCTCATAGGTAATGTTTTCTAGATCTTTAAACATTGGAGAGAGGTTTTAGCTGGGGGCTGTATGTGATGGCCAGTGGTATTCTGTTATTTTCCTTGTTGGGCCTGTCCTGTAACACATTTAACACCATTAGTTTGGGCTTGAATAGGGACTGGGAGTGACGAGCTCACTACAAAAGCAACTGTCCCTCTCCTGGTATTGACACCTCCTCATTAATTATGGGGAGTGGACTACATCCACCCTGATTGAATTGGCCCTGTCAACACTAGTTCTCCACTTGTAAGGTCACTCCCTTCTCTTCATTTGTCCGTATAATAATGCCTGCATCTGTAATTTTCACTCCATGCATCTGAAGAAGTGGGTTTTCAACCCACGAAAGCTTATGCCCAAATAAATCTGTTAGTCTTTAAGGTGCCACCAGACTCCTCATTGTTTTTGTGGATACAGACTAACACAGCTACCCCCTGATATTTCTTTGAATATGGTGTCCCCCTTAGATAGTTCCATGATGGAAAGAAATAACTTGAAAATGACAGTCTTTCGGAAAGTCTCCAGTGTAAAAAGCTAGTACCCTATGACCATGTAGGATATAAAGTGCTGCTTCTTGTTTGTTGCCATGGATGGGTTGATACAAATGGATAATGAAACTATTATAGGTAGAAACATAGGGAGTGGTCATAGGGTAACTTTATTTTTTGAAAATTACTCTGTATGGTGGATGTCCCATGACGGCCCCCAGTTATCCCACTCGTTGGGCAGGTGTGATAGCAACGAGGATCTTCATCAAGAGGTGGAGAAGTGAGCATGTCACCAATGATTCAAAAGGGAGCCCAGACATTGCAGCACCAGACTGAGGTCCTATGATGGCGTGAAGGCACGTATTTCCAGGTAGAGGTTACAAAGACTTCAGAAAATGTTCAGTGGTAGGGTGGGCGAAGATTGAGAACTTGTCCACTTTGTGGAGGAAATGCCATGATTGCTGCAAGGTGTACTCTGATGGAGCTCATTGAGACACCCAATTTCTTGAGTTCCAGTATGTAATCCAATACCATTGGTAAAGGAGAAGTAGTTGCCATTGTTTGCCTATTCTGGCTACATGTATGGAATTTCTTCCATTTGTGAAGGTAGGTATGCCTTGTAGTAGACCTTGTTATTAATGTGTCTTATCTCCTCTGAATAAGTCATTTCATTGTCTCTGAACCCTGGACAGAGCCCTGCGTGGATACAAAATTTATATCGGCGAATGCCGATATCCATGGAGCTGCAGGGCTCTAGCGACAACAAGCGAGACCAGCAAGGCCACGGCCAGCACCCAAGCCAGGAACCATAGCAGCAAAAGCAGTGGTATGTTGTACTGCCACTTGTGGGAGCCAATGTCCAGCCCGGGGAGCTCCTCCGGCGTGGCTATATTGCATCCAGCCCTGCCCACTGGGGCAGACACCAGTCTCACTGGCAGCTGTCCCTGGTCACACTAGTGTGTGCAAGCAACTCACGTGCTCCTGGACAGGAGACGCAGGAAGCATGAACATGCACTGCGGACTGCCTGCAGCTCCAGTAAGTTCATGTGTAATGTTGATTTTGATGAGGACCAGCGACCATGGATTGTGTGGCTGTGCAGGTGTGCCCCCCAACCTAGCAGCGGGGTGTCCATTGTGAGTATCATCAGTGGGGAATCAGAGCGAAGGGAACTCCTGTGCAAATGTTGTGTGTTTGAGTTCACCAATGTAGAGAATTGTGTGTGTGTGTGTGTGTGTGTGTGTGTGTGTGTGTGTGTGTGTGTGTGTCCTAATTAAAAAAAGTTTTAGGTAAAAGCTTTCTGGTTTGTATCAATCATTTCATCAGACATAGGAGCTGTGTCCCTATTGATTTATCCCTGACACCACCTGGAGAGAAACAGTTACGTTACCCACTGCTTTGGGTTCTGAAACCCATAGGTAACAATGGGGGGAGCCTGATGGATGGAGTGACTCCTGGTTTGGAAAGGCAAATGTGCTGTGGCTCAGATACGGTTCCGGATCTTCACAGTGTCAGAAGCACCCTCTCTTTGCCTGGTATTGGTGCCGGCACCACGGGCAGAACGGGAGGAGCCTGTGTCTTGTGGGGTGCCAGTGAACTGGTTCTTGGAACCACTGGATCCCACTGTTTGTGGGATTTCTTTTCATGCCTGTGGGATTTAGCGTGAGCTCCATCCGCATGGCTCAAACTTGTGGAAGGAGCATCCACTTTGATTTTGAGGAAGACCTAGTCCCATGCTTATGAGTATGCCTCCTTACCTCCTGACGAGGCCCTGCCAGGGGTTCCCATGAGAGTGGTTCCGCCAGCACCAGGCTGCAGATGAAACATTACCATTCCACTCACACAGAGTAGCTGAAGAATTCCTGAGGTGGCCCCCAATAAGGCCACAGGCCCCAGAACTGCCAGTCTCCCCAACAATGCGCCCCCCAACAAACTTGTTAACTTGAATACAGGAGGCAGGAGAAAGAGGTATGAATCAAGCCACAGATCTCTGCATCTTTCCTCTTGGTAGGGATCTGGATCCTAGTTAAAGTGCACTGGGGACAACGACAGATCCTGAAGATCTGGAGGAGACCCTGTAGGGATTCTGGGAGGATGAAGCACATGGTGCTTTGAGGAGAGACCAGCAACTCTTTTTCGTCTCTTCTTTCTAACCAGAGATGAGGAAGATAATCTCGGAACCAGGGAAGCATGCTTTCTCTTAGAAGCCTGAACTGGACCCGAATGTGAACCTGGGCTGCCACGGTGACAGGGCTTTCTGGAACCGAGGATGTAGACAGAACCAAAGCAGGAGCCAATCGCGGATTTGAAGAGTTGGACATCAAATCTGTTGTTATACACAAATATATCTCCCTTACTAATGAAGCTGAAGATGGGTCAGGGCTCCACTATGGAACCATAGTGCCCTTCTCTGAAACAGACTGATCTGACAGCTCTGATGCACGGAAATTGGCACTGCTGCCAGCGGCCAATTGGTCCCTATGTTTCTTCTTCCTTGGCACCACAACACCAAAACCAAACACACTGATGGCCCCAGTTCAGACACACCAGTGAAGTTTGTCTTCCTGCATTTGGAAGCAGATTCTGCAACTACAGGAGTTCTGACATGATTATAGAGTTAGAAAGCACAAGGTACGGCACCAGAGAGAGTGGCTGAACCATCTTTCAACCTCTTCTGCAGAACCAGGGCAACTGGATCCAACTGCACGGCCCTCAGTTCAGACATTTGTAACTGTGGGGGCTTGACTGAGGGAGTCATAGGATCTAGCACTGCCCCCACTGGGGGCTGCAGCTTCTTGGAGCCCTTCAGTCAACTGGAATCACTGGAAGCCACAGGGGCAGAGACTAGATCTAAGGACTCTTCGGATACAGAGGGTCTGGCCTCAAGAGCCTCCTTGAGGAGGAAGAGCTGCAAGTCAGTCAGTCTCCCTATCTTTGCAGGCTCTGGGAATAGAGGTCCAGCAGAATAAACACCTATAGGAAGAACGACCCTCTCCCAGGCACTTGCAGCACAGCATATGGTCATCAGATCTTGAGAAGAGAGCCTGGCAGGAAACACAAATTTGAAACCTGGTTTCTTCTGCTTCTTTGATTCTGCCATACCATGGAACAGGAAAAAAAAAATCTCAATCTCCCCAACCTTAACTCTGCCCCTGTGGAGATGGCAATCGGCATTGGAAATATATCAGACTCTTACCACTTTCAAAGAAAATCTGCCATTTTCTTTGTGCCCATCCCTCCCACATACCAGATATGTTCTCCTATTCATACACTCCCACGGATCCTTGCCATGTTCAGTGCAACATCATCTATCCAGGAAGTACAAGCAAAGGGTCACTGGACATCACCCCGGTCAATAAGGGTTTCTCTTCACATACAGCACTGCAGCTGCACTGCTGTAGCCCTTTTGTGAAGACACTACTATGCTGGCAGGAGACCTTCTCCTGTCGACCTAGTTAATTCACTTGCACAAGGTGGTAGCTCTGTCGACAGGAGAAGTGCTCCTGTCAACATAGTGCTGTCTACACCAGAGGATTAGGTCAACAGAACTACGTTGCTCAGGGAGTGCAGATTTTTCACACCCCTGAGCGACGTAGTTATACCTATACAAGTCTGTAGTGTAGACCTGACCTAAGACTAAGTAAGATGTAATGTGATTGTCCTGAGGGAGTCTTTAGAATAAGAATCTTTTAAACATTTAACACTTTATAGTTTCTCTATCACTGTTCTTCACCACCACCAGTTGACCTCCAAACATGTTGCCCCTGACGGATTCTTCCTTTAGGCCACTGTGAACAAAAACAGGTAGTGTTAAGGTCGTGGTGTGGAAAATAAGACCGACTGTACTTTTTTTTTTTTTAATCTTTGTGTTTTGTGTGGTTGAGTATTTGTTGTTAGTGAATTTATATTACAATCAGGCTCTGGACACTAGTCTGGAAAGGGGGCCCCATTGTGCTGGGCACTGTATATCCATGAAATAGGACAGTCCTGTTACCAAAAAGATATTTACTAGTGAGAATATTATTTCTTTAAAAAGTTATAAATCATAGGGACACAGTAAAATATTTTTTAAGATGAGGTCAGCAATACTCACTTTTAAATGCTGTAAATAAAAAAATTAGCTCTGACTTTTTTTCCCTTCCTTACAAGATATAAAGGAGATAGATTTTTTTTTTTTTTAAGGTAAGAAATTCAGGATTCATTTTTGTTTTTCTTTCTGGAACACGATGGACAGCTGAAGAACTAATGGGATAATGACAGACAACATGCAAGTAAAATTTCACTGAGAAGGGATACAATTTTTTATACACTTTTTAAAAAATCTTTTAAACCTATCTACTTCAAATGCCCGAGAAACAACTGGGAGAAGTGATTCAACGTCCCCATTCCATCAACTAAGAGCTGAGAAAGTTCACAATCCACAATTCTGATACCTCCAAATTAGGTCAAGGAGGAGCAGACTTGACCATCTGGACTTCTCTGATTACAAAAACAAGCAGAATTCACGATTTGCTTTATATTTTTTACATATCATCATTATAATGGGTTAGATCAATGGTTCATCTATCCAGTAGATGGACTGACAGTGGCCAGCACCAGATATTTTTGGCAGCTGGAGGTTTAGGGACACCCAGAGCATGGGGTTGTGTCCCTGACCATCCTGGCTCATGGCCATTGATGGACCTATCCTTCATGAATTTCTCTTTTTTTAATCCAGTTATGCTTTTGGCTTTCACAACATCCTCTGGCAATGAGTTCCATAGGTTGACTGTACATTGCGTGAAGTACTTCCTTTAGTTTGTTTTAAACCTGCTGCCTATTAATTTCATTAGGTGACTACTAGTTCTTTGTTATGTGAAAAGTAAATAACACTACCTTATTCACTTTCTCTGCTCATGATTTTATAGAGCTCTATTATATCCCCCTCTTAGTCATCTCTTTTCTAAGATGACCAGCCCCAGTCTTTTTAATCTCTCCTCATATGGAAGCTGTTCCATACCCCTAATCATTCTTGCTGCCCTTCTCTGTACCTTTTACAATTCTAATGTATCTTTTTTTGAGATAGGGCGACCAGTTCTGTACGCAGTATTCAAGGTACCATGGATTTCTATAATGGCATTATGATATTTTCTGCCTTCATTATCTATCCTTTTCCTAATAGTTCCTAACGTTAGCTTTTTTGACTGCTGCTGCACAATGAATGGATATTTTCAGAGAACTCTCCACAATGACTCCAAGGTCTCTCTTTTCAGTGGTAACAGCTAATTTAGACCACAGGAGGGTGAGGTAATATCTTTTATTGGACCAAGTTCTGATGGTCAGAGGGACAAGCTTTCAAGCCATGCAGAGCTCTTCTTCAGGTGTAGGGGCTCATCTTCACATACAGTGCTAAAGTGGCGGAGCTGCACCAGTGCATAAACACTGCTGTAGTGTTTTAGAGAAGATGCTACTAAGCCGATGGGAGAGCTTCTCCCCTCATTATAGTTTTAATCCACCTCCATGAGATGCTGTAGCTACGTCGATGGGAGAAACAGAGTTAGGAGTTTAAGCTTCAAGGCTTGTCTTTTTAATATATTGTGCAGGTTTCCTTTGAGGATGAGGACTGATAGGTCAGAAAGAGTGATCATTTTGTGAAGTGTTCACTCAAAGATGATAGGGTGTTTGTCTTAACGTTTTCACACAGCTACACAGTGAAAGAGGAACTTTCACATTGAGGGATATATACATTTTGGGAAACTTTAACCTTTATCCATTAAATCTGACAAACCATAATTTATCATTCACATGTATTCTTGACACATTTGCTAATTACCAAATACATCGGTGTTCAAGGTTAAGTGCTCTTTCACAGCTTATCTTAACTGCCCATTAGATCTTAAAATAACTGACAATTTGTGATACCACAAATGATTTCTTAGGAAAGGAATGGAGTTTCAGAAGCATATTATTAGGATTTCCAGGCAGAATTCAGCAGAGGAAAGTGCTTTGTGATGAAGAGCTCCTATTTAAGAATATATGAAACAACTAAGAAACACTGAAAAATACTGCTTAATGTCCTCTTCAAGATTACAAAAGTATCTGGTAGGGGACAAAGGTAGGCCAAAGAATCGTGTATCAACATTTATAACAATTCCTTATATTGCACTGAAGTTCCCCAACATAATCCCATGTTAGACCAGTTTAGAAGCCATACCATTTTCAGTTCTTTCCCTTTCTTGATGTTTCTTGTGTGATCTGTCTATATGGTTCTCTTTGCTTTGCTCTCTAAGGGAAGGTTGGTGAGCCTTTAATGTATTTACTGAGGAAGGAGCGGAAGTTCTTCTCTTTTCTATTTTCTCATCTCTTTGTGGTGTAGTCCTTAGGGCTACGTGAAGAGGAGCATCTATAAAGAGAATAAAAACGAGTTGCATGCTTTAATATTTTTGTTTCAAAAATCTACCTAGAACCATGAAAAGGAGGTACTTGCCAGCAATAATTCTGGTTGTTTGAATGCATTGCCTCCACAGAGCTACACTGTAGGATTTATATGCCTAACCATGTGACCACAGAGCTGCTTATAAGCAGCAGTTAACAGCGGTTGGAGGGTATGCATATCAATCACAGCTTTCCATATACAGAGGATATAAATACATTGCCCAACAGTCATTCATCAGAAACTCTACCTCCAGAAAAAAGAAGAACAGGAGTACTTGTGGCACCTTAGAGACTAACAAATTTATTAGAGCATAAGCTTTCGTGGATTACGAAGCTTATGCTCTAATAAATTTGTTAGTCTCTAAGGTGCCACAAGTACTCCTGTTCTTCTTTTTGCGGATACAGACTAACACGGCTGTTACTCTGAAACCTGTCATTATGCAAGGCACTGCATTTAGCCGTATGGAATGGAAATCCATCAACCTCATGAAAAAACTCGTACAGATACAGACAGACATCATCTTCCTTTCCAAATGCAAGCAGATGGACATCATACCAAAAGGACTAAAGGTAAAAAATCCATTACAATCTACATATCACACAGACTATGCTGAGAGACTGTGTCACACACTCTCAAAGAAACTGCGAAACCACCTGATCAGCATCCTATACAGCAAACAGGGAAAGATTAAGAATGAGCTCTCAGAACTGGATACTCTCATAAGAAACCAACCTTCCACACAAACTTCCTCATGGATAGACTTTACAAAAACTAGACAAGCCATTTACAAGACAAACTTTGCCTCTCTACAAAGGAAAAAGGACACTAAACTATCTAAACTGCTACATGCCACAAGCAGCCACAACAGTAGTTCCCTTAACCCACCCAGCAATATTGTTAATCTTTCCAGCTATACTCTTAGCCCAGCAGAAGAGTCTGTCCTATCTCGGGGCCTCTCCTTTTGTCCCTCCAGACCCATGAATATGATACAGTTCTGCGGTGACCTAGAATCCTACTTTCGACGTCTCCGACTCAAAGAATATTTCCAACATACCTCTGAACAGCATACTAACCCACAGAATCCTCCCTACCAGCACTACAAAAAAAAGGATTCTGCATGGACTCCTCCGGACGGTCGAAACAACAGACTGGATTTCTACATAGATTGCTTCCGTCGACGTGCAAAGGCTGAAATTGTGGAAAAGCAACATCACTTGCCACATAACCTCAGCCATGCTGAACACAACGCCATCTACAGCCTCAGAAACAACCCTGACATCATAATCAAAAAGGCTGACAAAGGAGGTGCTGTCGTCATCATGAATAAATTGGAATATGACCAGGAGGCTGCTAGACAGCTCTCTAACACCACATTCTACAGGCCATTATCCTCTGATCCCACTGAGGATTACCTAAAGAAACTACACCATCTGCTAAAAAAACTCCCTGACAAAGCACAGGAACAAATCCGTACAGACACATGCCTAGAACCCCGACCAGGGGTATTCTATTTGCTACCCAAGATCCATAAACCTGGATATCCTGGACGCCCCATCATCTCAGGCATTGGCACCCTAACATCAGGCTTGTCTGGTTATGTAGACTCTGTCCTCAGACCCTACGCTACCAGCACTCCCAGCTATCTTCGAGACACCACTGACTTCCTGAGGAAACTACAATCCATCGGTGATCTTCCAGAAAACACCATCCTGGCCACTATGGACGTAGAAGCCCTCTACACCAATATTCCACACAAAGATGGACTACAAGCTATCAGGAACAGTATCCCTGATAATGTCACAGCTAACCTGGTGGCTGAACTTTGTGATTTTGTCCTCACCCACAACTATTTCACATTTGGGGACAATATATACCTTCAAGTCAGCGGCACTGCTATGGGTACCCGCATGGCCCCACAATATGCCAACATTTTTATGGCTGACTTAGAACAACGCTTCCTTAGCTCTCGTCCCCTAACGCCCCTACTCTACTTGCGCTACATTGATGACATCTTCATCATCTGGACCCATGGAAAAGAAGCCCTTGAGGAATTTCACCATGATTTCAATAATTTCCATCCCACCATCAACCTCAGCCTAGATCAATCCACACAAGCGGTCCATTTCCTGGACACTACTGTGCTAATAAGCGATGGTCACATCAATACCACCCTATACCGGAAACCTACTGACCGCTACACTTACCTACATGCCTCCAGCTTCCATCCAGGACACACCACACGATCCATTGTCTACAGCCAAGCTCTAAGATATAACCGCATTTGCTCCAATCCCTCGGATAGAGACAAGCACCTACAAGATCTCTATCAAGCATTCTTAAAACTACAATACCCACCTGCTGAAGTGAAAAAACAGATTGACAGAGCCAGACGAGTACCCAGAAGTCACCTCCTACAAGACAGGCCCAACAAAGAAAATAACAGAACACCACTAGCTGTCACCTTCAGCCCCCAACTAAAACCTCTCCAGCGCATCATCAGAGATCTACAACCTATCCTGAAAGATGATCCTTTACTCTCACAGATCTTGGGAGACAGACCTGTCCTCGCTTACAGACAACCCCCCAACCTAAAGCAAATACTCACCAGCAACCACACATCACTGAACAAAACCACTAACCCAGGAACCTATCCTTGTAACAAACCCCGATGCCAACTCTGTCCACATATCTATTCAAGTGACATCATCATAGGACCTAATCACATCAGCCATACCATCAGGGGCTCGTTCACCTGCACATCTACCAATGTGATATATGCCATCATGTGCCAGCAATGCCCCTCTGCCATGTACATTGGCCAAACCGGACAGTCTCTACGCAAAAGAATTAATGGACACAAATCTGACATCAGGAATCAAAATACTCAAAAACCAGTGGGAGAACACTTTAACCTGTCTGGTCATTCAGTGACAGACCTGCGGGTGGCTATATTACAACAGAAAAACTTCAAAAACAGACTCCAAAGAGAGACTGCTGAGCTAGAATTGATATGCAAACTAGACACAATCAACTCCGGTTTGAATAAGGACTGGGAATGGCTGAGCCATTACAAACATTGACTCTATCTCCCCTTGTAAGTATTCTCACACTTATTATCAAACTGTCTGTACTGGGCTAGCTTGATTATCACTTCAAAAGTTTTTTTTCTCTTAATTAATTGGCCTCTCAGAGTTGGTAAGACAACTCCCACCTGTTTATGCTCTCTGTATGTGTGTATATATATCTCCTCAATATATGTTCCATTCTATATGCATCCGAAGAAGTGGGCTGTAGTCCACGAAAGCTTATGCTCTAATAAATTTGTTAGTCTCTAAGGTGCCACAAGTACTCCTGTTCTTCTTTTTGCGGATACAGACTAACACGGCTGTTACTCTGAAACCTGTCATTATGCAAGGCACTGCATTTAGCCGTATGGAATGGAAATCCATCAACCTCATGAAAAAACTCGTACAGATACAGACAGACATCATCTTCCTTTCCAAATGCAAGCAGATGGACATCATACCAAAAGGACTAAAGGTAAAAAATCCATTACAATCTACATATCACACAGACTATGCTGAGAGACTGTGTCACACACTCTCAAAGAAACTGCGAAACCACCTGATCAGCATCCTATACAGCAAACAGGGAAAGATTAAGAATGAGCTCTCAGAACTGGATACTCTCATAAGAAACCAACCTTCCACACAAACTTCCTCATGGATAGACTTTACAAAAACTAGACAAGCCATTTACAAGACAAACTTTGCCTCTCTACAAAGGAAAAAGGACACTAAACTATCTAAACTGCTACATGCCACAAGCAGCCACAACAGTA
Source organism: Trachemys scripta elegans (assembly GCF_013100865.1). Taxonomy (NCBI): domain Eukaryota; kingdom Metazoa; phylum Chordata; order Testudines; family Emydidae; genus Trachemys; species Trachemys scripta. The sequence goes on from NC_048309.1 coordinate 30,945,352, forward strand.
GTTCCCTTAACCCACCCAGCAATATTGTTAATCTTTCCAGCTATACTCTTAGCCCAGCAGAAGAGTCTGTCCTATCTCGGGGCCTCTCCTTTTGTCCCTCCAGACCCATGAATATGATACAGTTCTGCGGTGACCTAGAATCCTACTTTCGACGTCTCCGACTCAAAGAATATTTCCAACATACCTCTGAACAGCATACTAACCCACAGAATCCTCCCTACCAGCACTACAAAAAAAAGGATTCTGCATGGACTCCTCCGGACGGTCGAAACAACAGACTGGATTTCTACATAGATTGCTTCCGTCGACGTGCAAAGGCTGAAATTGTGGAAAAGCAACATCACTTGCCACATAACCTCAGCCATGCTGAACACAACGCCATCTACAGCCTCAGAAACAACCCTGACATCATAATCAAAAAGGCTGACAAAGGAGGTGCTGTCGTCATCATGAATAAATTGGAATATGACCAGGAGGCTGCTAGACAGCTCTCTAACACCACATTCTACAGGCCATTATCCTCTGATCCCACTGAGGATTACCTAAAGAAACTACACCATCTGCTAAAAAAACTCCCTGACAAAGCACAGGAACAAATCCGTACAGACACATGCCTAGAACCCCGACCAGGGGTATTCTATTTGCTACCCAAGATCCATAAACCTGGATATCCTGGACGCCCCATCATCTCAGGCATTGGCACCCTAACATCAGGCTTGTCTGGTTATGTAGACTCTCTCCTCAGACCCTACGCTACCAGCACTCCCAGCTATCTTCGAGACACCACTGACTTCCTGAGGAAACTACAATCCATCGGTGATCTTCCAGAAAACACCATCCTGGCCACTATGGACGTAGAAGCCCTCTACACCAATATTCCACACAAAGATGGACTACAAGCTATCAGGAACAGTATCCCTGATAATGTCACAGCTAACCTGGTGGCTGAACTTTGTGATTTTGTCCTCACCCACAACTATTTCACATTTGGGGACAATATATACCTTCAAGTCAGCGGCACTGCTATGGGTACCCGCATGGCCCCACAATATGCCAACATTTTTATGGCTGACTTAGAACAACGCTTCCTTAGCTCTCGTCCCCTAACGCCCCTACTCTACTTGCGCTACATTGATGACATCTTCATCATCTGGACCCATGGAAAAGAAGCCCTTGAGGAATTTCACCATGATTTCAATAATTTCCATCCCACCATCAACCTCAGCCTAGATCAATCCACACAAGCGGTCCATTTCCTGGACACTACTGTGCTAATAAGCGATGGTCACATCAATACCACCCTATACCGGAAACCTACTGACCGCTACACTTACCTACATGCCTCCAGCTTCCATCCAGGACACACCACACGATCCATTGTCTACAGCCAAGCTCTAAGATATAACCGCATTTGCTCCAATCCCTCGGATAGAGACAAGCACCTACAAGATCTCTATCAAGCATTCTTAAAACTACAATACCCACCTGCTGAAGTGAAAAAACAGATTGACAGAGCCAGACGAGTACCCAGAAGTCACCTCCTACAAGACAGGCCCAACAAAGAAAATAACAGAACACCACTAGCTGTCACCTTCAGCCCCCAACTAAAACCTCTCCAGCGCATCATCAGAGATCTACAACCTATCCTGAAAGATGATCCTTTACTCTCACAGATCTTGGGAGACAGACCTGTCCTCGCTTACAGACAACCCCCCAACCTAAAGCAAATACTCACCAGCAACCACACATCACTGAACAAAACCACTAACCCAGGAACCTATCCTTGTAACAAACCCCGATGCCAACTCTGTCCACATATCTATTCAAGTGACATCATCATAGGACCTAATCACATCAGCCATACCATCAGGGGCTCGTTCACCTGCACATCTACCAATGTGATATATGCCATCATGTGCCAGCAATGCCCCTCTGCCATGTACATTGGCCAAACCGGACAGTCTCTACGCAAAAGAATTAATGGACACAAATCTGACATCAGGAATCAAAATACTCAAAAACCAGTGGGAGAACACTTTAACCTGTCTGGTCATTCAGTGACAGACCTGCGGGTGGCTATATTACAACAGAAAAACTTCAAAAACAGACTCCAAAGAGAGACTGCAGAGCTAGAATTGATATGCAAACTAGACACAATCAACTCCGGTTTGAATAAGGACTGGGAATGGCTGAGCCATTACAAACGTTGACTCTATCTCCCCTTGTAAGTACTCTCACACTTCTTATCACACTGTCTGTACTCGGCTAGCTTGATTATCACTTCAAAAGTTTTTTTTCTCTTAATTAATTGGCCTCTCAGAGTTGGTAAGACAACTCCCACCTGTTTATGCTCTCTGTATGTGTGTATATATATCTCCTCATTATATGTTCCATTCTATATGCATCCGAAGAAGTGGGCTGTAGTCCACGAAAGCTTATGCTCTAATAAATTTGTTAGTCTCTAAGGTGCCACAAGTACTCCTGTTCTTCTTTTTGCGGATACAGACTAACACGGCTGTTACTCTGAAACTTGTCATAGAAGAATAAGAAGATGAACCCAAAGGACCCTTCTTTGCCTAATATCTATCATGTAACTGAAATGTTTTCCATTAATTTTCCTTTTCATTCTAGATACTAGAATGCTCCTTAAAAATGAAGAGATACCCAACATACTTACACAATGAACCAGATGTAGTCCGCCTTCTGTTTAAACTTCTTTGTTTGGCTTTTTCAGAAGCCAAAAAACCTCGTGTTTGAATATTTCTTTGAACTGGACTCTGCTGTGGTTCTGGTGCCTTCTCCACTCCATGAAAATATTTCATATGATAATGTAGCAACTTGGCTTTGCGGAATGATTTTGAACAGTCCAAGAGCTTGCATCTAAACTTGTGATCTTGGTCAACAGTCGCAGCTTTTGAAGCAATAAAATCATGTGTTCTCTTAAAAGTTTTTGTTACTGTAAGGACAAAACAAATAAGAATCCCCCATGCTTTTGCTATATTTATCATATGATTCTCTAAACTTAAAAAAATTAAGAAACTAACATGTATTTAAACATAAAATACTATATTAGCTATGAAACAAAAAGTATTGTTGCTATTAGCGGCTTTTGAGATCAACAGCCTAGACAGGGACTAACCTGAGACTGTTTTCCTTACTGTGGTTTGATGTAACTACTACTAAAATCTCCATAAAAATGTTTATTAACCAATTGCTATTGTAATAGGGAACATAATATATTATATTATAGAGACTTTGCTTAACTGAAGCCTGTAGCACAACAGTAGTACAATGATGCTGTTCACTATGGAAGCAGCATGAACACTACATGTTTCACTTAAAACAATAATAGCACATTCTATCAAGTTTCTTTAAACATTAGTATCTTATATTAGAGCACTGGTCAAGAGAAACATTTTTTGCTTACTAACATATAACTGATTGGGCATCAGGATTTCCTGATGTCAGATCCAACTATAAATATCTGTTAAAGTTAAGAGCTGTGGAGTGCTGCTACAGTAAGGGAAAAGTCAGAGCTGTCCTTCAAGTAAATTAGATTTATTAACAAAAGAACTTTTAAAAGTTCAGTAAACGTGAAGGCATGACATTAAGCAAAGGCATACTTAGGATGAATTTCAAGAAACATTTCTTACTCAGAGATTTATTAGACTACATATTCATTTCTCAATAGCGCTGCTGGAAAAAACTTTGTTCAAGTCTTCAAACTGGCCTGGAATAAGAGAATATAGTCTACAGAACATTGCTACATTGGCCAGAAGATGAACTAAATAGATTTATTCCTACCTCTTCTAAGGTTCCAAACATTTTCACTTATGTTTTTGATGGGAATTACTGTATTCTTGAAAGAAACATTTTGATTAACAAAAAAACAAACAAAAAACAAACAAACAAAAACAGTCTGAACTTCCTGCGGTGCTGTCAACTATACCTAAAAAAATTGTTCAAATGGGAAGATTACCAGAAAATTGGAGAAACGCCAACATAGAACAATTTTTTAAAAAAAGAGAAGAATGATCCTGGCAATAACCATCACATAAATCTAACTTGCATCACTAGTAAGATAAATCACTAAATATCTAGAGGCTAATGGAATAATATGAAAAATAACATGAGTTTGTAAAGAATAATTTTTTCTAGGGACAATGTTGTGGGTTTGTTTTTGTTTCTTTTTAAACAGAAGCGCAAAGTTAGTAAATAAAGGCACTGCAGTTCATGTTGCGTATTTAGATTTTAGTAAATCATTTGGATAAAACGAATACTTTATCATAAAAAAACTCCACAAAAGGATATTAAATCATGGTATCTCGCGTTAGGGGAGGGGGAAGTATCTGGAAGGACCCAGAGCTAGCAAGTTCAATGAACTGGAAATGGAAGTAAGTAGCCTGTTAATGAAAAAAAAAAAAAAAATCACATTAAATTGGGAGGAGTTGAAAACACCAACAAGAACACAGAATTAATCCAAAGCCATGAGAGATAACAAACGTGGTCAGAAAAGAGTGAGGGGAAATAATCTGAAAAAAACTGACAGCAGTCACTTGGAGGGAGGAAGCTAGAAAGCCGTACTGCCAAGATGAGCTAGGCATAAGAGCAAATAGCAATTTTGATAAATATTTTTAATACAAGATAACAAAAATGGCCAATGCAATTTAAGGCTAAATACACAGAGGCATCATGGAGCAGGAAAGTAAATTGTTCTGGTACGACTGCATCTGAAATGCATTCAGTTTGGGGTACTACTCTGTCTGAAAGAAACTGACAAACCTGAAGGAGTTCAAAGAGAAAAGCAACAGAAGTACTCAATAGTGCTAGACAGACTGATTCCTGGGGAAAGTAGGAGAGCTTATACATACACAGCAGGTTGCCTAAGAGAAAAGTGGAGCGATTTAACAATCTACATTTACTTACTGGGAGTGAACAACAAGAACGAAGAGGAATTTTTTTAGGGTTGTACATGGGGGGAAATAACAAGGAGAAAGGAGAAGAAAAAATTAAGAAAGGCAAAATTTAGGCCTGGTATCAGTAAGAATTTCCTGACAGTGAGTGATTTCAAATCATTTTGATAATTTCAACAAACCTAAACAGGGCCATGCTATTGGGATGGCAAAATCTGCCAACCCCAAAACTTAAAATATTGTATTAATAAAGAATGAAACATATAATGGAAGTGGAAAGAAATCTGATTCAATTTAGAAGTAACATGGAGATGGGAAACATTCAATTGCAGCAAGGAGTACCAATAGGGTCTCAAGCTTCAACAAAAGAAATATGAAGATGACAAGGAAAACTATTGTACAATTGTCATGATTAGACCCCATCAGGAGTCCTGTATCCAAGCTTGGTGTATCTTTCTTCCAGAGAGATGTACAAATTCTTGCAAAGGTACAGAGAATAGCTTCTAACTGATCTGATAAACTGAAGTTTGGAGAAGAGGAGGCAACAGAGGAATTGAGGATGGGCTGGAAACAGGAGAGAGAAAGGGAGAGCTTACTGCAGTGATTCTCAAACTTTTGTACTGGTAACCCCTTTCACATAGCAAGCCCCCTTATAAATTAAAAATATTTTAATATATTTAACACCATTATAAATGCCGGAGGCAAAGCGGGGTTTGGGTAGAAACTGACAGCTCACGACCCCCCACATAATAACCTCATGACCCCCTGAAGGGACCCGACCCCCAATTTGAGAACCCCTGGCTTACTGCAATGGGCACAAAGGAATCTATTCAAACTCTAGGGCAACAATAGGAAATACACAGACATGCCTGAATTTCGAACTACAAAGTTTAGGTTACCACGACATAGAGGCACTTTTCCCCCTTCATACGATAATGCCCACATGGAATTCTCTGCTCATGGGAATTAATATAAAGTTGGTGTGCGACCGTTCGACCCAGGAAGACCTTGGGAAGAAATTGTACCCTAAGGAAGCACAATCTCTCCCAAGCTTGATGGTAGGAAAGGAAAGTGTACAGAGGTGGAAGAGGGAAGCTCCTCCTCTGCCACAACAGCCCAGGAAAAACTGGACCTTGACTACTGTGATTCTTGGTCACATGCACTAGCTATTAACAGAATTACCCAATTTGGGGACAGTAAGGTACTTTTTACTGAGGACATACCAGCAATGAACTTTCAGAGGTTCCGCCTTTTTCTGGAGCACTATGGGGTGGGGTGGGGGGGATGGGGGGGGGAGGAGAAGAACTCAATATTGCAAACAAGCAATTTCTTGTGAATATTGAGGTCTATCAGTGTGAGACCTCTATGTATCCCACCATTTATTTGGGGGTTCTTATGACCTAGAATGCTGAAAGAGAAAATTACTTACTATAATTCTGGCCTTCTGCCCCAGATCACCAATCCATAAATCATATGTATCTTAAACCTCTGGCTTGTGAGGGATCCTATTTGATTTAGAACTTTCAGCTAAGCTGTTAGAGTAATAACCAATATACGGCGCAAGCTAAAGCATGCAGACTTCCTGAGAGTCAGTAACTGTTTATCCTTAAATTACTTTTCATACAAATAGGAGAAAGATAATCAACTCTTCGGAACTCTACCTCTCACTCACCCACCCACTCACCCACCCACTAACCACTCATTCTACAGCTTCATGTATCTTCAGAGGACAAAATCTTCAGTTACATGGATTATTCTGTTTATTCTTTTAAAATTGGTATGACACGGCTTTCTTCTACTCCTCTGGAACTTTCCCAGTTTTCAAAACTGAGGCCATGTCTGTGCTAGAGTTTTGTTGACAAAAGTTATGCCACTTTAATTAAACCGCTGTTGCATGTCCACACTATGCTCTTTGTGTCCGCAGAGCATATCTACACTAGCAGCTCTTGCATTGACACAGAACAGTGCACTGTGGGTAGCTATCCCACTGCACAACTTGCTGCAGGATGCTTTGAGAAGGCTTTGTAATGTCTCATGGGGGCAGATACAGCTCACAGAGCTCTTCACACTGAGAAATGTCAAAGCTTCCCAGAGCTTTGAAAGGGGAGGGGTACAGGCCTGCGGGGAAGCCAAGTTCTAAATACAGAGTAGAGCAGTCATAGTGGGCATTGTGGGATACTGGCAGAGGCCAGTTATGTCAACATAATGAATGGTGGCGTCTACACTGATGCTTTGTCATTTTAACTTTGCCACAAAAAGCTTTATGCGTCTTGGCAAGGTGGTTTTGTTTTGCCACCAAAAGTAGTTTTGTAGTGTGTACACCTCCACTGTTTTGTTGGCAAAAGCTGCCTTTTACCGACAAAACTGTGTAGCATAGACAAGGCCTTATTAAAAATTAAGCCTGTGAAACCAGGATTTGAAAACTACTCTGATTGCATTACTTACGTATTGTACCTCTTTCTAGCACCTTCAATGTTTCCAGAACCCACTGCACTAAAGATGTTGCTGTCTGGAGTAAAAATGTCAAAGTCCTCAATTTAGTGAGCTCTTCTCAGTTCACAAAGCTCTGAGCAGCCTTTGGGCATACAAGATTACTTGACCCATTGCAAACAGCATCTGAGACACCAATTACACCTAAAGTTATGAGGATAAACCGAGCCACACAGCCCATACATTTGCTTCACCTGTGCCAGTATTAAAACGATAGAGGAACTGGAATACACAGAACACACTGAAAGATCTAACATGCAAGCACAGAGTGCACAACCAGTGCAAACTTCAACACATGCTTCAGAGCTAGGGAGATGAGGCAATTTAAAGCCTCCCCCTTCAGATCAAGAGGTGGATTCAGCCCTTCAACTCTAAAAGTGGAACTTTGAAGATACTGAAATGGGTCTCTATATCTAATTACTTGTCAAAATGCCAGTTTCCAGTGCAAAACCGCTGGCTGAGGCAAAAGCTTTGTTTGACTACTCTTTTCTAGAGCAGCCAGGTGGCATGATGCTTGCCCGTATTCACTGGCTTGAGTTGACAACTTTTATGGTGCCTTGGGAGGAATCACAACACATGCAGCTGCAGGATATGCAGCAGTCCTGTCAACTGGAGGAAAACATTTTCTGCATTTGAAGGGACTAGGCTGCTTCTCCTTACCTGAAAACCAAGGATGAAATGACTACAAAGTTTAAAAAAAGTGGTCACAAGTCCTATGTAGACTGAATCCTCGATGCACGTCCAAACTAGCACACTTCAAGCAAAATCTTAGAAAACAACACTAGGAACTTCACAGCAGAATCATGGAAAGCATAGGAGGCATTTTTAAAATCAGAAACCAACTTCTAAGTATCAAGCACACCCTTGAGGAGCCAAGCACCAAGAGTAGCTGTGGAGTGATTTTGAGCCTGTTCGCAGACAGAAGAGAAAACAGGTACTAGCTGTCAGAACAGCTGATGAACAGTCTGGCTCACATCCTATTAGTTAGAATGCCTCTTGACTGAATTAATTCCCATCAACCGTTCGGTCACCCCACAGAAGCATGAGATCCAAGGGGTGGTAATCTACTATACCAGTAATTTTTAATCTTTTTTCCTCATCATTTTTTTAAGAATTCAAATACAGTAGCAGAATATGACTGTTATCCTTTAAAATTTGAACTAATTTATATATATGTATGTATGTATGTATGTATCAGCCACATGCAACACTATTGTTGAAAATTTAACCAAAACTTCAGGAAATTTAAAATTTAAGTTCCATAAAGCAATATTTCGCCCTTGTTAAACATACTATACATGAAGGTATACATTAAGGCAGAGATCTTATCCAAAATAATTCCTAGAACAGATCTTTTAGAAAAAACATCCAATCTTGTGTTAAAAATTGTCACTAATGGAGAATCCACCACAAAACCTGGATAAATTGTTTCAATTATTAATTACTCTCACTGTTAAAAATTAACACCTTATTTCCGGTCTGAATTTGTCTAGCCTCAACTTCCAACCACTGGATCATGTTTTACCTTTCTCGGCTAGACTGAAGAGTCCACTATTAAATATTTGGTCCCCATGAAGATATTTATAGATTAATCAAGTCACCCTGTAACCTTCTCTTTGTTAAACTAAGTCGATTGAGCTCCTTGAGTCTACTGCTATAAGGCATGTTTTCTAATCTTGAATCATTCTCATGACTCTTCTCTGAATCCCCTCCAATTTATCAGCATCCTTCTTGAACTATGGGCACAAGAAAGGGATACAATATTCCAGCAGTGGTTGCCCCAGTGCCAAATACAGAGGCAAAATAAGCTCTCTACACCTACTCAAGATTCCCCTGTTTATGCATCCCAGGATCACACATGCTCTATTTGGCCACAGCATCACACTGGGAGTTTATGCTGATTATTCACCACGATCGCCAAATCTTTTTCAGAGTCACTGCTTCCCAGGATTGAGTCCCCCAATCTGTAAGTATGGCCTACATTCTTTGTTCCTTGGCGTATACATTTAAATTTTTGCCATATTAAAACATGATTTACTTGCACCCAGTTTACCAAGTGACCCAGATTACTCTGGATCAGTGACTTACCCTGTTCATTATTTACCAGTCCCCCAATGTGTGTGTCATCTGCACCCTTTATCAGTGATCATTTTATATTTTCTCCCAGGTCATTGATTAAAAAAAAAAGTGTTAAATAGCATAAGGCCAAGAACCAATTCCAACAGGACTGCAAACACACCTGCTCAATGACAATTCCCTATTTAGAATTACATTTTGAGACCTATACGTTAGCCTGTTTTTAATCCATTTAACGTGTCCCATGTTAATTTTATATAATTCCAGTTTTTTAATCAAAATGCCATGTGTTACCAAGTCAAATTCGTAATATATCAACATTATTACCTTTATCAACCAAACTTGCAATCAAAAAAAGCGATCTAGTTAATGTGACAGGATGTGTTTTTCATAAACCTATGTTGATTTGCATTAATTACATTACCCTGCCTTTAACCCTTTTGCTAGCCACTAGTTCTATTAAATTATAGAATATAATTTAAGTACTATACATATGAGAATGCCATAATCCAAAAACATATGATTATTATATGGAGGCATCAACTGCAGCTCCATAGTTAAGGCTGAATTTGCACTTTAAGTTCAACCATTTTATGTATGAAGAATAGAGCATATCGTACCCACTGAATCACAGTACTTGCAGAATTAATTTTCTAAGAATTTATATGTAAATCTATTAACTAATTCATAAACATTAATTTAAAAATGGGTCATTTAAGAAACTGAATACTCTGTATCAAATAAGATAATTCAGGATTTATAAATTCTAATGTATTGTCTATCAACAGACATTGGCAGAGAGGTGAACATTGAGTGGATCTGGTGTGACAGGTAGGATTTTTCCCTTCCATTATTTTTTATAACAAAGTTTGTCAAAGGCTGAAGATTAGTAATATCCTTCAGGGATACACAATAAAAATTGTTCTCTTTCAAAATGGCCATGATTAACCATTGCTTTGAACAGGACTGAGGCCACAGGACACCCTTAGTAAAGATGGCCACCACCGAATTCACCTGTTCCTAACAGTGTTCCTAGGGCATCTTCCCTGAAGGTTGTTTGGCTTCATTGCCACTGTGAACAATGGGAAACAGGGACCATCCTAGCTGAGGATCAGTTGAGAACAGTGGAAAATGGCAGTCATTTTAAAAGAGGGAACTTTAGGAATTTCTCTGAAGGAGATTTTGTGCCAAAGCTACTCATGAAGAAACTTTTGGTTATGAAGAACAGCAGCAAAAGATGACCCTTAATCCCAAAAATGTTTTTTAAAAATCTACTTGTTGCATCAGATCTACTTAACAGAGATGGGAAATGGAGGGACAGGGACTGTGAGCATGTGTACAAAGGGACGTATAAGGGCAAGAGGGAGAGGGAATCAAGTGTGTATAATCTACTACTCTAACAATGTCAAGCAGCTGTTTATCCAGTATAACTGCTCAATATACTCTGGCTGCTTTACACTAGTTCAGAATGGCATACACTAGCAAGAATGGATGAATCGAGCCTTAGAAGTTAATTTTCAAAATTTCCTATCTTCAAATAACTGGAATTTTCACAGCATGACATTCTCTTGGGGCTTCTAATTTACTGTTTATGTATGAAAATTCTAATAATTATAAAATATATAACAATGGAAATTCCACACAACTATGTTAAAATGGAGTGAAGATCAAAAGTATGGAGATATACCTATCTCCTAGAAGTGGAAGGGACCCTGAAAGGTCATTGAGTCCAGCCCCCTGCCTTCACTAGCAGAACCAAGTACTGATTTTGCCCCAGCTCCCTAAGTGGCCTCCTCAAGGATTGAACTCATAACCCTGGGTTTAGTAGGCTAATGCTCAAACCACTGAGCTATCCCTCCCCCCATAATATGTATTATTATGTTTAGGGTAAAGAAACATTAAAGAGATGTCAATTATCCCCACAAAGAAGAATTACAACCCCAGAAAATTCAAAGTTATGGTTAACTTAAGGAAATCCATACATGTTACAGTGTGGAAATGCACAGTTAGGATACCCCAACGACCTTAACTCTCCCCTGCAGAGATTTAAAAAAGGGGGGAAATATATAGAAGAAATTAATATCACTTTAAACATCAGTTTAATCTTATTTGGGACCACAAAACACAAATATATTAATCAAGATTGTATGGTTATTGCATATATGAGACTGTGGAGTTACCCTACCTTTCACACAGCTAAAATCCAATCATTTGAAATGCAAAATTACCACTGTGTTTGCAGAAAATTGTTCATAACCACTCCAAAGTTAATCTATAATAAAGTATGTATTTTTCCTTTTCCAGCATTCATTCAAATGCTTCCACCTTCCCCCCCCTTTTTTTTTTGTAAATAATCATGTAATAGAGAAATGTTTTAAAAGAAAAAAAAGGTGCCTAGCGCCAGTGTTCTATCATAAATACACAAAAATACAAAGAAGGCATCACATTTTAGATTTGTTAAATCTAAATTTGAACCTGTAATAGAAGGCTCTTGGGTTTCAGTAGATGTAAAGGAGAGCTCACGGTCATCAACTTTTTCTTCCTTTAAACTGATGTTCACATCAAGCGGTGTGGTCTGTGATACATCGCCAGAAGATTGAGGTGCTTGTTCACAGGCGTTTTGGTCAGACTCAACAGGAATTTCTAACTGAACTATAAGAAAAAGAAAAAAGGAGTTTATGGGAGCAAAATACACAAAAACAAACATCAGATAGCCAAAATACTGGAAAAGACTTAAGGCAAAAGAAGATGCGTTTGTTTCACCATTTTCTGTTTTAGGTGGATAATAGGAATGTGTGAAACAAAACTTCCACTCCCTTCCCTCTTAGTGTTTGAATATCACATCCAGGAGCTCTTTTTAGCGTATGCACAATGTGGCACATGACCAGTATTCATCACTGAATTTGGTCCACTGGTTGGATCATTAGCTTCCCTGGCCCAGGGTAGGTACTGATGGGGAGCATGACATTAACGCCATTCCATGCCCCTCATCAAATCCAGTGATTCCAAAAGACCACACAGCCCGATTGGGTTTAATAGGCTGGATTTCCTGAGAAAGTCGGGGAGAGAATGGAGTGGCTCTACCAAGGTATTTAAACTAGGGCTGTCAATTAATCGCAGTGTCATTTTGTTTAGTGTTCGTTCAGGTCCTAACAATGGAGTGCTGGTCTATTACAGGGGGGTTCCTAGGGTGCAATAGTAATTAACTAATTAGTAAGTGAATAAATGAATATTCTATATGGTTCAACTAGTTCCAACAAGGATCCCTTAAATGTCAGAGAAACAGTTACTCTGGATTATCTAGGCAATCTATCCCCAGTTCAAGGGAATTCTAATATATCAACTACACTTAAAAGCTAAACATGAAATCAACTTTATCAATCTTCTTTGCAAGTGGATGTCATTTAAACTTCATCTTAGTAATTAGTTATAACACAACTAAACAACTCTCCTTCATAATGACCCAAGAGCATACCATTACAACAAAGTACTTACGTTCCTCAGGTTCCTTTGGACTAGATGCTGGATCTTTCAAAGGTCCAATTTCAGCAAAAGTTGTTGTAACAAGATCTGTATTTATTATCTCAGGACTACCATTGGATGACAACCTTGATGATCGTCTCCTAATTTGGTCTCTTTCATTGCTGTCTGGAGAGTTTTTCAACTTTTCCTGAGCTAAACAGCATAATAAATTTAATTTCATTGTGCAATACGCTGTCAATCATGAAAACATTGAAGCTTGACAATGAAGTACTACTGGTTATGTGGTTAACACCTGCGGATCACTTATGCCTCTACCTCCAATAACTGGAGTTCTGATTACTAAACAGGTAAGTAACTTCCCATTCTCCTTTGAGTGATTGTCCATATGCATATTCCACTGCTGGCGACTCCTAAGCAGTGATCTTATGTAATGTAGGTGGGAGCTTGAAGTCTTTTGGAGAATAAAGATTGCAGCACTCTCCTCAATTAAGTGATGGCGACTAGAAACGGTTTTCATTTACATATGCAAGACGGAACCTTTTGGTAACTGTTCAAAGGGTGCTCTCGTTAAAGCCAAGAGAGCTAGACTTAGGGCTAGACAACACCTTAATCAGGCCTTTGAGGAACTTGATCACAGTTGGTTAGGAGAAGATTGTACGGCTGTCTATAGGTGCATGATGGGCTGAAATCACCACCAAATGTACTTTGACTGAATTCAAGGATAAATTACTTTGTTTTATCTCCTGTGCGTAATTCAGAATTCAAGAGATCAAGCAGTGATGAGGGGTGATGGACTTCCACTGGCGCAAGTGAGAAAACCTGGTCCATTTCTCCAGGTAAGTTTCCCTCGTAATGTCCTTCCTGCTATTTATGAAGAATGAGCCTAAGAACCCCTCAGAGCCAACAGGCAAAAAGTTCACTGTTCTGCCAGCAACTCCTGTCAGGCCAAACTCATTACACCAACCGACCACACTGCTGTGATATATTTATCTATAAAGAATGTCATGTAAGGTATCAAATGAAAGTTGCTGACACACTGATCATTAATATAATTGTGAAGGGTATGTATTAACACTACAGGAGAAATTATGTATACCTACTAATATTAAACTTTAAAGTCTGTAACCAAAGGAAGAAATAGGTTCCTTCCATGCAGGCAAGTAGGCAGGCAGGCAGAGTTATCTCTCTGTTAAATGTAAATTAAGCACAGCAAGCCAAAAAAAAAAAAAAAAAAAAAAAAAAAAAAAAAAAAGGGAGCTACATTTCCATGTCAAGTCAACCAGAAACGGAAGTTGGCAGGGGTGTGTGAATTCAATATGGCGCCAGCACACTGAAGAACAAACAACAGGAAAGCATTTCAAAGGTCTACTGAAGTATAACAGGGGGTGCCAGAACAACACCTCATTATTCATTTCATGGAGGAACACCATTAGCAGAGGGGGATGACTTGTGAACGAATAAATCCTGGATTCACTGAAAATCAGCAAGTCTGCAGAAAGACTGAGTGAGAGAAACTGCTTTAGACAAAAGTTGGTGATGTGACATTTTAGTCTCCAGAAAGGGGCTTTTTACTTTAGTTTTATTTGTAACCATGTGTTTTATTTTTACTCTATACTCACTTGAATATCTGTGAATCTTTTCTCTTTATACATATGTTTTCACCATAAGAACATAAGAGCGGAAGTACTGGGTCAGACCAAAGGTCCATCTAGCCCAATATCCTGTCTTCCAACAGCGGCCAATGCTAGGTGCCCCAGAGGGAATGAACTGAACAGGTAATCATCAAGTGATCCATCCCGTCACCCATTCCAAGTTTCTGGCAAACAGAGGCTAAGGACACCATCCCCCCTGCCCATCCCGATTATCCCCTAGCTACTGAACTTATCTAGCAAAAAGAACAGGAGTACTTGTGGCACCTTACAGCTCTTTTGAACCCTGTTATAGTCTTGACTTTCACAACATCTTCTAATAAGGAGTTCCACAGGTTGTGGGGGGGGGGGGGGGAAATACTTCCTTTTCTTTGTTTTAATCCTGCTGCCTATTAATTTCATTTGGTGACCCCTAGTTCATTTGGTGACCACATAAATAGATTACAGTGCTGTATTATTATAAAGGACCTGATCCTGAGCAGTAACCTTCCAGCTGTGTACACACTGTCTCTTGGGGAACAGCTTACCTGGTAATCACTGAGTGTGTCCAGTGACAGGGTCTGGATGCTACCGGGAACTCTCTTCAAAGGGGCTTTGGGGACTGAGGTGCACCTAATGTTAACCTGCGAAGCAAAATAGGATTGGCAGAGTCCTGAGGAGAGTGAGTAGTTGAAAGGCTGGCAGTGTACAAGAGCTGACAAAAAGCTATCACAGGATGTACTCCCTCGTACTGGAGACAAGGGACCCACAATCCTGGGTGCCCAAGAAAGTGTCACATGAGGATATTCCTGACTGAAGAGAAGCAGGCATACTTTACAGTCAACAACCATCCAACCTCCATGCCCTCAGATAAAGGTATCTCCGATCCACATGTAGGATTTCCCCCTTGATTTGTGATATCAGAGATCGGGAAACAAAGGTGAGGTTTTGGGCTGGGAAGCTGACAGGTTCAGGATGTCCAGGAACCAAAGCTGCCACAGCCATACCAGGTCTACAAGGATCAGCTTGGCTGAATCCTGTCTTATCTTGCAGAGCACTCTGGAGACCATGGGAATTAGTGGACAGGCATAAATCAGAGCTCCCAACCACAGGATCAGGAAAGTATAGGCTATGGAGCCTGGGTTCACTCATCCCCTGGAACAAAACATCCAACTTTTCCTGTTATCTCATTTTGCATGCAGGTCTATCCAGGTTTAGCATCAGTCTGAAAATATGTCCCAAAAGATAGAATCTTTGATCTCCCACTTGTGTTTGGTAGACAAGGCCCTTCCATTTTCACTTTTTGTTTTGTTTAAAATTTCTGGGGAAATTTATCAGTGTTTATTTCAAAAATTAAGAAACAGGTGAAAATTGGTGCAAAAATTTAACTTCAGTTTTCTGAATACATGTCAGGGTTAATACTGGGGAACTGGAAGACAGAAAATAAAGGACAAAAAGAAAATAAGAGTACTTCTAGCCTGGCTCCCCTTTCTGGACCAGGAGATAGTGGCTGGGTAACTTGGGTGACCCAGGTTACCCAGCTCTCCTTCTGGAGTGGGCTGGGAAGCAAGGTGGTCATCTCCTCACACTACCTTCCTCTACCTCTTCCAGGCCCACTCCAGAAAGAGAGATAGCAGCTAGGTTATCTGGTTACCAACTTGCCATCTCGCCTTCCGGAGCAGAGAGCTGGGTCTAGGGAGTTCTGCACTTCTCTTTTTAGGACTTGAGCAGTGACATACACACTCATGTGTAAGTGTGTGTATCTTCTACTACAGTGCCTTACTTTAATAAATGGTCTTGGATTTACATTTAGATTAATTTAGTAACAATGAACAATGTAATATAATGATCTCTCACATAACTGGTATTTTCATGTACACAAGTGGTCTAAAATTCAGGTGAAATACTGGTAAATACCAAATAACTTTTATAAAACCTGAGATTTTTCTGGTTAAAAACAGTAAAACACAAAAACTAAGGGCCTTGCTGGTACAGCAGTGTCTGCTGAGATTGCCCACTACAGTATTCTGTAGATCAGGTAGATGTATGACCGAAAGAGAAACACAATGTGTGATGCACTAGTTCCATAGTCTGATGGCTTCCTGGCAGAGCTGGTAGGATCTTACCCCACCCTGCCTGTTGATGTAGAACATGGTGGTCGTATCGTCCTCTATTACCTGGGCTAATCACACTGTGATGTACTGAAGGAAGGACTCGTAAGCCATGCATCCATCTCAGCATTCCAAGAGACTGATATAGTTTCTTGCCTCTCTGGGTCCAGAGAGAAGCAAGAATGTATATCAATCTCTTGGAAAGGTTTCTCATGTGTGCTCCCCTGCCTTGAGCAAAGTGTCTATAGCTATAATCCTGGATCGGAGGGGAGGATGGGAGTAGATCCAATACAGGCATTCACAGGGTTCTTCCAGGACAGACTGTACTACAATACTGTGGGAGGAGGAGGGTAAGAGGGGCATATCCAAGTGATGCCTGGAAGGGCATACGAGAGCCTGAACCAGACCTGAACGCAGTGAAGGTAAAGTCTGGCACATGGCATCATAAAAGGTACAGGAGACCATGTGTCCTAACGTGGCAAGGCACATTCTTATTTATGTGGGTTTGGTTCTAGCTGTAGGATAAGGGATGACAG
Source organism: Trachemys scripta elegans (assembly GCF_013100865.1). Lineage (NCBI taxonomy): Eukaryota > Metazoa > Chordata > Testudines > Emydidae > Trachemys > Trachemys scripta. The sequence continues at coordinate 30,962,589 of NC_048309.1, forward strand.
GTTCTTGAATCTGTCCTGGAGAAGATAAGCCACTGATTTGGTGGAGTCTAGAACTTCTCCAAATTACTTTATATTTTAGAGAGGAGGCAAGCTGGATTTCTGCATGTTGACTTTCAGTCCTATCTAAGTTGTGGAACAGACAGGGCATCAGGTGGATGGATTACGAGACCTGTTAAGGAAGATCTGCTTCATATCAGACAGCTGTCAAGGTATGGGTATATGAAAATGTTCCATCTTTCTTAGATATGGTGCTACTACTATTGCAAGCACCTTGGTAAATACCTTCAGTGAAGCCTGGAGTCCAAAGGGTATAATGTAGTATTGTTTGTGGTCATCATCCACCATTAACTGGTGCTTCCTTCAAACGGGATACCTACTGTCGCCTACACCTCACAGGGGATGCCTCCTGAAAGCAGGACAAACGCCATCGTGATCCTTGTCACTGATCTGGTAGCAGTGTCTGCTGCATCCAGAGCTGCTTGTAGGCTCACCTTAGCCACAAGATCATCTTCTGAGACTCTTCCCAAATTCTCCCCCTCAGCTCTGAGGGAAGTTTGTCACAAAGGCCTGTATTCTTTCATAATTCCTAAAATCACAGCAGGCCAGCAGGATTTGGTAAATGGTAATCCTTAATTGAAGGCTCACCAACGAGTACACTTTTCAACTCAATAAATCTAGTTTCTCTGGATCCTTGTCTCTGGGTGTTGATTTATACTGATGGGATTTTTCATTGGCCTTCATTACGAACAAAGGTGGCGGCATTGGAAGTACATGAGAGAACTGAGCCCCTTTGGGTGGAACCTGATATTTTGTCCCTTTTACAAGAGGCAGGAGCTACTGTGGATTGGTGTTTTTGACAACACTTTCACTGGGTCCAATCACCAGAATGGCAATTTTTCCTGGTGTGAAGGACCGGGGTATATGCACCAATTTGTAGGTCTGCTCCTGAACTTCTTCCATGGGGATTTGCAGAGTCTGCACAATCTTCTTAAGTTGTTCTTGGAATCCCCAAAAGTCATCAATTTGAGGACAGTCTGCGGGACACCAGCTTCATCAGGGATGATGACGACGGTACCACCAGAGCCAGTATATCACCTGGTAATGAGACCTAATCCAAGTCCTCCCCTTATTCTGGTGGGGAGTGGGGAGGTGCTGGCTCTGGCACACCTTATGAGGCCATGGTTGGTGGAAGTAATCTTGCAGACTGCTGGAGTCTATCCTGAGGCTCTGCCCTACTGTAGGAGAATCACGAGTCCCAATATGGCCAAATTGGAACCCACAGGCACTGTCCCGGTGGCCATTGTATGGGAAACCAGGGACCTTGTGGTGGAGTCTCCCAGTATCCTTCCCTGAAGGAATGTCCAGATCCCTTATATGAAGAGTTTAGGTCCCATCCAGATTCTCTGTTATCACCTGAAGCCTCACATGAGGTTGATGAGAATACTCCACATCCAAGAGAAGAGCTATGGCTCATGGAGTGAAGAGTTAGGCTAGCAGGGTAGCAGGAGAGAAGTTGTCAACATTGTTTTAGTGCATCAAATGGCAGCAAAGCAGATAAAAGAGGTGACCCTGGCTCCTGCATGATCAGCAAGTCTCTGTGCCATAAACTTCAGTGCCAGCTGATGCAGTGGTGTGGCCAGAAGTGGCACTAGGTCTACGAATACTGACCATGGTGCCAAGGCTGGCACCTTTCAACGCAAAGGTCTTGATGATGCCACAATCATATCATGGATTGCTATCTGTGCTAAGTCTCTCGAAGTGAGGTTTCAAAGGTTCTGATTTTGCTTAGTGTCAGCTCACTACCAGTTCCTATGGACCAATATGGAACTGAGCTTACACAAGAACTATACAGGACGGTGAAGTCTGAGAACAAATAGTGCTGATGGGAGTAAGAACAGGTGGGAGATCTCCCTGTAGGGCTACCCGCACACTCAGTCTTGCCCACTAATTTCTTGGTGGATCTGGATGAAGATGGGGCCCCCTCCGGATAAGGAGCCTGCACTTTCACTCTTTGGCTCCAAGAGAGGGGTGGGGGGCACCTCAAGAGCTAGGATCCGAAGCTGGTCTTATGAATTTAGTCATATAAGTACACTTCTCTGTTCTTTCTCTGTCCAGGCACTATACGACTTACAAATCAAGAATTTCCCAGATATATGCAATTCCCCTAGGCAATAAAGGCACTTAATGGGACCATCATAAATAGGCATTGCTTTATTGCATGCCAGACAGTACTTAAAGCCAGGAGACCTCATGAGGCCACTCTGTAACTTGGATACTTATCTACTAACATTACTTAAAACTAGAGAAAAGTGCCAATGGGCACATTATCTAAAGCAGGGATGGGGAACCTTTTTTCTATCAGGGGCCACTAACCCACAGAAAAAAAAAAAAAAAAAAAAAAATCAGTCGTGGGCCACACACACAGCCACGCACACAGGGGGTGGGTGGGTGCGCGTGCTCGAGGCTTCCCCCGCAGCGGAGTGAGCCGGTGCTCACAGCTCCAACCCCCACCGGGGGGGTGCGGAGGCTCGGTGCGTCCCCTAGACTCCGGGATGGGGCCAGAAATTAGGGGTTCAGGGTGCGGGAAAGGGCTCTGGGCTGGGGCAGGGGGGTGGGAGGGGATGAAGGCTTCGTCTGGGGGTGCGGGCTATGGAATGGGGCTGGGGATGAGGGGTTCGGGTGCAGGAGGGGGTTCCGGGCTGGAGCCATGAGATTTGGAGTGCAGTAGTGGGCTCAGGGCTGGGGCAGCAGTGGGGGAGGAGGTTTGGGGGACTTTGAGTTTGAGAGGGGACCCAGGGCTGGGGTAGCGGTGCGGGTGCAGGGTCTGGGAAGGAGTTAGGGTGCGGGAGAGGATTCCACTCTGGAACAGGGGGTTTGGGGTGCAGGTGGGGGTGCCAGAGTCTGGGAGGGAGTTAGGGTGTGGGAGGGGGTTCTGACCTGGGGCAGGGGGTTTGGGGTGTGGGCTTTGGCCAGGCAGTGCTTACCTCGGGCAGCTCCCGGGTGGTGGCACAGCAGGGCTAAGGCAGGCTCCCAGCTGCCAGAAGTGGCCTCCACGTCCAGCCCCTAGGCGGAGAGGCCAGGGGGCTCTGCGCAGTGCCCGTGCCCACAGGCACCACCCCCCGCAGCTCCCATTGACCACAGTTTCTGGCCAAAAGGAGCTGCGCAGCCAGCGCTGGGGGCGGGGGCAGCGTGCGGAGCTTCCCTGATCACCTCAGCTCCTAGTGGCTGCAGGGACATGCCGGTCACTTCCAGAAACTGTGCAGAGCCAACTGGACTTTTAACAGTCTGGCAACCACAGCTTCCCCCCGCAGCAGGGCAAGCCAGCTTTCGCGGCTCCAGCCCTGTGGGCGGGCACCAAGTGTCGGGGCTTCCAGCCCGCAGCGTAGAGACTTGCCACGGGCCAGATGAAATGAAGCAGCAGGCCGGCCCCGGCCCACGGGCTGTAGGTTCATCACCCCCGATCTAAAGCAAACAAATAGCTAATAACTAACCATAAGACTAGCAAAAAGTTGCTCACAGTCACAGAGTCAGCAAGCTATTTCATTTCAAAGCTAAGAGGTTGTGAATAGAACTAAGTGGCAGTTGGTGCACTCCACTTTCCTATGCCCTTGATGCAGAACAAGAGTACCCTTGGGGCACATGTGCATCATATACTGCTCGCCAAAAGACTCCAAACTTGAGTACATGAGGAAAATGTGTACCATCATCAGCGGAATGTGCATGTGGACAATCATCCAAATAATCTAAAAAGAAATTGAGCTCCTTAAATCTTGTAGGGCATGTTAAAGTTCAGAGGGAATGGGATTACCGAGGTATTAGCAGAAGGCTCATTAATCTAGCATTCAAAGGCATAACAAGATCCAAGGGCTAGATGTTGAAACTACATAAATCCAGGTTAGAAATAAGGTGAAAATATATATTTTTTTAATAGTGAAGGTAAATTACCCAGTCGAACAACTTATCAAAGGATGTGATGGATTCGCCATACTTGAAATCTTTAAATCAGCATTGGAGGTCTTTTGAAAAGCTATCCTATAGTTAAAACCACAATTTATTGGGATAGATTCAGGAATCGCTGTGTGAAATTATATGGCCTCCACTACTTAAGAAGGTCCGATTTGAACACAATGATCCCTTCTAGTCTTAAAAAAAAAAAAAAAAAAAAATCTATGAAATCTTGCTTTCAAGATTTTGGTGGGGACTACTTACAATATTGCTACACTTCAATATCCGACGTAAATTATCTAGGGAATCTGTTGCAATGATAACACACATAGCATTTAGACCATCTAAAATTAAAATTCAAAGACAATATTATAGAAAGAACAATGTTATAAAATACCCTAAGTTACAAAAGTTGAAGTACTAAAAATACTCACACAAGCTTTTTTCAACCCTGATGCGTTTTGATGGAACTTCCCCTCCTTTAGGTATTTTCCGCCTTCTTAATTCCAATGTTATTGGCTGCAATGTTTGAGAACTTTGCTCTACAAATTTACGTAAAACCAGAGGAATGAGAGTTGACTAAATATACCATTAAAGTCAGTTAAAATCCTCAGATTTGTATATTTAAAAAAAATACAAACTCACTTTTTCAGAGCTTTATAAAAAACAATATTAGTATCTCTCTAATTCTGCAATTTTCTTTATTTCCTTTCCTCTTATTAGCTATTTTGGTAGATCATGACTGACTCTTTAGTAAACATATTCATTTTACCATATAATCCCATTTATAACATCACATATTGTCATGTTAGTTGCAGAGCTGATCTATAGACACTATCTCCTTAAAAATCATGTCTCTATTACTAAATTTTTAGACCTCTCTAAAATACAACCAAATATGTTATAGATTGTCATGACGAGAGGTTGAAGTGAATGAGCTAAAATAAGTGCTGTAAGAGCAACATTTATTTCCATGTACTTAGAACATAAAGAGCCCCATGCCCCAAATCAGAAAAGAATGCAGTGCTGAGCTGCTCAGCATCTCCCATTCCCTACAAGATTTTTTAGACTACTGCCTAAATACAAATATTTTAAGTACTAACCTGTTGGGGGTGTTATAGGTGGTCTACCACGTTTTCTTTTAGTTTCCTTTATGTTTTCTGGTAGACTCTTCACTCTGTCATTTTCAGATTTCTTCTCAATTTGTGTATCTACTGAATATTCCATATCATTTTCTGATATATTCTCTTTGTCTTCTTTCCCATTCTTAGGTATATTTTTTTCAGAGACCTTGCCTTTTTCTGAGATGACTATTATTTTTCCTTCTTTATCAGGTTGTTTAGATCTTTTTTCTGTCTTTAATGCCTTTTCATCCTTGTCCTTCTTAGCATTCTCTGTTGCTTTCCTCTGTTCTTTAAACTTCTCCCGTTTTTCAGGAGATGAAGGGATTTCATTACCTTTTTCTTTAGGCCTAGCATTACCCACAATATTCTAAAATAAAGAAAACACGAAGTGAAAAATGCATGATTCTTTGCATTTTGAAATTTCTTTATATTTAACATAAGAATTAAAAAAAAAACAAAAAAAAACCACCACACATGTAAGCAAAGGAACAGGGGTCCAGGTGTCATGTCAGTATAACCCACGAGTTAAAAATTTAAGATTATAGGCAGAGCACTACAGTAAAACCTGCCAAGAGTGACCACTCTTGGGAGTTAGCAAAAGTGCTCGCTTCTAAGAGGTGGTCTCTCTTCAAAGGCTTACTGTAAAATGGGCACTTTTACAAGGCACAGAAAAGCTACTAGTGTTACCAATGTTTCATGTTTAATTTTCATTACCTATTACACTGGTTTACAATTTTTGAGAAGTCGTGTGCTTCAGAGATAAAATGTGCTATTTATTATGTATTTTGATGTGCTGAATTCAAATATGACAATTAAAACAACTGATTGGCTACTGTTTCTAAGATATTTAAGTTTTTACATTTTATGTCTACGTATATTGTGTAGATAGTAGAGTTTTAATCAAATTGTAAACCTAGGTCTTTTCATGTGTTTATGGTTGCTTTACATGATAATATTTAACCTGTCCTGTTTATGTAACACTTTAAAAATCAGCAAAAGGGTTATAGAAATAAAATTTATTATGAAACAAAAGGCAAAAAACTATTATGTACATAGTTTAGTCCTATTCAGTGTCTACTCGGCGCTTCTTGGCTTGTCTCTTGTATTCATTAAATGGAGCATCTCTTGTCACTGTCCAGCAATAGTCTGCAAGCATTGATGGGCTCCATTTGCCCTGATAGCGTTTCTCCATTGTTGCAACGTCCTGGTGAAATTGCTCGCCGTGCTCATCGCTCACTGCTCCGCAGTCCGGTGGGAAAAAAATCTAGATGAGAGTGCAAAAAATGTATCTTTAGTGACATGTTGCAACAAAGGCTTTTGTATGCCTTGAGGAGGTTTTCCCACCAACAACCTGTAGTTGTCTGCCTTGTTGTTTCCGAGAAAATTTATTACCACTAACTGGAAGGCTTTCCATGCCGTCTTTTCCTTGCCACGTAGTGCATGGTCAAATGCATCATCTCGAAGAAGTTCACGAATCTGAGGACCAACAAAGACACCTTCCTTTATCTTAGCTTCACTTAACCTTGGAAATTTTCCACGGAGGTACTTGAAAGCTGCTTGTGTTTTGTCAATGGCCTTGACAAAGTTCTTCATCAGACCCAGCTTGATGTGTAAGGGTGGTAACAAAATCTTCCTTGAGTCAACAAGTGGTGGATGCTGAACACTTTTCCTCCCAGGCTCCAATGACTGTCAGAGGGGCCAATCTTTCTTGATGTAGTGGGAATCTCTTGCATGACTATCCCATTCGCAGAGAAAACAGCAGTACTTTGTGTATCCAGTCTGCAGACCAGGCAAGAGAGCAACAACCTTCAAATCGCCACAAAGCTGCCACTGATGTTGGTCATAGTTTATGCACTTCAAAAGTTTTTTCATGTTGTCATAGGTTTCCTTCATATGGACTGCATGACCAACTGGAATTGATGGCAAAACATTGCCATTATGCAGTAAAACAGCTTTAAGACTCGTCTTTGATGAATCAATGAACAGTCTCCACTCATCTGGATCGTGAACGATGTTGAGGGCTGCCATCACACCATCGATGATGTTGCAGGCTACAAGATCACCTTAGATGAAGAATGGGACAAGATCCTTTTGACGGTCACGGCTAACATCACCTGCCAGGAGATTCCACTGCTGTAGTCTGGAGCCCAATAGCTCTGGCTTACTCTTGGGTAGTTCCAAATCCCTGACAAGGTCATTCAGTTCACCTTGTGTTATGAGGTGTGGTTCAGAGGAGGAGGATGGGAGAAAATGTGGGTCCTGGGACATTGATGGTTCAGGACCAGAAGTTTCATCCTCTTCCTCGTCTGACTCAAGTGAGAATGATTCTGGTGCATCAGGAACCGGCAGTCCTTCTCCGTGGGGTACTGGGCGTATAGCTAATGTACAGTCCACTTTTTCTTCTTTGACACACCTTTCCCAACTGGAGGCACCATGCAGAAGTAACAATTGCTGGTATGATCTGTTGGCTCTCTCCAAATCATTGGCACTGCAAAAGGCATAGATTTCCTTTTCCTGTTCAACCACTGGCGAAGATTTGTTGCACAAGTGTTGCAGCATATGTGTGGGGCCCACCTCTTGTCCTGATCTCCAATTTTGCAGCCAAAATAAAGGTGATAGGCTTTCTTAACCATAGTGGTTTTACTGCGCTTTTGTGATACAAAAGTCACTTCACCACAAACGTAGCAGAAGTTATCTACACTGTTCACACAAGTACAAGGCATCTCTGCTCACTTTGGCTAAACAGAAATGTGTCCCTTTGCAAAATCAAACACTGACAAATAAGAGAGCACGACACTGTATGATTTCTAGAGCTGATATAGGGCAATTTGTTCAGCAGAGTGATGTAAGCTTTGTTATGATTGTATCATCCATGACTTCTAGGAATAACATGATGCAATTCATATCATGTATGAAGCAATACCAGCTTCAGATTGCATCATTCATTGTTTTGCCTAAAAAGCAAGTACTGTCCAAACCCAGTCATAGATTTATTCATAGATCCAGTCAAAGATGTATATTAGTCATTTCTGGTTTAAATTGAGATCCCTTCCCTTTATAACTCATTCATCCTCCGCTATTACTAAGTCAAGGGTCGTATATACTGACCCAATAGCATATCTTGAAAACTAGAGCCAATCAATAATTTTAAGCATCATTTTCGTTCTCAGTGACCCAGAATTTGTAAAGTTTGACTACATTTATTTCAGAAGCATTTTGGCTGTAGAGCAATGTTACATGAACATTATTACATATAGTATACAATATAGTACTGTATTTAAAAATCTCTTGGTGGGTTTATTAATACAGTAGAACAGTATGTGTTAATCAAAAGAGGTAATTCAGTACACTAATAAAAGTGCATATTCTCTACACTAAAACAAAAGAATTTTTACAATTACCTGTGTTATCAGAAAGTCTTGGTTTCAGTCTACAGTAGCTTGTATTTATTTGAAAATGTCACTTATTCTTGGCCTCTGTGACAGTAGGAGCATGTTTACCATTTCTTCTGCATCGTTGAATAGCTCTAAAAGTCGGTTATTGCCCTTTTGAATGGCAAATGCTTTCATGTTTTTAATCATATTCTTGGCTTCAGTCATAAAAATTATTCTTACCGGGGTTCAGAGGCACTATTGCTATCCCCTTCATCATCAGTTTGTGTGTTCATGTGAGAGTCATCACATGGCTTGAAATTTTCTAGTTTTGTAGCAGGCATTGACCTGTCAGTGACCTCGTCAGTTGTTGCAAGGTTCTCATCAAACTGGTACATCTTCTCAATCAGCACTCCCAAAAAGACTTTGCAACATGTTAACTGCCGAAAGAGGAAGCTCATGTTCATCTTCTAGATGAACATCTTCATTTGGTGAGTCTGCATTTAGCAAAGCATTTTTTGATGGTGCTTAGCTCAGTCTCACTCCATGCTCAATGAACCCAGTGTATTCACCGAAGAGTGAAACCCTTTTCAAATGCACTGGACCCAAGGAAGTTACACCAGATTCCATTAGATGAAGAATAAATTGAATTTGCCTGTTCCGAAAGTTCAGTTTTAGGGTTTCAATAACCCCAGCATCAATAGGCTGTTACACAGAGGTGCTTTTTGGGGGAAAAGAAGCAGAGTTTAATGTTTGAGTTTAACAAGGAGGCGGCATGGGACATTTTCCGTAAACAGAATTTTATGTCCTTGATAGTAGCAATCTGCAGTCAAATCTCTGTAATCATTTTTCAAAAAGCTCGGAGTTCATCCATGCTTTTTTGTTGAATTCATATTCTACAGGCAACTCTTTGATATTCAATTTGCCAAAGCCTCGTGGGCATTGGGATTTACCAGTCAGTACAGGCTTTTCTTTATCTCCATTCATGTTGGTGCATAATAAAGGGTGATTCTTTCTTTTGAATATTTCCCATTTACACATTGCTAGCCTTTGATATGGAGGGTTTTGCTAATGTTGCTGTCTTTAAAAAACAGCCCAGTTTCATCCATATTCTTGATTTCAGAGGGTTCATAATCCTGTATGACTTCAGCTAACTTTTGCTTCTAATCTGAAGCCACATCTTGATTAATGTCTCCATGCTCCCTGCATGCTATACCAAAGGCAAGGCTGTGACTCTTAAACAATTCAAGCCAGGCATTGCTGGCTTTAAACTCCGTTTTCCAACTCCTCTGTGAATTTCATGTCTTGCGCTTTTAGCATTGACCCAGACACATTTACATGATGAGCGACAGTGGTAAGTGATAAGTGATAAGTGAAAAAATTGACTTCATTTCTAGTTTTAGCACATTTAATTTTCATTGAAGATTTTGCATTTGACATATCAGCGAGGAGTTTCTGCCTTCCATTGTAACAGGTTTTGGATCTGTGTTTTTCCAACGGCAAACTGTTCGGCAATTTGACGGCAACTGGTACAAGCTTCTAGCTGCAATACCGCTTTAACATGTTGCTCCAGTGTAAGAAACACTTTGGATTTGCATTTTCTCTCTTCCATTACGACTTCTTTTAGCTTTAAACTGTGACATACAATAGTGTACACATTCACATCTTCCTTTAAAGTTCCTGTTTGTTCAAGTTCGATTTCCAGTTCCTGTTGAGTATGAGGCCCTATATTGCAGAAACCGTAATGTACAAAAGAAAAAAATCTTTTGCTGGAAACATCAAAAAAAACAGACTGAAGCCACGATCAGTTTCTCCTACAGGTTTGTTTTTATGGATGGGACTAAGAAAATGTTGTCAGTCGTCACAGCTGACAAGTCGTTGCTCTTCACAGTTAAATTATAAGGCAGCAGTTCTCAAACTTTAGCAACCCGAAAACCCCATTTTGATTTAAAAATTTTCAGGGATCCCCAAGCCAACCCGCTCAGCCCCAGGCCCCGCCACACTCCTTCTCCCAAGGTCCCACCCGATCCCACCTCTTCCCACCCCCCGCTTACTCCATCCACGCGCTCTGCTGCTCGCTCTCCCCCACCCTCACTCACTTTCACCAGGCTGGGATAGAGGGTTGCGGTGCAGGAGGGGGTGCGGGCTCTGGGAGGGAGTTTGGGTGCAGGAAGGCTGAGGGGTGCAGGCTCTGGGAGGGATTTTGGGTGCAGGGTGAGGGCTATGGTCTGGGGCAGGGTGTTTGGGATACAGGCTCCGGCCGGGCTGCGCTTACCTCGGGCAGCTCCCGAAAGCAACGCGGCAGATCTTTCTGGAAGTGGCTCCTAAGCTCTACATGCTGTCCCTACCCAGAGGCACCACCCCCGCAGCTCCCATTGGCTGCAGTTCCCAGCCAATGGGCTCCATGGAGTTGGCGCTCATGGTGGGGGCAGCGCGTGGAGCCAGGGTAGGCAGGGACACTGCCTTAGCCCCATTGTGCCACCTGACTTTTAGCACCTAATATCTCCCAGTTTAGCTTCAGTAACCTCCAGGAGATAGAGGGAGGAAGAGGAGTTGAGGGAAGGAGAAGGAGGAATTGCTCAGCGGGGCCCACGGACCGCCTTGAGTACCCTCGGGGATCCCCAGGGATCCACGGACCCCACTTTGAGAAACTAAGTTAAATGTTATAGGGAGGAAAACGTTCCACGGTCTCTGCAAGTAGTCACTCATGACAGGTGGCCCCTCGTCAGAACTGGTCACTAAGGCAGATTTTACTGTATTCAGATACTCACCGAGCAACAGATTATCAGCACAATTCATTAACACAGATATCAAAACTCAAATACTATTCAAATATTTTTTAAAGGATAATTCCAGACTTAAATCAAATCATCTGCCAAAATGCCAAACAGCAACCCCAGCTACGCTACAGCATGTCTGAATACACTATTTGATACAGTTCAAAAGCCACTGGTCTGAAACAGTGTTTTCATTTTGTATACTTTCTGATAGGAAGGTAATAAATTGCTAATATCCCTTTTAATATCTAAGATATGTAACTAAGCTCTACTTGGAAGACTTTAATGCTTCAGAAAAACACAGAAAAAAAATAAATGAAATTGTAAAAATCAAATATGGATGAAATGTCAAAACTATTTCAAATTGTACAATGAGGTTCTGTCTTCCAACCCTGAAACTGTTGAGGTCATATAGCCACTAGGAAAAACTTTCCACAATAAATACAGGCTACCAAAGTAGGGACCAGACTTCAGTCTCATGATCTCATTGATCAATAAATTGGAGGATAAACATTCCAATCTTTGAGAAACTCTGTTAAAGAATGAAAGAAATCTGAAACCTCTCCCCCCCTTAAATGGGGATACAATAAGCAGAAATAGCTATTACAGCAAATATACTTGCACTATTGGTAATCCCAAATCTATTAAGGATAAGAGAAAATCCAAGCAATTAAGTCTAAGGCCTGGTCTACACTAGGAGGTTATGTCAAATTTAGCAGCGTTAAATCGAATTAACTCTGCACCCGTCCACACAACAAAGCTATTTAGTTCGACACAGAGGTCTCTTAAATTCGACTTCTGTACTCCTCCCCAACGAAGGGAGTAGCGCTAAATTCGACATAGCCATATCGAATTAGGGTAGGTGTGGATGGAAATTGACGCTAATAGCTCCGGGAGCTATCCCACAGTGCACCACTCTGACGCTCTGGACAGCAGTCCGAGCTCGGATGCTCTGACCAGCCACACAGGAAAAGCCCAGGGGAAATTTGAATTCCTTTTCCTGTCTGGGCAGTTTGAATCTCATTTCCTGTTTGGACATCGTGGCGAGCTCAGCAGCACTGGCAACGATGCAGAGCTCTCCAGCAGAGATGACCATGCAATCTCAGAATAGAAAGAGGGCCCCAGCATGGACTGATTGGGAAGTCTTGGACCTGATCGCTGTGTGGGGCGATGAGTCTGTGCTTTCGGAGCTGCGATCAAAAAGACAGAATGCAAAGATCTCCGAGAAGATCTCCAAAGCCATGACAGAGAGAGGATACAGCCGGGATGCAACGCAGTGCCGCGTGAAAATCAAGGAGCTGAGACAAGGGTACCAGAAGACCAAAGAGGCAAACGGACACTCTGGATCCCAGCCCCAGACATGCCGTTTCTACGAGACACTGCATTCCATCCTACGTGCGGCCGCCACCACTACCCCACCACTGACCGTGGACTCTGAGGATGGGATATTGTCGACGCCCGCTTCCTCGGAGATGTTAGCGGACGGGGAAGACGAGGAAGGAGATGAGGAGGACGAAGCAGTCGACAGCGCTTACAACGCTGATTTCCCAGACAGCCAGGACCTCTTCATCACCCTCACCAAGATCCCCTACCAACCGTCCCCAGGCGTTAACCCGGACCCAGAATCAGGGGAAGGATCAGTCGGTAAGTGTTATAAACATGTAAAGATTTATTTTGAACAGAACATTAATATTAACAGTGGGTTTTTCATGATTACTTTGCCCTACGCGCTTAAAGTTTTAGTCTTTGGTAGTGCAACTACTGCCAAAAAAATCTAACAATGTCCGGTTTATCATGATTGGTTTGCCCTAGGCGCTGTACTGTGTAGTCCTTGCCAGTGCAGCTACAGTAAAATTCGGTCTATATGTCCAGGGATAGAGCTGAAATCCTCATGGGACATCTCCATGAAGTCTCCTGGAGGTAATTGGAAAGCCTTTGCATGAGATTCCTTGGGAGAGCGGCCTTGTTCTGTCCTCCGTAGTAGGAAACGTTCCCACGCCAGGCTAGCGGCAAGTACTCCGGTATCATTGCCTTGCAGTGCATGGCGGCATACGGCCCTGGTCTTTGCAGGCTTTCACAAAGCATGCATTCTCTGTCGCTCTCTGAAATCCGCATCAGAGTGATGTCGCTCATGGTGACCTGCTTTGAATTAGGGGAATGTTAGTATTGGGACTGCTTGCCTGTTCCTTTACAGAACTGTAACCGGCCGTTTACAGCCATGCGGTGGAGGCGGGAGAGGGGCAGCATACAGGGATCTTTCCCGGGGACAGCCACGAGGGGGTGGGACAGAGGCAGAGTTCATGCTTGCCGGATTGCTGGCAGCAGGAACTGGCCAACGCTAGGAGCATTGCTTTGAACGTGAAAGGAGGGCACTGCTATTATTAAAGTTTTAAGCTGCCACAAGTCTACGGCTTACCATGTCAGCCTGCTACCCAAATTCCGCTGTCCGGCCGCGCTTGTCTGATCTGCACTGCAAGACCCCAGGCACTGAATGCGAAGGCCGAAAATTCGACCTTGTCCTGAGTGCGCATGTGATAGGTGCTGTGCATGGTCTTGTTCACAGAGAAAGACTATGTTCTTTGTTCACCAAAAAATTTATTTTTCTGAGGAATTCACTCCCTTTTTCCCAATCCCACAGCTGTGACTGTCTCCCGACCTACCCTGGCATCACACTCCCAGACGCTGGCGCAGGTTAGGCATAGAAAGAAAAGGACACGGGACGACATGTTCTCAGAATTTATGGGCTGCTCCCGAGCTGAGGCAACCCAGCAGACCCAGTGGAGAGAGAACATGTCACAATACCAGCAAGCACACAGCGAACAGGAGGAGAGGTGGTGGCAGGAAGACCAGCAGGCGACTCAAACGCTGCTGGGACTAATGAGGGAGCAAACGGACACGCTCTGGCGCCTTGTGGATGTTCTGCAGGACCGGAGGCAAGAGGACAGAGCCCCGCTGCAGTCTATCTGTAACCACCCTCCCCCGCCACAAAGTCCCATACCCCCCTCACCCAAAGTACCAAGAAGGAGGGGCGGCAGAGTCCGTGAAAACTGTCACTCCACCCCTGCAGACCGCTCAAGTACCAGAAGGCTGTCATTCCCCAAAATTTGATAAGTCCTTTCCTTCCCGCCTCACCCAAGCCCCCATCCCAGTTTCATCCCCTAACTGCGTAGTTGCTAATAAAAAATACGCTTCTGTTAATTACTGTTTCCATCATGTTTTTTTTTTTAAGAGGACAGTCTGTTTGAAGGGGGGGAAGGGAGTTGGTAATTGGACAGGACAGTCACCTTTACTAGGGTACAGACACGGGGGCAGGTTCAGCAGCAGGTCACACACACATTGCAGTCACTGGTCAGTCTGGGAGGTGGTTTTCATTTTCGGGGGGGGGGGGGCTATGTGACTTTGTGGCGGGGGAGGGCGGTTAGAGATCTTATGCCGCGGTCCTTATCCTGGATCACAGAGCCACGCAGCAGGGGATCTGTAACCGTCCTCCCCCTGCCAGAAAGTCACATAGCCCCCACACACAGAGTCCCAAACAGGAGGGGTGGCAGGCTCCGTTGAAACAACCAGTCCACCAGTGCGGACCACTCTAGAAACAGGAGCATGTCATTCCTCGAGTTTAGAAGCGTCCTTTGCATCACTATACTACACCCACTCCCCACCACAGTCTGTGTCCCAGTTTCAACACTTTACCGCAAAAACAGTAATAAAGAAAACGGTGTTCATTAACAAATTTCCAGTGATTTTATTTTTAAACGTGTGCTGGAAGTGGGGGAAGGGGGTGAACGGGGTATGAAACTGGAGAGGATAGTGAACATTCACTGGGTAAAGAAACGGGGGCAGGTTCAGCTTCTCTGTAAACAAACGTAATAGTCACAGGTTACCCTGTTCACTCAGGAACCTAGCTTTCAAAGCCTCCCAGATGCACAGCGCGTCCCACTGGGCTCTTCTAATCCCACGGCTGTCTGGCTGGGCGTAATCAGCAGCCAGGCTATTCGCCTCAACCTCCCACCCCACCATAAAGGTCTCCCCCTTGCTCTCACAGAGATTGTGGAGCACACAGCAAGCTGCAATAACAATGGGGATATTGGTTTCGCTGAGATCAGAGCGAGTCAGTAAGCTTCTCCATCTCCCCTTGAGACGTCCAAAAGCACACTCCACCACCATTCTGCATTTGCTCAGCCGGTAGAAGAAGAGTTCTTTTTCACTGTCCAGGGCGCCTGTATAGGGCTTCATGAGCCAGGGCATTAGCGGGTAGGCTGGGTCCCCGAGGATCACTATAGGCATCTCCACATCCCCATCAATTATTTTGTGGTCCGAGAAGTAAATACCTTCCTGCAGCCCTCTAAACAGACCAGAGTTCCTGAAAACACGAGCGTCATGAACCTTGCCCGGCCATCCGACGTTGATATTTGTAAAACGTCCCCTGTGGTCCACCAGTGCTTGCAGCACCATTGAAAAGTAGCCCTTTCGGTTAATGTACTGGCTGGCCTGGTGGTCCAGTCCCAGGATAGGGATGTGAGTTCCATCTATAGCCCCACCGCAGTTTGGGAATCCCATCGCGGCGAAGCCATCTATGATGACCTTCACGTTTCCCAGGGTCACTACCTTTGACAGCAGTACCTCAACGATTGCGTTGGCTACTTGCATCACAACAACCCCCACGGTAGATTTGCCCACGCCAAAGTGGTTCGCGACTGACCGGTAGCTGTCTGGCGTTGCAAGCTTCCAGAGGGCTATGGCCACTCGCTTCTGAACAGTCAGGGCTGCTCGCATCAGGGTGTCCTTGCGCTTCAGGGCAGGGGACAGCAACTCACAAAGTTCCATGAAAGTTCCCTTCCGCATGCGAAAGTTTCGCAGCCACTGTGATTCATCCCAGACCTGCAGCACTATGCGGTCCCACCAGTCCGTGCTTGTTTCCCGTGCCCAGAATCGCCGTTCCACAGCATCAACATGACCCATTGCCACCATGATGTCCACGGCGTGGGGTCCCGTGCTTTGTGACAGGTCTGTGCCACTCTCACACTTCATGTCCTCACCGCGCTGACGTAGCCTCCTCGCCCGATTTCTCCGCATCTGCCTCTGGAAAAGGTGGATGATAAGGTGTGAGGTGTTGACAACGGCCATAACTGCAGCGATGGTCGCAGCAGGCTCCATGCTCGCAGTGCTGTGGCGTCCACGCTGTCACTCACCAGAAAAGTGCGCGAACTGATTGCCCGCCGGCGTTTTCAGGGAGGGAGGGCGGGAGTGACGGTTGGATGACGACAGTTACCCAAAACCACCCTCGACACATTTTTTTCCCCAGCAGGCATTGGGGGCTCGACCCAGAATTCCAATGGGCAGCGGGGACTGCAGGAACTGTGGGATAGCTGCCCACAGTGCATCGCTTCCAATGTTGACTCTTGCCCCGTTACTGTGGACTCACACAGTCAAATTACTGTCCTTAGTGTGGATACACACGTTCGACTTCGTAATATCGATTCCACATATTCGATGTAAGTAAAATCGAACTACTCTCGTAGTGTAGACATACCCTAAGATAAGAACTTGGAACCCCATCTTTGGACATTACATCATCTTTTTCAGTGATTCCAAAAGCAGACTGATGGCCCCCCCGAAAAAAAGATTCACCACCACACACACCAAGTCCATCTGATCCAATCATATGTTATTTATGTAGCCTGCTAAAGCATTTTTCACTCTTTACAGATCTAGAACTGAAGGAATTACTTTGTTCTGAATGCCCACTGTCCACACTGCTTCATGACATAAGAAAATCTGGAAACCTAGCTCCCCCCTTTCAGCAACAAATAGCCAATGTTCTGTGGTAGAATCTGTACAGCCTGTTCCCTAGTAAAAGGAACATACACAGAAGGGTCAAAAACACAGTCATAAACACAATTTTTTCAACCTTGCGGACAACGAATCTGCAGTCTTAGAAAACAGATGAATGTGACTTTCTTGCCACCAAATCCAGTAACCCTTGATAAACTGATTTAACCACATAGTTCATAGATTACTCCTGGTGGAGTTCTGTGCCTCTGCGCAATGCAGAATTTGCAGAGAATTAACGTTCTGCGCAGAATTTCATTTCCCCCCCCACGGAATAGGTGCTACAGAGTTGCTGGCCACTACCAGGGGCTGCTGGACCCAGCAGAGCCCAGCTCTCCAGCTCACAAATACAGGATATGGCCAGAAGAAGGGAGAGCTGGAGCTGCAGTCCCCAGCACCTCATGAAAGGAGGCGGCAGCGTGCAGGAAACTCCATAAAAGTCCAGACCTCACCACCAGGCTGTTTCTCTCTCTGGATTCCTGGGCTCTGGGAGTAGGGGATGCGGGTGTCTGGGCCAGGAGTTCCGGGGGGATGCCTCATAGCTGGGCTATGGGGAGATAGGGGCTGCAGATGTCTTGGCTGGGGGACACTCCGCAGCTGGGCTCTGCAAAGTAAGCGGTGCGAGTGTCTGAGACTGGAGGGGTGGATTTTTCCCTCAAGATGTGCCCACCTGGCAAGTGTGACACACCCAAATCAAGACACCAAACAAAAACATAACAGAGAAACAGGAACTGGGTTGTTGTAGGGGTTTATTTAACTCTCCACTCCTGGGGGAAATCTTTTTTGTCAGTACTGTTACAGATATACTTGCTGACAGGTATTTTGAAATAAATTACCAAAATTATTGAAACTGGTGTAATTATATTGTGTTATTTTGACAAATATAATGTGCAGAATTTTAAAGTATTGTGCACAGAATTTTTAATTTTTTGGTACAGAATTCCCCCAGGAGTACCAGATTCCAAGGCCAGAAGGATCAATGTGATCAGTCTAATCTATATAAAACAGACCAGAAAACTTGCCCAAAATAATTTCTAGAACAGATCTTTTAGAAAAGCATCCAATCTTCATTTAAAAATTGTGACTTATGAAGAACCCGCCACAATGCTTGGCAAACTGTTCCAATGGTTAATTACTCTCACCATTAAAAAATTATCCTAATTTCCAGTCTGAATTTGTCTAGCCTCAACTTCCAACCACTGGATCATGTTATATCTTTCTCTGCTAGACTGAAGAACCCATTATTAAATATTTATTCCTATGTGGGTACTTATAGACTGTAATCCAGTCATCCCAACCTTCTCTAAATTAAATAGATTGAGCTCTTAGAGTCTATAGAAGGCATGTTTTCTAATCCTTTAATCATTCTCTTGACTCTTCTCTGAATCCTTTCCAATTTATCAACA
Source organism: Trachemys scripta elegans (assembly GCF_013100865.1). Taxonomy (NCBI): domain Eukaryota; kingdom Metazoa; phylum Chordata; order Testudines; family Emydidae; genus Trachemys; species Trachemys scripta. The sequence continues at coordinate 30,981,041 of NC_048309.1, forward strand.
CCCTCTTGAACTGTGGGCATCAGAACTGGACACAGTATTCCAGGGCCAAACAAAGGTATAACCTCTCTATGCCTGCTCAATATCCCCCTACTTATGAATCCCAGGATCACATTAGTTTTTTGGCCACAGCATCGTACTGGGAGTGCATGTTCATCCGATTATCCATCTTAACTCTCTAACAGCGCCTATGGGAGGCCTACTATGGGTCACACACATTTACTCCTGGGGAAATTCTGCGCCAGTGCATAATGCAGAATTTTTCAGAAATTCATGTTGTGCATGCAGAATTTCCTTCCCTGACCCCCCAAAATAGGCTGCATAGTTGTTGGCCGCCACTAGGGGCTGCTGGACTTGGCAGAGCCCAGCTCACAAATAGAAAATCGGGGGGATTCCCAGCAGCTGCAGTTCCCAGCACACTCTGAAGGAAGGAAACTCCTTGCAAGCCCAGGATCCAGCATCAGGCTGTGTTTCTCCCTCTGGATCCCTGGGCTCTGGGGGGTAGAGGGTGAGAGTGTCTTGGCTTTGGCAGAACAGGACTTAAATGACTTAGGAAGCTAATTCCCCTTTTACTGGGACTTGAGCTCCTAAGTCATTCAGGTTCTTCTGAAAATTTTACTCTTTGTCCCTAATTATGATAAACTACAACATACCAGAAATGTTGTCCAGCACAGCATTTCCCTTACAACTACAAAAGAATGATATTATCCAGCATCAGTAGCCACCCCCATGGTTACTGATAGGGAAAAATCTCCAGCACCAGTGCACGACACACACATGCACGCCTTCAGAGGAATGGACATATGCAATCAAAGAAAAACTTAATTTTTATTATGCAGAATGTTTCAGAAAAAGATCATTCAGTTATATAAAAGAAACACTTTAAATAAAATAAATCCGCTTGTCATTGCAATGAAGATTCTTTCAGGATCTCCTTCTGTATTGACAACAGAAGAGATTAGCCAACAGACTCTCACCTGACAATTCCTGTTGGCAGGGCATCTCAATGAAGAGCCTTCAAATCTAGAATTCACTTCCTCCACAAGTCTGACAGATGCCCAGCCTACTGGCCTTCAAGAATTGGTGCACAGCTTTTGCCTAAGGACATGACTGTGGGTTATGTTTACAACCTAGAGCTGGAGTCTGACATTTTATTTGACAGTGATCAGCTAGTCTCTTATTTTAAGAAGTGCGTGTACACGTGCTCAGGAACAACTGTGTGACGGGTATACGTTTAAAAAACAAAAAAGTTTTCACAGGATATTATTAGGGCAGAGCTGATTAAAGTATTGACAATACATGACAGATATGATACAAACTTAAATCACATTCCTGTAGTGATAAATTACGAATATTTATTTAAAATCATTTACTGGCTAAGATTCTAGATAAAAACAAAAATTAGTTAAGTGTTCACTTGATGGATTTTTCACTGATGTGAACATGAACAAATCAACTGAATTCAGATTTAAGAAACAGCTAGTCTTTTAGAATTAAATTGGAAAACACACAACATTTCTCACCTGATCTTTGGAAAAAGCTTTGATGTGAATATTTTTGACAGTCTGAACTACTCCATCGTAAAATTTCACAGTGTAAGTACCTAAAAATTGAGAACACATCCCGATTAACAGTGTAATTTAACTTGCATTTTGATAATTATTCAAAGAATAAACACTGAACACTCCAGTTCTAGAGATGCACATCTGGTTCTAAATAAAAGTTCACTTTTTTAGGGTTACGAAAATTTATATCCTTAAACTTTAAGCCTCTTCTTTCACGAAACATGTATGAAGGGAGAATACAGTTTATTTCTTCTAGTTTCATCTATATTAACGTAAGAACAAGTTTACTAATAAAAAACATGAGTAAAAAAATGTATTGTCAATACACATGAAAGCATGCACATTGGGATTGATGAAATTATTTCTTAGACTCCATGCTTTCAACTGAAAAAATAAAACAAAAGAATTAATTTTGAGACTAACAGATCCAAAAGGGATCAAAGTCAAATGAAGGAATATGAGCAATTCCTTCCTGTTTACAGTACTCACACTGGTAGTGCCATTGAAGGAAGGGAGTGCAGGAAGTAGGAAAAGGCCCTGTGTGTTTAACCCAGGGGTTCTCAAACTGGGGGTCACGAGGTTATTATGTGGGGGGTCGCGAGTTGTTAGCTTCCACCCCAAACCCTGCTTTGCCTCGAGCATTTATAATCGTGTTAAACATACAAAAAAATGTTTTTAATTAATAAGGGAGGGTCGCACTCAGAGGCTTGCTATGTTAAAGAGATCACCAGTACAAAAGTTTAAGACTCACTGGTTTAACCTGTAGGATCTGCTTTCTGCAACTGAGATGCTCTTAGTACTATTTTACAACTCTCCTAAATTATGAAAATATTCCTATAGATTTAAAAAAAAAAAAAAAAAAAAAAAAAACCCTTACCCCCAAATAGCTATTTACCCATGACAAACTTTAAAGTTCCTATATTAAATCAATTGCTGACTGTTACACATGAAAAAATGTTTAATATCTGAAAATTGTAATAAGCTGCTGAACAGTTCCACATGAGACTCTAATCCACTAACAATGAGTACCCAAGTCTAATGACCAAGTTGCAAACAAATGTATAAATGCCTTAAATCCTGCTTGGCAAGAGAAGAGGCTAGTAATTATGATGCTGAATACATCTAAACTCTGCTCCTGCATAACAGTGCATCAAACTGAAGTGTTTCACATTTCTACCCTTTTCTCTCATATTTTAGTGATCTATATTAAGAATCATTAGGCTGAAAATTATTCTGTAAATCTCTATAATCTCTTAGTGATGCCCACAGCAAATAATCTTTGAGAGAGCTGTATTAAATTGTGGAATAATCTCCAAAAGAAAGTATCAAAGGGGTAGCCGTGTTAGTCTGGATCTGTAAAAGCAGCAAAGAGTCCTGTGGCACCTTATAGACTATCAGACATATAGAAGCATGAGCTTTCGTGGATGAATACCCACTTCTTTGGATGCATGGTATTCACCCACGAAAACTCATGCTCCTATACATCTGTTAGTCTATAAGGTGCCACAGGACTCTTTGCTGCTCCAAAAGAAAGTGACGCACTTTTCATTGTTTTGACACTTTAAAAATTGTACTGGACCATACTCTATTATCTGATCCAGCCTACAACTCCCAAACAGTGTTCCCTACAGTATATTTTCCGGGAAGCATACTGTAGGTAACAAATTTAAATTCCAACTTCTATGATGAGGAAAATAACGCGTTCTGCTGAAAGTAAAGCGTACCTGATTTAAATGTAGAATAATTTAAATTTCAACAAAAAATATACTTATGTATTTAATAGTGGGCCTGACACACTCATCAAGAATACAGAGGTAGTTTTGGTGGAAGAATGCTTTGTGCACCTCTGAAAAAAGAAAAGAAACCTCAGACCACTGCATTTCAAGGAAGATTAATTCAGTAATGGTAAGAAGGTCCCAGATATTTAAAAAAGATCTTTGTATTTTATTTATTTAGCCTGTGTCTTCCAAGTATAGAAAAAATACATTAAGGGTGAAAGCATGTATGTGAATCTTAGAGAAAGAATTTGTCTTCCATCAAATTGTATCCTCTCCTTTACAATGACAAAAAAGACTACACTGTGCCTGTTCTCTGCTGCCAAAACTTCTTTAGCAATTATATGAAGTGGCTAAAAAAATTTGTCATTAATTGATTCTCCTCCCAAGTTAGGTCATTTGGTAGCTCGTGCTAGCCACTAGAAAAATGCACAACATACCCACTGCTTACATACCAATAACATTTAATGAGAAATTACAAAATTGAAAAAACTTTTTTGTAAAATTAACTTACTGTAGTATAATGACTTTTCTTTCAGAGATGTGCTATGTTTTCTGGAAGCATGAGGAAATTCTGAACACAATTAAATTTATCCAGTTATTAAGTACAACAAAATGAATAGGGGACTTACCATCCTTGTTAACGGAAGTGACTTTGGCTGGATAAAAACGACAATCAGACCAGCAAGCCAATACCTGATCATTTATACGAAATCCCTACAAAGAGAAAAAAAAACTCTAAGAATTTACATTTCCTGAATAAGAGAAACAAAATTAGGAAGATTTAAAATATACTGCTTCATTAAAACACTAGAACTGTTTCTTTGTTAAAAGTAAAAAAGCAAAAATGAAAAAACACCCCATATCCTTCAACAAGCAGCCACTGCAGCAGCACTTGCGCATAAGGAAGAATTTATATTCGGCTAGACATGCAAAAAAGAAAAGTTCACACCATTCTATTGAGACGGTAAGCTCCTTCAGGCAGGAACTGTTCCTTCCTCTGGCTGTACCACACCAATGACATTGTTAGCACTCAGCTATAACAATCACAAACTATATCTGGCCATGTACATGCTGCATTCAGGGACCTTAATGGGTTTAGATGCATAAAAGACTTGGTACGTAACTAGCTGAATAATGGGAAATCATTGAATACACTGTTTTCAACTTACGCCACATCCATCTTCCTCATGTAACCCCTCTTTCCTTAACTGTATTTTCTCTAAAGGACGCAGATAAGGACTGTCCCAACAAAACCATTCATCATATCGGTGGTTCCAGCGTTTGAAATGGATAAGCACTTTTCCTTCTTCATAGTCAATTTCTTCTATATGAGCTGGATACCTAGACAAATAAAGAGTTCACTAAAATAACTCTGGTTAAGAATAAAATGAGATGCCTCAAAAATCAGTAGGATGATTACAATATAAGGCCATACATATATCTAGTTGTTCTGCTGACACTATCAAAAGTGAAAAAAAATGATGCTTAAGCACTCTGTAGTGGTACCGAGACCTGAAGATATGGGAACAGCCTTTTCCCATAGTTTCTCTATTTTTATGTCATTTGTTTTATGTATAGCTTCTACAAACAATAAAATGAAACCTCTCTTCTATCCAAATAAACGTCTAACTATGTTTTATCTCACTGTCTTTCCAACAAAGGTAGCAAGACACGAACACAATTTTGGGATGCCTCTTCAATCAATAGGGCTAGTACTCAGACAGCATACTGGACTAAACTGGATCATGCCCCTGATCTAGCATGGCAATATCTATATTTGGAAGTATACAAGTCTGTTAACTGATTGTGCCTAGCTTACCAAGTGATCCAGATCACTCAGTATCTATGACCTGTCATCATCATTTACCAATCCACAAATTTGTGTCATCTGCTGATTAACTAGGCAATAATTTCATATTTCCTTTCAGGTTACTGATCAATACTGAATAGCACTGAGACTCTGGTACATTCAACTAGATGCACCTTACTCAAACCCTCTATAAACAAGCTTTGAGATTTATCAATTAGAATTTAATTAATTTAATAGGGATATTGATTTTGTACATTTAAAAAAAAAAAAACAGGATATAATTATAGAATCAGAACTGGAAGGGATCTCAAGAGGTCATCTAGTCCAGTCCCCTGCACTCAAGGCAGGAATAAATTATCTAGACCATCCCTGTCAGGTGTCTGTCCAACCTGCTCTTAAAAATCCCCAGTAATGGAGATTCCACAACCTCCCTAGGCAATTCATGTAATAAATAATGAAGTAATAAATCAATTATCTAACAGAAAAATATATTACACAAGTTACCCTTACCATTCAAACTTGTAATCTTTCCAACCAATCTGATATTGTACTTTGACAAGAACCTATTTTCAATCACAATAAATTTTTATGGATAAAGTTTGAAACCAGCAGTTCCACTCCTTTGCCCAGCATTGGTGTCATGATAACCAGCCTATCGTTATCCAAATCATTTCATTATAAATTGCTTTATGTTCTCCTTAACGTTTATGCATTGTTTAAACCCAACTTGGCTCAACCTGCACTTCTCTCATGCCTCTAATTTCCCACAATGACAGCCTCATAAATGGTGAAGTATCATTCTGGGTTCAGTATACACCTCCTCATCAACTGACAGATCTATTTCATAAGATAGAAGAAATACTGGACTGCAAGTGGGATCACCCAACAATTAGTAGTGACTGAACCTATCAAGGACTTATCAGAAACACATTAACTTTAGGCAGACCTCTCACTGCAGCTACCACCATTTAACAGCATGACATGTGCAGACAGGAACCTCATGGATATATAGACACTACTCCCGTTTTTCCCCAAGGATAAATTACATAATTTCTCAACCTGGTCCCCCCTGGTTGCCACAATATCCTTTCTATCCATTTATTATATTTGACCACGTGCCAGTGCCAAGAGAACACATCCAAAATCTCAACATTGAGGCTATGTACCAACATCTTTAAAGGCTAAACCTCACAGACATAGTTAAAAAGATACTCAAGTTTTAAATCTCTCCAAGACCAAATTACAGTTTCTGAAGCATTCAAAGCTGTTACCCAAGGTTTTCAGAACCCCCAACAGGGGCAACTTAACTATTTCATTCCAGCAGCTCTAAGGTATAAATCAACAGGAACTCAGCAATTCTGTCTGATCAAGGAGTAATGCAAGTAAGCATGCTCTTGTCTAAACCTGCAGTTCATTAGATTTAAGAAGGGCTGTCAAGCGATTAAAAAAATTAATCACAATTAATCGCGTGATTAATCGCATTGTTAAACAATAATAGAATACCATTTATTTAAATATTTGTGGATATTTTCTACATTTTCAATTATATTGATTTCAATTACAACACAAAATGTACAGTGCTCACTTTATATTTATTTTTATTACAAGTATTTGCACTGTAAAAAACAAAAGAAATAGTATTTTTCAATTCACCTAAGTACTGTAGTGCAATCTCTTTATCATGAAAGTTGAACTTACCAATGCAGAATTATATACAAAAAACCTGCATTCAAACACAAAACAATGTAAAATTCTAAGCACCTGCAAGTCCACTCAGTCCTCCTCCTTGTTCAGCCAAATCGCTCAGAAAAACAAGTTTGTTTACATTTGAGGGAGATAATAATGTCCGCTTCTTGTTTACGTCACCTGAAAGTGAGAACACGCATTCTCATGGCACTGACTGGCATTGCAAGATATTACGTGCCAGATGTGCTAAAGATTCATATGTCCCTTCATGCTTCAACCACCATTCCACAGGACATGCCTCCATTCTGATGACTGGTTCTGCTCAATAACAATCCAAAGCAGTGCGGACCGACGCACATTCATTTTCATTATCTGAGTCAGATGCCACCAGCAGAAGGTTGATTTTATTGTTTGGTGGTTCGGGTTCTGTAGTTTCCGCATCGGAGTGTTGCTCTTTTAAGACTTCTGAAAGCATGCTCCACTCCTCATCCCTCTCAGATTTGGGAAAATTCGTAAACCTTGGGTCGAGTGCTGTAGCTATCTTTAGAAATCTCACATAGGTACCTTGTTGGCATTTTGTCAAATCTGCAGTAAAAGTGTTCTTAAAATGAACAATATGTGCTTGGTCATCATCCAAGACTGCTATAACATGAAATATATGGCAGAATGCAGGTAAAAAAGATGAGGGGACATACAAGTCTCCCCCAAGAAGTTCAGTCACAAATTTAATTAATGCATTTTTTTTTTTAAATGAGTATCATCAGCATGGAAGCATGTCCTCTGGAATGGTGGCCATAGCATAAAGGGGCACATGAACGTTTAGCATATCTGGTACGTAAATACCTTGCAAGCCAGCTACAAAAGTGCCACACATATACCTGTACTCACTTTCTGGTGACACTGTAAATAAGAAAAGGGCAGCATTATCTCCTGTAAATATAAACAAATTTGTTTGCCTTAGCAATTGGCTGAACAAGTAGGACTGACTGGATTTGTAGGCTCTGAAGTTTTACATTGTTTTGTTTTTGAGTGCAGTTATGCAACAACAAAAATCTACATTTGTAAGTTGCACTTTCATGACGAAGGGATTGCACTACAGTACTTGTATTTTTCAATTCACCACATACTCTCTCTTTTGTTTATCAAAAAGCAGGGCAGAAGAGAGGCCAAACGAGAGAACAGTATACTGAAAGTGGCGTTCTCCTGCCACAAAACACAAGAAATTTCCAGTGGCTTAGCAGAATGGCCACATGAAAGTACGTGTCCTGAAGGTCCAGAGCAGCGAACCAGTCGTTCTGAGACAGCACGAGGAGGATAGCCAAAACAGAATCTCATGTACTTTGATTAAGTTGTTGAGGCCACGAAGGTTGAGAACAGGTCTCATTGCGCCCTTGGATTATGGTATCAGGAAGTACCGGGAATAAAAAACATGGCCCAAGTGTTCCGGCGGAACTTCCTCCACTGCTCCCAACTTCAAAGAGCTAACCTGCTCAACAAGCAGTGTCTTGTGAGAGATCCCTGAAGAGGGACGGAAAAGGAGGAGGGAAGGGGGCATGAAGAGGAACTAGATAGCGTAGCCTGATCTTACAGTGTCTAGGGCCCAGCTGTTGGAGGTAACTGAGTCCCAAGCATTGTAAAAGTGGGCCAAAGGGATGGGAGGATTGAGGAATGACTGGACCACTGTTTTGGACAAAGAAGTAAAAAAATGGGCACATGGCCTGTGCCAAGGGAGAGACTGAGAGCTGCCCAAAGCATGCACCCGACTGCTTCCTCTTTTTAGGATATATCCCTTTTTATACGGTAGTCCATTTTTTCAGGGACAACGTTACACAAAGGCAGGTTGTGGGTGATACTGCTGCTGCGCCCCATAGTGGCATCTTCGCACGGATGGCATGTACACATCCAAGGACCTCAAGGCAGCCCTGGAATCCCTGAAGGAATGCAAGGTGTCACCCATCTTGTCCGAGAACAAGACTCAGCCATCAAAGGGCAAGTCCTTTATGGCTTACTGGACGTCTAGGGCAACCCCAAAGTTTTGCAACCAGGAAGCCCTCCTCATGGCTACTGCCAAGGCCATGAACCTGGCCGCAGTGTCCACAACCTCAAGGATAGACTGCAGGGACTTTCTAGGACAAGCAGCCCTCTGCAACCAACACCTCAAACTCCTCACGTGCCAGCTCGGACAATTGCTCTTCAAATTTAGCCATGACTGACCAATTTAGGCAGTCATACTTGACCTGTAAAGTCTCTTCATTAGTAGGGACCTCCCAAATTCATGGCCATGAAAAATGCATCACAGACCGTGACATTTAGTCTCCCCCCGTGAAATCTGGTGTTGCATGCTTTTACCCTATACTATAGGGATTTCACAGGGGAGACCAGCGTTTCTCAAATTGGGGGTCCTGACTCAAAAGGGAGTTGCAAGGGGTCACAAGGGGTTATTTTAGGGCAGTCATAGTATTGTCACACTTACTTCTGCTATGCCTTCAGAGCTGGGTGGCCAGAGAGCAGCAGCTGTTGGCCACGCGCCCAGCTCTGAAGGCAGTGCCCCGCCAGCAGCAGCACAGAAGTAAGGGTGGCAATACCATACCATGTCATCATTCTGTGCTTCTGCCTTCAGAGCTGGGTGTCAGAGAGAGTGGCAGCTGCTGACTAAGGGCTCAGCTTTACAGGCAGCAGTACAGAAGAATGGCAATCCCATACCAAGCCATCCTTACTTCTGTGCTGCTGCTGGCAGTGACTCTGCCTTCAGAGCTGGGCTCCCAGCCAGCAGCCGCCGCTCTCCATCTACCCGGCTCTCAGGCAGCAGCGCAGAAATAAGGGTAGCAGTACCACAACCCCTCCCACCCCCAAATTCCTTTTTGGGTCAGGACCCCTAAAATTGCAACACAATGAAATTTCAGATTTAAATAGCTAAAATCATTAAATTTAGGATTTTTTTTTACAAACCGTTATACACAGCAGAAAGAGATGGAGGTCACAATGCTACGTAACACTTTTGGGACATTCACCTTCTACAATTTTCTCAAATGGAGAGAGATGTTAGATTAGGAAGTGTGGTCAGTTAGGTGTGTGTGCACGCTCTCCATCTGCTGTCCCAGCCTAGCGCAGATAGTTGGTTCAGCAGACCTCGACAGTACTACCCAGAAAGACCACAGACTCAAGTTTGGCAAAAAAGGCACTCGGCCAGATGCCCTGTGGCAAGGAGCAGCTCAGTCCGCAGGAGTCTCTGCTGTCCCATCTGCATGTCCCACACAAAAGGTTACAACAAGGTACCCCAACATTTATAGACTGAAACAAACAACTTACCTATCTCTATGTGTTTCATGACATTTGATTGTTACTCCCCTTGTATCATGCTCCAGGTGTCTCAGGCAAAACATCCTCTTATTTGGTGTTCAGTCAGGATATTCTTGGGCTATTTTTTGGAGTGTGTTCTCACATATACCCAGTATCTGTTACTTCTTAGGAGCGCCTATGTTTTAGCAACACTAGTTATACTTTTGCCAATGTCATACATTGGACAGTGAACTTGCGAACATCTACTTTAATACATGGCCTAACTTTGGTTCAGAGCCTCTGGTTCAGGCCTCAGCTCATGTCCTTGGCCCAGTGCTCCAGGATCTCTCCCCTATAGGAAGCATCCATGAAATATTTATTGAAACCAAATCTAAAAAACTGCCAACAGCTAGATCTCACAGCCTGCATAGCTCCCTCTCAAATCTATAAGGTATCTCAATCGCTATGACCTATTTGGCATAAGACCACAACAGACATTGATAAAAGGTTTGTACTCTAGAGATACACAATTACTCCTACCCCCCAAGAAGAATGAAGATGTTCTATCTTGCTCAGCCTGAAGACAGACTTCAAAGTCAACAAAAACGTTATCATATTTTACCTACCACCATCCTCCATCTCAATCAAGCAGGACCCATGAAAGGTGGAATGACCTCTGACAAGAACTGGAAAATGAATCCCTTCATCTGTCATGTCCAGATACACACACGAGACCTTCCTACCAGCTGAGAATGCCAAAAGCATTTCAGTAGCGTTGACTAGCTCTTAGAAACTTTTGGTACAGAGTTAATTTTATCAAATAGTTGGTGACAGTGTATCATAAACCAGTGCCTATAACTACAACATACATAAGTCACCTGCCTTTGCTTGGAGAAAGGGGTGGCCTTGTTTGGTGCTCTCTCTCCCATTCTGCACTAGTACTTGTAGCAACAAAGGTCAGACATTTTGAAGAGGCAGACATACCAGTATCATCCATTAAACATAAGCTCATGTATTTCCTGCACATGGCAGCAGAACCAGAGTGCCGCCTAGAAAAGGCTGGCTGAAGACAGACACACAGATAAATGAATTGCACATTAAACACCTCAACTTTTATTTTTATTTTTTAAAAACAAACTAAAAGAAATTTAGTCTACTGAGCTACCTTTAGAGAACATTATGGTTGCATGATTAGGCAAGCAAAGCTATAAACATCACAAATTTCAAGATGACACGACACAACACAACCTTTACTCTGCTCCTTGTGCACATATATTAGAAGAGTCTTAAATTACATGACCACATACTTCTCAAATACTACATTTGAATGTCAAACAATTTTTTCACTACAACTTTAGATGGATACACAGCATCCTGCGGTAAGGTGTACTATTCTATATAAGAGGACAATCCAGAATCATGAAAGTCAATTGAAATAAAAATGCAATAAAACATGTTACAAAATGAACATACACTGTAGCATCTGTAAGCATTTAAGTGAAATTGTATATTAACTCTTTCAGTAGCTATAGTACTATAAGTGGGTGTTTCATTAATACATCTCTTACCCTAAATACACTTACAGCTTAATACCAATACTTTTGCCTCTGAATCAGATTTTTGTTGTTTTATGCAAAAAAAGAAAAAAAAAGTGTTCAACTTACCTGTACTTGTCCAATTAGAAATTTGAAAACTTTCTAATCAGTAGCACAGAGTGAAAATTCTCTAGGCAAATTCTCATTTATTAAAAGAAATGTAACAGTATTATGAATCTGCCATAACTGACTACAAGGTACTACTAAACACACACACACACACACACAAAGCACGTACTTCTAGGGATATTTTATTCATATCTAATTGCAAGTACATCCAGTTCTCAGCAAAAATAATATTTTAAGATTATTAAGGCCCTGGAGGATAGCTCAAATGAATACAAATTACAAAACAGTTACACTTCTACTTAAAACAATCTAAATCCTACATGTACGACGCAAAAGCTTGTGAAATACTAACAGTTACTGAATCTACATGCAATAGAAAAGAAAACCTCGTAAATCCTTCATTTGAATGCTGATTATTTTGTTAAAAATACACAGCTTAGGAGGAAAGAGTAATTATATAGGGGGAAAAAAATCTCAAAGCCAAATCTTTACTGATGCTAAGCATCTGCAACTCTTGCAGAAGACTATGATCTGCACAAAAAAGTTGACAAGTTTAATATATTTTGTGGTGGATGTATGTTAATATTGATGTTGGAAATGCACTTACATTTCCTGACCATTTTAATTTTTAATGTGGACTTGGGTTGATGTGCAGCGTGGGGGTAACAATCAATGTACAAATCCAAGAGGCATTAGTACATTTATTTCTAATTATCACATGGGACCTCTATGAAGTGCATCATTAATTTTGTGCAATTCCAGGAATGAGCGATTGAGGGAGGCATCGCTCCATAACTGCCTCTATAAAATCAGTTAGGAATAGACTGGTAACCTACTCCCCACTGGAATAAAGAGGACCTGGGACTGGTTTCAGGAACTCCTCTAACCAGAATTAATATCATCCAAAAGGGATGCCTGGAAAAATCACTCCACAGCCAAAATCACTCCAGTGTCACCCATTTAAATTACGCAGACTTTAGGCCCCCACAGCATTCTCGGGCCCAAACCCTGCCAAGTCCAATATTTTTTATTGAATATATGATCTAATAATTACATTTGAAAGTATTTTAGAAGTAGAATGAGAGACATAAAGGTCCAGTTCACAATGCACGAGCCATGCAATGACAATTTTATTGAAAGTATAGCATCATGATGGGATGAACCCTGGAGTCAGCTGAACAGGAAGCAGAGTAGAGCAGTTCCAGATAGAGCAATAGCAAAACTCAAATAAATATTTGTTTTATGTTGTCTCTCCCAAAATGATGAAAGACAGACCTTGCCTGCTCCATTTCAGAGGTTCATAGCAAAGGGGAGAAAGAATCTCAGTAGCTTCCAGAATTACATTCCAGAACTACCTGTATTGAGCAGAGAACATGCCACACGGAATTGCAAAATTGAGCCAAGAGGCATGCAGCAACAGAAGCAGTTACAGCAGTTACTGAAGAAAACAGAAAGGAGCATAAATTTTGGCAAGTCAAGTATAATTAGGCAGGCCAAAAATAGTTTGAAGAGCAACTAGCAAAAAACGAAAACTAACAGCTTTTTTTTTTTTTTAATCTATCAGAAGCAGGAAGCCTGCCAGACAGTGGGATCACTGGATGACATTGGTGCTAAAGGAGCACGCAAGGAAAACCTGGCTATTGCAGAGAAGCTACATGAATTCTTTGCATTGGTCTTCCCCGCACGTGATGTGAGGGAGACTCCCACATCTAAACCATTCATTTTAGGTAACAAATCCCAGGAACTGTCCCAGATTGAGGTGTCAACAGAGTAGCTTTTGGAACAAATCTATAAATTAAACAGTAGTACGTCACCAGGACCAGATGGTATTCACGCAAGAGTTCTGAAGGTACTCATATGAAATTGAGAACTACTAACTGCAGTATGTAACCTATTGTTTAAGCCAGCCTCTGTACCAGGTGAGTGGAGAGTAGCTAATGTAACGCCTATTTAAAAAAAAAAAAAAAAAAAAGGGCTACAGAGGCAAATCCTAGCACTTACAGGCTGCTAAGCCTAACTTCCGTACCAGACAAGCTGGATGAAACTATAATAAAGAACAGAATTATCAGACATACAGATTAACACAATACGTTGGGAAAGAGTCAACATGACTTTTGTAAAGGGAAATTGTGCCTCACCAATCTATTAGAATTCTTTGATAGAGTCAACAAGCACACAAACGAGAGTGATCTCTTTAATAGTTTTTGCCAGAAGCTGGGAATGGGCAGCAGGGAATGGATCACTTGATTAGCTGTTCTGTTCATTCCCTCTTGGGCACCTGGCATTGGCCACTGTCAGAAGACAGGATACTGGGCTAGATGAACCTTTGGTCTGACCCAGTATGGCCGTTATGTTCTTATAGTTCTCTGCAAACATCTGCTCAATGTGCAACAGCAGTCAAAAAAGCTAATATTAGGAACCAATAGGAAAGGGATAGATAAAACAAAAAATATCAAAATATAAATCAATGGTATGCTCACATCTTGAAAACTGCATGCAGTTCTGGTTGCCATATCTCAAAATAGATGTATTAGAACTGGAAAAGGTACAGAAAAGGACAAAAATAATGATTAGGGGTATGGTACAGCTTCCATATGAGGAAACTGGGTCTGTATCTTGGAAAAGAGACAACTTAGGGGAGATATGGTAGAAGTCTATAAAATCATGAATCGTGTGGAGAAAGTGAATAAGGAAATATTATTTACCCCATCACATAAAAAACAGTTACCCACCTTTTAGTAACTGTTGTTCCTCGAGATGTGTTGCTCATGTCCATTCCATTCTAGGTGTGCGCGCGCCCACAAGCGCAGTTGTCAAGAGATTTTTGCCTTAGCAGTATCCATAGGGTCAGCTGTGGCGCCTCCTTGAGTGTCACGCTCATACGTCGGTATATCATGCACTGCCAGCCCTACGCCCTCTCAGTTCCTTCTTGCCGGCAACTCCGACAGAGGGGCAGAAGGGCGGGTAATGGAATGAACATGAGCAACACAGCTCAAAGAGCAACAGTTACGAAAAGGTGGATAACCGCTTTTCTTCAAGTGCTCATGTCGATTCCATTCTAGGTGACTCACAAGCAATGTCCACGAAGGTATCTCAGAGTTCATGGTTGTGCAGCTTGCAGCACTGCTCTGCCACAACCAGCATCATCTTGAGCTTGCTGAGTAAGTGCATAATGAGACACAAACATGTGGACAGAAGACCAGGAAGCGGTTCTACAGATCTCTTGGATTGGAATTTGCACCAGGAAGGCCGCTAATGACGTCTGTGCCCTGATCAATGTGCCGTAATGATTCCGGCAGAGGCATGTTTGCCAGCTCATAGCAGCAGAGGCAGGCACTGATCCAGGATGAAATCCTTTGAGCAGACACTGGGCGACCCTTCATTCTGTCTGCCACTGCAACAAACACCTTCGGCGACTTACGGAATGGCCTTGTCCTGTCTATGTGGAAGGCCGGCGCCCTCCGGACATCCAGACCGTGCAGCCTGCATCCTTCAACTGACATATGAGGCTTTGGAAAGAAGACCGGTAAACACATGTCCTGATCAGTATGAAACTGGGAAATGACCTTGGGCAGAAATGCTGGGTGTGGTCGCAGCTGAACCTTATCCTTGAAGAATACCGTATAGGTCGGTTCTGAAGTAACCCTGATCTCGGACATCCTGCGGGCTGACGTTATCACAACCAAGAACGAAACCTTTCAGGAGAGAGCAGGAAGCCAGGAGCACGAAGGGGAGCCCCCATGAGTCTCAGCAGCACGAGATTCAGGTCCCAAGGAGGGATGGGATCCCGGACATGCAAGTAGAGATGCTCCAGACTTTTCAAAAAACAGGTCATCATATCATGAGCGAAGACAAACCTGCCTTGGAACAGAGAGTGGAGCCGAAATAGCAGCCAGATAGACCCTGACCGATGACAGGAACAAACCTTCAAGTTTGAGGTGCAAAATATAATCCAGGATCTCCTGCAGCGAAGCCTGAGGGGCCTGAATAGGCTGTTCCGAGGTCCAGCATATGAACCTTTTCTATTGGCCAGGTAAGCAGCTTTGGTGGAGGGTTTCCTGCTACCCAACGAGACCTGCTGAACCGGGGCCGAGCATTCCTGTTTGTCCGCGTTTAGCCATGCAGCAGCCATACTGTCAAGTAGCACCGCCACGTTCAGGTGCAGAAGGCTTCCTTAGTTCTGGGACAGCAGATCCAGCCAGGAGGAGCAGCTGCAGGGGCGTGGCTACTGAAAGGTTCAGCAGCGTGCTAAACCAGTGCTGGCTAGGCCACGCAGGGGCTATTAGGATAATCTTTGCGCTGTCCTGCTTTATTTTCACAGGGACACTGAATCAACAGCATTGGTGGGAAGCCATATATCATAGCCCCTGACCCCAGGATGAGAAATACGTCTGACAGGGAGTCCCTGTCCATCCCCCATATCAAACAGAACACACGGCATTTCCTGTTCTGCCTGGATGCAAACAGGTCCAACCGGAGAGTCCCCCACCTCTGGGGGATTATACTGACCACCTCTGGATGGAGCAACCACTCGTGGCGAAATGAGGCCTTCCTGATGAGGTGATCTGCTAATACATTCCTGATCCCAGGCAGGCGCGCAGCTACCAGATGAATGGTATGCTGCACACAAAAGTCCCAAAGGCGGAGAGCTTCTTGGCAAAGGACCAATGACTTGGCTCCGCCCTGCCAGTTGATGTAATATATCATGGCGGTATTGTCTGTCAGGACCTCCACCACCTTGCCCTTCAGGTGGGGCAAGAAAGCCTGGCAAGCCAGGTGAACCGCTCTGAGCTCCCTGACTTTGAAACGGAGGGCCAGATCGTCCCGCAACCAGGTGGGCTTCCCAGCCCAGGTCCAAAGCATCTGAGACCAGGGTCAGTGACAGGGCCGCGAAGGAACTCCCTCCAACACTGACCCAAACCACCAGGAACAACTAGATGTGATCCAACATCCTGACTATCTGGTCTAGGTTGTTCCTGTTGGGGATGTAGATCAACGCCAGCTACGCTTGCAGAGGCCGGAGATGGAGCTGGGCATGACTGAGCACGAACGTGCATGCGGCCCAACAACCACAGGCAGGTGTGAGCCGTGGTGAGCGGGTGGTTCTTCACATGGGAGATCAGGTCTGACATGGCCTAAAAAAGCGCTTCCAGGTCAAAAACCACCCCAATTAACTATTAGCTGGACTGGCCTTAAGGTGGACTTTTTCTCATTTATTAACAGGCCCAAGTCACGGCAGGTGAAACACACCAGATCGAGGCTCCCCTTTACTTGTTCTGGAGACCTGCTCTTGATGAGCCAGTCCCTGAGATACAGGAAGACCTGGAGCCCTCAACATCTCAGGTAAGCAGCCGCTGGCGCCATACATTTTGTGAACTCTTGGGGCCAATGAGAAGCCAAAGGGCAGCACCGTGAATTGAAAATGGCTTCTGCCACTATGAAACTGAGGCAACGTCTGTGACCTTGGAATATGGAAATAAGCGTCCTTCAAGTTGAGGACGGCATACCAGTCTTCCCGATCCAGGGATGGGATGATGGAGCAAGGGAGACCACACAAAACTTCAACTTCCTGAGAGACTTGTTGAGGCAACGCAGGTCCAGAATGGGTCCGAGGCCCCCCTTTTGTTTTCGGGATTAGGAAGTAGCAGAAATAGAACCCCTTTCCTTTCATGACCTGAGAGACCTCCTCCACCGCCCCCCAAAGTGCAAGAGGTTCTCGACCTCTTGAACCAGGACTTGCTTGTGAGAAGGGTTGCTGTAGAGGGATGGGGGAAGAATGGGGGTGGCGGCCAAAAATTGCGGAGTATAGCGTGGAGATATTATTTCTAGCACCAAGCGGTCTGAGGTGACCCGCAACTAGGCCAAACTGTAGGGACGAAGACAGTCGAGGAAAGAACAAGGTGGATCCAGGGAGTTGACTGGGGCTTCACTCTCGAGTGCACCTTCAAAATGAGCACTTTTGGCTCCCAGGATGCTTGGCTTGGCTGCGTGGGTAAGGAGGAGGAGGGGCGGCGACGACTAAAGCTCGTGTCTCTAATACCTTCTCCTTGCAGACTCCTGGTCAAGTCTGCAAGGTCTTGGCAGTGGGGGCGGCCGGAACTGCCTCCTTGCAGACTGTGGTGTACGCATACCCAGCAAGCGAAGGGTGGCCCAAGTGTCCTTCAACCCATGCAACCTAAGAATCCATTCCCATTGAATCTGAGGTCCTGGACTGAGGTCTGCATTTCTTGGGACAGGCCAGCGGTCTGAAGCCAGGAGCTGTGCCACATGACCACCGTCGATGCGACCACCCTAGCCGCCGAGTCCACCGCATCCCATGCCATTTGGAGAGAGCACTGGCCGTTGTGGTACCTTCCTCTACCAGGGTGCCGAATTCCTGCGCCAAATCTTGGGGGAGGGGCTCCTTGAACTTACAGAGAGAGTCCCATAAGTTAAAATTGTACCTACCAAAGAGAGCCTGGTGGTTCACCACCCAGAATTGCAGGCTGGCTGTCAAATAAAGTTTTCCTCACTAAAAAGTCCCATTATTTGGCCTCTTTATTTTTGGGAGTTGGAACTGGTGTGCCCCTGCTTCTCCTCCTTATTGGCCACAGAGACTACCAGCAAGCCCAGAGAGGGTTGGTATATAGGTACTCAAACCCTTTGGTTGGGACACAGTACTTCTTTTCGTCCTTTTTGGTGGTAGGAGAGATGGACGACAGGGTTTTCCAGAGGGCCTTGGCAATTTTCAGGACCCCATCATTCACTGGTAGCACATCATGGGCAGGGTACAGGCTGAGAGCACACTGAACAAGGTGTCCGCCTGCTCAGCTATCTCCTCCACCTCTAGACCCAAGTTCTCAGCCACCCGTTGAAGCAGGACCTGGTGTTCTTGTTCTTTAAAATCGCCTGGCGGCTGGCCCTCGAGGGTCCCATGACCACCTCATCCGGACATGAGGTGGATGATTGTACCGCCAGGGGAAGCCCTGGGGCATCATCCCCCATGGAGGAAAGGGTTTTGGGGGGGGGGGGGGGACACTATCTCCTCTACCCCAACCTCTGAGCGCATTTCATGCACCAAGCCCAGTGCTGCCAACTGTTGTTCCAAAGTGATAGCAGATGAGCGGTACGAAGGGGGGCATCGGCATCACTGGCATGCCCCACGCATTCCAATAGGGCCACTACGCTGGCCACTGGCCATGCTGCCAAGGCAGCGCCATAGAAGTCAACGCAGCCTCTGGTGCCCAATCGCGCCGGTGGAGTCTTGGTGAGGGCTAAACTGCCCTTCCAGTGACCACAGCGGGGCCATCAACACCTGTGTCTGTCTGCTGACCATCGCCGCCAGAAACTGGTGCTTGAAGTGGGAGGACTGGTGCCGGTGTCGTGGGGACCAGTGTCGTGATGGAGAGTGCTCCCGTGGGGCAGTTGATGGAGATTTGTGTTGAGAGGATGACCAGCAGGAGGGCAAAGTGCCAATAATATGGTGACCGGCGCCTCCCACTAGGCGATACGCATCAAGATGGCAGCGACCGCAAAGACGGTGACGGTGATCAAGGGCAAGCCAAAGAGGTTCTGGGCTGCAATGCCAGAGACCTGTGGCATGGAGACTGAGAGCACTGCCTTGCCTCAGGGGAGCGGCGGCACTCAACTGCCCTCTGGGGGGGGGGTCTTGGCGGCTGGCTTGCCTTCATAGGGAGCCTTTGCCGCTTCCTGCTGCACACAGGGTGCCGGCAGCGTGGGCAGAGGCCTCTCCTCTCTTGGCACTGGGGGAGCTTGGGAAGGTGTCGATGTCACCACAAGTTTGGGTCCCCTATTGCTCACGGGAGTAGGTGGTGGATCTTTTAAAGGCGCTAAGGACCCTGACTGGGGAAGCAAATCCACATGGCTCCAGAGGGCTCAAGCTGGGTCCTTTGCCCAATGCCCTTTCTTGCCTGGTGCCAGGGAGCCGTGCTTCTTGGTTTTCATTTTGGGCACCAGTGATGGCGAGCGGTGCCAGGCAGAGCCTGCTGTCGGGAGTGTGCTGCGCTCCGAGACTGAGGTACTAGGGGTTGAGTCCGGCCAGGGCGGCTCGGAAGCCGGTCGGTCGGAGGGCAGTCTCCATGAGGACAGCCCTCAAATGAATATCACACTCTTTCTGGATCCTGGAGTCAAAAGTTTTTACAGAGAGACAACACTTGTCCTTCACATGTGATTCCCCCAAGCACTCGAGGCAGCTGCTGTGGGGGTCACTTACAGGCATAGGTGATGGGACCCTAACTTCTAACTACACTTAACTACTTAACACTATTTACAAGGCACGAAGGCTTAAAGTCAGAAGAGTCAAAAGCGCTAGCCTTTGCTGTGCAAGGAAAGGCGCTCCGACTAACCAACACAGGCGGTAAAAGTGAACTGAGAGGGTGTAGGGCCCGCGGTGCCTAATATACCAACGCATGATCAGGGCACTAAAGGAGGCACCACAAGCGACCCTAAAGATACTACTAAGGCAAAAATCTCCAACGTCCGCACACGTGACTGCGTGAACACCTAGAATGGAATCAACATTAGCAAACACTCGAAGAACAACAACAACTAGGGTTCACTCAATGAACTTAATAGGCAGTAAATTTAAAATTAACATAAGGAAGTACTTCTTCACACAATGCATAGTCAATCTGCGGACTTTGTTGCCAGGGGATGTTGTGAAGGTCAAAAGTATAACTGGGTTCACAAAAGAATGAGATAAGTTCATGGAGGATGGGTACATCAGTGGCTATCAGCCAAGATGGTCAGGGATGTAACCCCATTCTCTGAGTGTCCCTAAACCTGACTGCCAGAAGCTGGGACTGGATGGACAGGGGATGGATCACTTGATACAGTAATTGTCCTGTTCATTCCCTCTGAAGCATCTGGCACTGTCAGAGGACAGGGTACTGGGCTAGATGCACCACTGGTTTGACCTATTATGCCATTCTTAGGTTTTCAGGAGTATTTTTGGAATGTTGAAGATTGGCACAGTGGAGGACCACAAAGGTTTAAATAAAATATAAACCCAATAGTAGCTGTAACGGAATATACATCTTGGAAGTACTTCATGTACACAAGGTGTGTTACAGGCAGACTTGGGAATTACATAGTGTCAGCATGCCAAATTTCTCTAGTGAAGAAAAAGCCAGAGAGGGAGGAGGTGGTGGAGTCTCCTTCCTTGGAGGTTTTTAAGGCCTGGCTTGACAAAGCCCTGGCTGGGATGATTTAGCTGGGAATTGGTCCTGCTTTGAGCAGGGGTTGGACTAGATGACCTCTTGAGGTCCCTTCCAACTCTGATATTCTATGATTCTATGAAAACCACAGATGCACAAAGATTCACGACAGAACCATAATCAAAACAGTCCTCCTAATTTGAGCAAAAGCTAAGATTTTAAGATATGATGCAAATACTCTTAAATATTTGTAGTTGTAAAACTATCATGGCAACCTTTATTCTTTCATACCTCAAACTCAGCCAAGCAGGATTTAAGATCTGATGTCTTTAATTTCCTCTCTATTTTCTAACTAACAATGTTTAAGGCATTTCAGATGTAACAGCCTGTTTTAGGACAAGAGCTGTAAAGCGTCAATGAGCACTTCATCCTCCTAAACGGGCCTCATGGAAAAATCCAATTTGTTGTTGTCCTGCTGACAAATCAGAAGTAGTAAGACTGATGAGGGAGATGGAAAAGACGTTTGGGTTGCAATACCATCTGTAGGCTGACAGAGGCAAAGAGCTGAGTACTATCTTTGTAATTAAAACAGTAACCTTGATTGCCTGTACCAAACCAAGATTGCTTCTTAGAGGAAAGCCAGGCTCAATCCATATAACATGGAGTTGATGCAGGCAGCCAGAAGGAAAAATATAGTTACTGGTGAATAATGACTGATCTTTGCATTCAGAAGGTAAATCTCTGGTTCCAGTGATTTTCAAATTTCAGGGGCAATACTGGACCCACATGCTATTCTTAGATTCCTAGATGACCGTGATGGTAAAAGGCATTTCATGCTATCTTCAGATGGCTCTTCTCCGACATGAATCTCTCCATGCTTATTTCCAAATTTCACTAGCATAGGGCACTCTATAGGTATCTGGAACTACTCTTGAAGATCACTCAGAAGCTTCAGATAGTGCAAACAGAATGCAGCCTCTCGCTTACTGAGCAGGCCCAGTAGATAACATCTGGGCTCTAAACTAGCTTCCTATGACTCCAAAATATACTCTCTCTTTTTGACAGGTTTCAGAGTAGCAGCCGTGTTAGTCTGTATCCGCAAAAAGAAGAACAGGAGTACTTGTGGCACCTTAGAGACTAACAAATTTATTAGAGCACAAGCTTTCGTGGACTACAGCCCACTTCTTCGGATGCATATAGAATGGAACATATATTGAGGAGATATATATACACACATACAGAGAGCATAAACAGGTGGGAGTTGTCTTACCAACTCTGAGAGGCCAATTAATTAAGAGAAAAAAAACTTTTGAAGTGATAATCAAGATAGCCCAGTACAGACAGTTTGATAAGAAGTGTGAGCATACTTACAAGGGGAGATAGAATCAATGTTTGTAATGGCTCAGCCATTCCCAGTCCTTATTCAAACCGGAGTTGATTGTGTCTAGTTT
>NC_048309.1:31012564-31051122 GCF_013100865.1 Trachemys scripta elegans
GCCAGAACCATATGTTTCAGAGGAAGAAACCCTATAGTAGGCAGTTATGGGATAATCTTCCCCCCAGAGAAAGCTGCTTCGTAAGCCTCTGTAGTTAGATGTTGGCTTATGCTGCAACGTTTGAAGATTTATATCCTTTCCAAAGTTCTTGTTTGTTTTTAAAATACTTATTATAACCCTGGATATTCTAACATCTGTTAGAAAAGTTTAATCTTTAATGGAATCCTGCTAAACACTTGTTCTAAATCAGGGGTTCTCAAACTGGGTCGGGACCCCTCAGGGGGTTATGAGGTTGTTATGTGGGGGGTTGTGAGCTGTCAGTCTCTACCCCAAACCCCGCTTTGCCTCCAGCATTTATAATGGTGTTAAATATATTTTAAAAAGTATTTTTAATTTATAAGGGGGATCGCACTTAGAGGCTTACTATGTGAAAGGGTCACCAGTACAAAAGCTTGAGCATCACTGTTCTAAATATCAGAGGGGTAGTTGTGTTAGTCTTAAAGGTGCCACATGGCCCTTCTTCACTTGCATCTGAAGAAGTGAGGTTCTTACCCACGAAAGCTTATGCTCCCAATACTTCTGTTAGTCTGAAGCTGTAAAAAGCAACAGAGGGCCATGTGGCACCTTTAAGACTAACACAACTACCCCTCTGATATTTAGAACAGTGATGCTCAAGCTTTTGTACTGGTGACCCTTTCACATAGTAAGCCTCTAAGTGCGATCCCCCTTATAAATTAAAAATACTTTTTAAAATATATTTAACACCATTATAAATGCTGGAGGCAAAGCGGGGTTTGGGGTAGAGACTGACAGCTCACAACCCCCCACATAACAACCTCATAACCCCCTGAGGGGTCCCGACCCAGTTTGAGAACCCCTGATTTAGAACAAGTGTTTAGCAGGATTCCATTAAAGATTAAACTTTTCTAACAGATGTTAGAATATCCAGGGTTATAATAAGTATTTTAAAAACAAACAAGAACTTTGGAAAGGATATAAATCTTCAAACGTTGCAGCATAAGCCAACATCTAACTACAGAGGCTTACGAAGCAGCTTTCTCTGGGGGGAAGATTATCCCATAACTGCCTACTATAGGGTTTCTTCCTCTGAAACATATGGTTCTGGCCACTGTCTGAGACAGGATGCTGGATGAGATGAACTAGTGGTGTGCTCCACTCTGACAACTGCTATGTTCCTAAATGAGAGCTGAGCCCTTCTGAAAGTCTAGCCCCAAATTAACAGTTATGGGGGGGAAAGTATTTTAAAAAGTGAAAGTTTGTTTTTACCAGAACACACAAAGAACAGAAACCACCTTCCTCAAACACATGGAAAGTAGCAATTAGAAAAATTCTCATGATAATACATATAGCATGCAATATTGTTGTAGCCATATTGGCTCCAGGATATTAGAGAGATGAGGTGGGTGAGGTAATATCTTTTAATGGACCAACTTCTGTTGGTGAGAGACACCACCATCCTCTCACCAACAGAAGTTGGTCCAATAAAAGATGTCACCTCACCCACATTTTCTCTAATCCATATAGCAAGTACTTCATCTCAAAATGAGTTTTCACAGGTAAACCCATTTAAACCACAAAAACATGCATGATGGAAACATCAATAGGTTCTTACTTATGCAAATACCAATGACTCGCCTCATTTGCACCAGTTTTACACCAATGTTCCCCCATTTACTGGAGGTAGTCTTAATGTTACTTAAGTGCAGCTAATCAGGTCCCACACCTGCAAAGCTAGTTAAAACTACTCAAAAATAAAAAAAAAAAGTATTTAACCAGAAGTGAAAGTGGGAACAAAAACAGAGTGGAAATCTATTCATACTCCACTAACCACACTCCCTATTGCCCTGTCTTTGGTGGCAGCTGTGCCTCCATACCTCCCACTGACCCTCATGGTTCTCTGTTTGCCTCCCCACTCTGCCCTTTTTCTGGAGTAGCTCATTTCAAGCCCTAACTAGAACTAACAGAATGAAATTAGGAAAAGAAAAAATATAGCTGGAATAAAACAGTTTTAGGAAACTCTTCCTAACTGTGAAGTCTGTTAAACTGTTGAACAGTCTCCATGGAAGTGATGGAAGCCACACTGCTTGTGACATTTAAAACAAACCAGAAGAAAACACTAGAAAATAGACTGCAGGGAAAGCCCCCACCAAGGGCCTCCACAGGGGATGGACTGGCTCTGTGGCTCTTAAACTGTGGTCTATGAAACACTTGCTGGTGGTCTATACAGAGCAGGCATGTCACCTTGTGTTGGCTAGCTGTCTTCCTCAGTTCCAGCTACTTCTATAGAGAGAGCCTGGAAAAGACCTGTACAAGCAGCCATCCTGGCTGCCTCTACTAGAGTCTGTTGTGAGCTCCTAATTGCACTGCAACATTGCTTGCATCCTTTGGAACATGCATGACGACAAAAGAGACTCAAATCTCAGCAAATAGTACTTGATCCAATTCCTAGTGATGCTAATAGAAAGACTTCCACTGGGTCAGATCCATAATGAATAAGAATCTTAATGAAGTAGGGGGGCAGAAGAGTCAAATAAGTGGCAAGAGTAGGTGCTGGGCCAGATGGCACAAGAAAGTCAACCAGCAGGTGAGGGTAGGATCAGGAACCAAGACGGAAAGAAGAACAATTGAGATCCAAGGAGTAGGAAAGGTACCTCTTCTGGATGTGGTGTAGATTCAATGACCCTGCACAATCTCTCACTAATTGTTCTTCAAAGTGCCAATTTTTAAAGGGAGCCACAGTATAGTTACAGCTGCTGTTTTAACTATTCATTATTTCCATTAAGTTTTTTTCATAATGGATCTAGTAAAAATGGCAAATGGCATAGCAAATGTGTCTTTTCCCTGTTTTGGAGGCACTGCCGTACAACAAGGATCCCCATCGCGATGCCTACAGGCGCCATGGCACCCACCGGGGCATCCATGTGCTGGCTGCCCTACTGGCTGCCGAAAAAGCAGCCACCAAAATGCCACCGAGAAGCAGCAACGTCAAGAAGCACTACCGCTGAAATGCCGCCAAATTTCGGCAGCGACGCCTCTTCATGACGCTGCTTCATGGTGGCATTTCGGCAGCCACAGTCCTCAGTGACTAGTCGTCCAGCGCCCGCCCCACGGAAAAGGTTGGGGACCACTGCCGTACAAGATACTTGCCAATGAAAACAAATGAAACTCCTTCCCAATGACACCATATCAACTCTGTTCACACAGAGCAGAACACCTAGTTTCAGCCTGAAAAGTATAACAAAGAAAAGGGTTAAAAATTAGAAACAGTCTAACTATATTTGCAAAGTTCATAATACGATAAAATTGTGACAATCTAAGCTCTATTCAACCTGCATTTATCCTAGGTTTTTGCCTTGTTTATTGATCTTCTGTGCATATGGTTTTATTCTAAGTTATCAACAGCATTTATAACTCTATGACCCCATTTGACATTTGTCCTTTTATAGTCAACCACTCCTTATGCCAAAGACTCAGCCTGCTTTCTCCATAAAACATCAACTAATATATTTGGGGGCAATCATCACTGATGAAGAATCAAAAGGCAGAAATTCTGGCAAGACCCGTGCAAACAACGGCTACAGTGGCAAAGCTAAAGCCAATTTGGAGGAACAAGAACATCTCCCTGGAATCCAGACTCAAACTGCTACACGCACTGGTCATCTCCATTTTTCTGTAGGCGAAACACGGACCCTTATGGCAGAACTTGAACAGAAAATACAAGTAGTAGAGATGAGATAATTCTGTAAAATCCTGGGCATCTCCCACTTCAACCATATCACTAGTGAAGAGATCCGCAATATCACCCAACGCGCTGGGTCACATGAAGACCTCCTGATGACCGTAAAGAAGCACAAGCTGAAGTGGTACGGCCATATAACAAGATCATCTGGCCTATCCAAGGGACAGTACAGGCGAAGAGAAGAAGAGATAGATAGAAGAAGAGGTGGATTGACAACATAAAAGAGTGGACCTGAATGGACTTTGTGGAGGTTCAAGTACTGACACACAATCGTCGGAGTGGAAACAATTGGTTGATTGCTCATCAATGATGGTGCCCCAATGATCAATGCGGTTATGGGAGTGACGATGATGATGAATATATTTCTAATACTTCATTGACTCAGCCAAATCTGGTGTGATCTTTTATGAAAGACATTTGGTACCCCTGCTTTCCCTACTGTACCAGGCATTTTCTGTGTCCCTGTCTGAGCCCTATAAACCCTTACTTTTATCCCACTATAGGTATATTGTGGCCACTGCTCCTTCTAACCAAAAAAAGTTAATTGAGGCTCCTTTCCAATCCCATTAACACAACTCTTTAAATTGGCCAATTAACGTTGAGTGGTGCCTGTCCCTTCCCAACACACAATCATGGGAAGCATCATAGCACTACTCCTCCCAGCAGGACAGGACACCAGGAGCAAGAACTAGTATGCTAGGAGACAGTGCAGAATGACGGCCACTGCACTGATCACATGCTTTTTTGACTTCAGCTAAAGTCAAAAGCTTTTAAGAATAGATTTTATTTTATTTTTAAAATAGATACGTTCTGAGCTAGAGCTGGGGGGTTGACTAGGCTATTCTGATGAACATTCTAGGTTACTTATCTGAAGCCACTGGCTTGCTATTATCAATAGCTCAGACAAGATCTATTTGTTCTCTTCACTGGTGTTTTCTTTTCCCTCCCTTCTCTTCTGAACCTGCAACTGATTGATCTCAAATGCATTCACCCCATCATAGAGAAATGTTTTCACTGCCCCAGTTCTAAACTATGTTGGGGCAGAAAAATTAAACACTTTTTATCCTGCAAAACCCAAGACCATATATTGAATTCTCTTTCGTAACTCACAGGTAGCAATGCAACCAGAAACACTTAATGTTTCTTAATGTAGCCAAATTATTAAAAAAGACTGAAAATGTGCATACTGAAGCTAATCGTTATTTATATTAATGAAGTGTCCCTCAAGAAGCCTATGAAAGAGCTGTGCACAAAGTGTAAGTTTCTATAAAAATCCTGACACCAAAAAACACTTTGCAGAAAAGTCACTGTTAAAAAGTAAAATGTAAATGTTCCACCAGGGTTTTCTGTTTTGTTTTTGTTTGGTTGGGTTTTTTTTGGTGTGCATCCTCAGAGAAAATCTGAGGAACATGCATGTGAGATAGGGATCTATCAATTTTGCTGAGATAAGGATGACAATGCCGAAGAGAGGTGGTCTGTTTTGGGGCTCTTTCATGCTCAACCTGCAGTCAGCCCACTGAGATCAACAGGAGGAAAGAGGACAAAGGTGTAGTAGAAAAAGAGCCCAACTCATCCAGAGAAAAAAAAGGTTTCTTAAGGCAGAGCTGGGTCCCCTTTCTCCTAAGTATTGGTGTTTTCTTTTCCCATCTGTCCTCTGTTGTTAACTCTGCAACAGAAGCTCTTTATTTCAACCGCCTAGGGCTTGAGAATGAGAGAAGAACTTCACAACTTAACAGGAAAAGAAAAAAGAATCAATTCTTCACACCAGGGTCACAAAGAAGTACTAATACCACATAAAATTGTTTTCTATGAGACTAGAGAAGGTCTCAATTCTCTCAGGGGTTCTCAAGCTGTGGGTCTGGACACTGGATGGGTCACAAAGCAGTGGCCAGGAGATCACAGGAAAACTTACAAAACCCACTAGATACTAGACTCCAGAAGGCAAGCTGAGGGGCAAGAAAAAGTGACCTTCTCTTTTCTTCCTGGTGTCCTACTCCCACTAACCACTTTTCCACTGCAACGAACCACAATATGCTTCAGTATGCACTGCTTATGGATTGTGAGGAGCTTCATTTTGCAGCTCTTGACAGCACTCAGCCAGCTGATAAGTAGGGCCTACCAAATCAGAAGGGAAATTTTGCCATGCAATCTAGAGACGCATAAAAAAAAAAGAACAATCAAGAACATACTGCAAGGAACAAACCTGCATTGACAAAGGGCTGGACTAGATAATAATAGGTTCTCTCTCTCTCTCTAATTCCCATTATTAGGAATCCAACTACATAATGATTTTTGATTTAGAAATCTCATACGTATTTCATAATCACTAATATTTCATCTTCTGGATTCTATTATGTTAGATATGTCCAGGTCCCCATGGTGTGTGAGCTAATTCAATCACGACATGTCACAAAGAAATTTGTTCAAATTTTGCTAAGATTATATTCTAACATTGAAAAAATCCTACTCATTGTACTATGGAGATGAAATGAACATCTTTTCATTCACAATGACCACAATTAAAGGCTCAGATTTCTCTCCCTTAAACCCACTACCTAAAGGCAAAAGATATAATCCATCTGTCTGCTTTAGATATCTGATTTCATCAATCATACTAAAGTAACAAAGAACCTGGAATTTAACAGGTAAGTAAAACGGTGATTGAGATTTAAGTATTTTTATTTTCAGTTTTTAACTCTACATCAAGGTTTGATCAATTCAAACGTCAGCAGCAAATAAGAGACTTTCTAGGGAGAGACCGGGGTCTAAGTTCAATGTCAGGAATATTTTTAAGCTTTCATTAAAAATGAAAAGGTTTCCAGTACCCTATAGTTATGAACGTAACCAAATATATAAAGTTGCGCTATGAATCTGTATAGTGCTTTCATACCGAACAGCTGATCTTCATTGTTTTGCCAAGCAATAGAGGAAAACCAGAGTGGATAAAAATCCATTCGCAGAGAAAACAGCAGTACTTTGTGTATCCAGTCTGCAGACCAGGCAAGAGAGCAACAACCTTCAAATCGCCACAAAGCTGCCACTGATGTTGGTCATAGTTTATGCACCTCAAAAGTTGTTCATGTTGTCATAGGTTTCCTTCATATGGACTGCATGACCAACTGGAATTGATGGCAAAACATTGCCATTATGCAGTAAAACAGCTTTAAGACTCGTCTTTGATGAATCAATGAACAGTCTCCACTCATCTGGATCGTGAACGATGTTGAGGGCTGCCATCACACCATCGATGTTGTTGCAGGCTACAAGATCACCTTCCATGAAGAAGAATGGGACAAGATCCTTTTGACGGTCACGGAACATGGAAACCCTAACATCACCTGCCAGGAGATTCCACTGCTGTAGTCTGGAGCCCAACAGCTCCGCCTTACTCTTGGGTAGTTCCAAATCCCTGACAAGGTCATTCAGTTCACCTTGCATTATGAGGTGTGATTCAGAGGAGGAGGATGGGAGAAAATGTGGGTCCTGGGACATTGATGGTTCAGGACCAGAAGTTTCATCCTCTTCCTCGTCTGACTCAAGTGAGAATGATTCTGGTGCATCAGGAACCGGCAGTCCTTCTCCGTGGGGTACTGGGCGTATAGCTGATGGAATGTTTGGATAATGCACAGTCCACTTTTTCTTCTTTGACACACCTTTCCCAACTGGAGGCACCATGCAGAAGTAACAATTGCTGGTATGATCTGTTGGCTCTCTCCAAATCATTGGCACTGCAAAAGGCATAGATTTCCTTTTCCTGTTCAACCACTGGCGAAGATTTGTTGCACAAGTGTTGCAGCATATGTGTGGGGCCCACCTCTTGTCCTGATCTCCAATTTTGCAGCCAAAATAAAGGTGATAGGCTTTCTTAACCATAGTGGTTTTACTGCGCTTTTGTGATACAAAAGTCACTTCACCACAAACGTAGCAGAAGTTATCTGCACTGTTCACACAAGTACGAGGCATCTCTGCTCACTTTGGCTAAACAGAAACGTGTCCCTTTGCAAAATCAAACACTGACAAATAAGAGAGCACGACACTGTATGATTTCTAGAGCTGATATAGGGCAATTTGTTCAGCAGAGTGATGTAAGCTTCGTTATGATTGCATCATCCATGACTTCTAGGAATAACATGATGCAATTCATATCGTGTATGAAGCAATACCAGCTTCAGATTGTATCATTCATTGTTTTGCCTAAAAAGCAAGTACTGTCCAAACCCAGTCATAGATTTATTCAGAGATCCAGTCAAAGATGTATTTTAGTCATTTCTGGTTTAAATTGAGATCCCTTCCCTTTATAACTCATTTATCCTTCGCCATTCCCAAGTCAAGGGTCGTATATACTGACCTAATAGCATATCTTGAAAACTAGAGCCAATCAACAATTTTAAGCATCATTTTCGTTCTCAGTGACCCAGAGTTAGTAAAGTTTGACTACATTTATTTCAGAAGTATTTTGGCTTTAGAGCAGTGTTATTCATACTTCTAGTTCTGTTCGGACCTAAGACATTTTTAGAAACAATAAGACTTCAAGTATCCCATTAAAAGGAAAATCCTGAAGCAACCTTAATTGTTGAGCAGTTATCAACACCTAACATTCAAATGTTTTATAGGTGTGTGTAGCGAGGCAGTGGGACACCCCACAGCCCTGCTGAGGGCCGAACCTCCCCTAATCCCAACGTGGGCGGAGCCACCAGGTCAGGCGCCCGCCCCGACCCGGAAGTATAAAAGCTCACCTGCAGAGCTCAGTGGAGTCCAGGCCGGCGGAGAGAGCAGACGTCGGTGGCCGAGCTCCCGCTTGGGAAACAGCCACAGACCGCGACCAACCTGCTGAGTCACCGGGCCGGTCGAGCCTGCCCTATGCCAGGTACCCCGAGGACTGGCCAAGCCTGCCCCGTGCCAGGTACCCCAAGGAGGAGCCGAGCCTGCCCTTCGCCACCTACCCAGACGAGCCAATGCTGGTGGAGAGCACCAACAACAGCAAGACGGCCCAGGTACCATACGAGGGGGAGTGTGGAAGTAGCCCGGGGGCAGCCAACCCCAGTTTGGCTGCTGCACTGCCAGAGCCGATGTCAGTGTGTTGCGGCCAGGATCCCCACTGACAGCAGCGAGTTTCCGTCGCTGCTAGGGCCCCAGGCTGGGACGCAGTGGAGTGGGAGGGCCTGCATCCCCCCTGCCACCCACTCCTTGGGTGGCAGACTCCCCCTGTTTCCCCTGGCCTAGAGAGGCTGGGTACCATGGTCTATTTGTTTGCTGCCCCGCCCTCACTTAGGGCCCGGGCTGCTATAGACTTTGCCTCAGCCCTTGCTTAAGGGCCTGGGTTTCGGACCTCTGGACTCAGCCCCTGCTTATGGGCCTGAGCCCCTAAGCGTGTACCCGTTGCCCTGGACTACCACCGGACCAGAGCAAGGCGCTGGGACACCCCACAGCCCCGCTGAGGGCTGAACCTCAGCCCAAGCCTACTACAGTGTGGAATACGTAACTAATGATGTGTAGACAGATACAATGAAATCTTAATCAAAATCTCTTGCAAAAATAAAATAAAAAAAAACCTGTTTTTGCAAGTTAAGTAGCAGAAGTCAAGACAATCCTGTAGGCAACCAAGCAAAACAAACTTTTAGATTACAAGGAATAAAGGAGGTAAAACTAAATAGATGCCACACAAACAGCAGCTCTCTACAATGAACTATGTACTAAGGCTCAATTCTGAGACCATATACTACTACACTGACGCATACGATATCCATAAGTGTGCAAAATTTGATCTCTTCTGTTAAGTGTGTCACGAATTGTTCAAGAGCAATTGTCATAAACTACTAAGTCTTCAAGTCATAATTATACCCTAAAAATACAGATTAACGGGCAGAATTAATGTTACACCGAAATTGACATATCTAATTTGCTTTTACTTTGAGGGTATTCTCAATGGAAGTTTAAATTCCTCAAACTCTAATTGTAAAATTTTACCCTTTCACTTACAGTATACAGTTCTAGTGATGACCTTGAGCGCAAACAATACTTTTTGCTGAGCAATCACTCCAAAAATTACATATATCAACATCCTTAGAAGGGCCATGAAGAACAGTCGAAGTTAAAAATAAATCCACGCACCAGAGACTCATCACTTTGCAACACACTTGTCTCCACACACTACTGGAACAATCGTGTGTGAACCCATCTCCCCTAGAATGAAGGCAACAGACCTACAAATCTAATTACAATCCAATATAAAATACAGGTCCATGTCATATTGCTTTAAACTCAAGCTTATTAAAGTTCTATTCTAAGGACTCACAAGTGACCAAGAAAATTGGAAGATTTGACAGAACTTTTGTCAATATCTAGGCTTAAAGATCTCCAAGTAACTATTCATCAGCAACTATCTGATAGCCCAAAGTACTATATAGTGTGAGAAATGGTCTCTCTGGGAGAAGGTATGTTAAGAAGAAAGTGAACATGTGACAAGTGTTTAAGTTAATTTAATTTCTTATGATGTTTCAACACAGGCTGTGCCTATTATGAACAAATACTATCTACATCAGAGTAGGCAACCTATGGCATGTGTGCCAAAGGCGGCAGGCGAGCTGATTTTCAGTGGCACTCACACTGCCCAGGTCCTGGCCACCGGTCCAGGGGGCCTCTGCATTTTAATTTAATTTTAAATGAAGCTTCTTAAACATTTTAAAAACCTTATTTACTTTACATACAACAATAGTTTAGTTGTATATTATAGACTTATAGAAAGAGACCTTCTAAAAAAGTTAAAATGTATTAGTGGCATGCAAAACCTTAAAATAGAGTGAATAAATGAAGACTCGGCACACCACTGCTGAAAGGTTGCCGACCCCCGGTCTACATTCATCCACAAACTGGTTTTTAACGAAAACCAATTGCTTATAATCCAGAACAATACACTATCAGCCTGCTTAAGATAAAGACAGTCAAAAGGTCCTTCAGGAAACAAGGCATGATGAACAACAGAATTTAAAAGAGGGTAGAGTAGAGGTAATGTAAACTGAACTCCCACAAATTAGACTTTGGATTAAATTGACCAATACACCCATCTCCAGAAGAGAACCAACACTTTTTTTTTTTTAAATGAGGATTCTTTTAACAGCAGACAACCCCAAATCAGGAGGACTTTGCTCTGTGCTTCCAAACAGCTATGTACAACACACACAAAAAGATGCAACAACTTGACCACTTTTGCACCAGAACACAGCTATTTAAAGTACCGATTTAGAACAGATCTTTTGTCCACAAGCAACATTTCACTAAAAGAATCCCAGATCACCCAAAGCATTTCTCAAAAACTTTCTAGTTGTGAACTTCTGTACATTTATCCAGAAACTAAGAGACTAATAATATGTTGAGGTAATACCTCTGGCATGACAGAGACATGTTCTGCAAAACTTCACATACCACCCCAAACCATCTAGAACATGGATTTTTAAAAGATCCTGTTTGAACCTACCCAATCTCATGTATCCCTTTATTTTGGATCAGTGTTGTGATTTCTATACACAAATTCAAATTATTTTTCAGGATCTGCATAACATTTAATGCTGCACATAGTAATTTGGGGACATAGAGCTACTTTTCCATGGTCAAGCTGGTTCGCAAAACTCCCCATAGTGAAATGAAATTAGATTAGATTGATAGATGGTAATGCTGTATGGGAAAGCTAATACACTTCAATTCTGACCTAACTACCTGTGTTTCTAGTCTTTCTTGAACAGATTCAATTCTGCCAGATGTCCCAGTGAGTCTGTAATCCAAACTTTTTTGGGGAGGGGATATAAGCAATGATTTGAACCCAGGCTCTCTAGCACTGAGAACTCAATACAGACCCACTTTACCTATTAGTCTGAAGTAGGAGGTGAAGCAATACTCAATTCCAGGAACTGTAAGTAATACTGTACAACAAATGTCTGAGCTTCCCCCCCTTTAAACGTAACTAAATGAATTTTTTTGTGGACTTATTGTAAAGCCCATTTTCTTTATTTTTACCAAACCTATGCAAAGCTGAAGTGGTAGCCAGCTAGCGAACCAACTATTAGCAGGTTAGTGATTAAAGTAAATGCCAGTTTTTGTAAACATCTTTCAAAAAGTCATATTCCTTATTTTTGTGATAAACAAGTTTCCTATTAATTTTTTTTTGCCTTCTCCTCCTTAAGAAGGGATAGACAGTTTAACCTTTCCAGAACAACTTCCTGTTTCATCAAAGCCACACGCTCACTTTGATGTCTCACCTCAAAGTGGAACGAGCAAAAGGGTTCTTGTAAAGCTAACAATGCTAACAAAAGTACAGTAGAGAGACAGCCTACAGGTACCCCCACTGAGAGATGCCCACAACTGTCCCATAGCCACTAAAATCTCTGAAAACTAGTCAGTCTAAAAGAGGCTGTTTGTTGTATTTGCTATTATTGAGAAGTGGGTCGATTCAAATCAGAATGAATTAGAGCTACGGCGTGTCAGGATCCTCTGACACACACCTACTAGTGAAACAATGTGATAATGTGAACCACAGAGAAGGAGAATTTGATTGCCACAAATGCTGTATTCAGCTCACCAAGTAAAGTGTTGTGTTTACACCTTGTATCCAGCCGGCCTATGAGGGTACAAACATCACCATCACAACCTAATAGTGCCATTGCTTTTATTTCTGCCCCCTCCCAAAGGCATACAAGCTTGACGTTAATTTGTTGTCACTGTCGCAGCAGAACACTGGTTGCACGCACCGAGGGAGCCATCACTCATGTCTGTAAAGCGCCCCGAGACGCTGGCACGTTAAAGGCGAGTCAGTAGCCAGCTCACTCCTGTTTCCCAGCCTCCGCTCCGAGGCCCCTGGAGCCAAAGCCCCGCGCCGGGACTCACATTCAACAGCGCAGAGCACAAAGGGGCGGAGGCCGCCGGGCTGTCTGCGAGAAGAAAACACGGCTCCGCGACCACGGGCTCTCCACGCCCACCCGAGCGCGCCGCCTTGACCCGCGGCGACCACAGGTGCTATCAGAGGGCGGCTGCACCACGAGCGGCGCTGGGCGTCTCCGCGGGCTAAGCCGGGGGCGCCCCGGAGACCTTTCCGGGCCCGCTCGCCTCGCGGGCCCCGCCAGTGCCTGCGCTGCAGGGCGCAAATACTCACCTACCCCGCATGGGCCGCTCCGAGCCGCGCAGCTCAGAGGCGCAGGGACCAGGCTCTGTCCCCACGGCTCCGGGCGACAACGGAGCCCTGCAAGGGCGGGCGCAGACACGGGCACGCTGGGGCCCGCGTCCCGGGCAAGGGCAGGAGCCGCCCAGACCTCGGGGCCTCCTCAGCCCAGTCCCTGCCCCTCCCCCCTTTGTGCGGCTGGGAGGACACGTTCCGTGGCGGGCCCGGCCTCCCCCCGAGACAGGGCCCAGCCGCGCGGGGAGGGGGCCGCTGAGGGGTGGGGCCGGCCCGGACGCTGCCGGTTTCTTACCGAGGAATCTGTACGGGAAAAGGGTTAGAAAGGAGCTAATCGCCGCCCGGGCCCCGCTCCCCGCGCGAGCCCAGCGCTACCGACCGAGCAGCGCCACAAAATGGCCGCCGCGGCTGACGCGCCGCCGCGAGGGTGAAGGGGGCTGGCGCGGGATCTCAGGGGAGGGGGCGGGGCCAGTAGGGGGAGGGGGCGGGGTAGAGAGAGTGGTCCCGAAGAAGGGGCGGGGACTTGGGGAGGTGCAGGTGAAGGGGAGGGGCCTGTGTTGCGGGCAGGAAGGGGCGGGGCGAACGCTCACACAGGTCTCCTTTTCCCTCCCTTTTGGGCACGTGTTAGGCACGGTCCCTCCCTTCTGTGGGGTTCCTGCTGCTCCCAGAGGTACTTCTGCATCCAGAAAGGCAGCTGGCATAGTCCCAGCCAGTACCAGCATCAGCAGCCCAAAACACTCCCACTCCCTGCTGCCACAAGCGTGACAGTCCTGTTTCCCTTGCTTGTCACCCCAAAGAGATTGGCCTAAGAGCCACCTTGTACCCCAAACACATGGGCCCAACACATCAGCACCCCACATTCCCTGAAGACAGGCCCTACAACCCCTGGGACTTCTAAGTGCATGAGACACAGGCCCCAGCGTCCCCACCTGCACCATAAAGGCACTGACCCAAAGGACTCCTTCCCCCCACCATCCTTTGGGTTTTTCCTGTTGACAATAAATTCCCACTCATACTCTTATTATTTCACAATCTAGGTGTTAGGGCACAGCAAATGGACAAAAAAGACAAAGTGAGAGTAGGTTGGACGAAGACAGCTAAAAAAATGAACAAGAAATGTTGCTGAGGCTCTAATTAGCAGAGCAAAGGGGTCAAAGGCTCAATACATTAGTTAATCTGTCAGATAGGGTCGCACTACATGGTGAAAGGCCTTAAAGGTAAAGACGAGGTGCTTAAGTTTGAAGTAGTGGAGGAGGGGAACCCAGTGGAACACATTAAAAGGGGGATGACATGGTCGGTGCATGGAGCAAGGACCATAATCCCATCAGCAGTGTTTTGAATAGTCTTCAGCCAGGAAGAAATTACAATAATCAAGACATTAGATAATGAGGCCTGAATAAGAGCCTCGGTTAGCTGCACAAACAGAAAAGGCAGAATTTTAGAAATATTATGTGGAAAGAAACAACAAGAATTGGACAGGGCCTAGATGTGTGCATCAAGAGAATAGGCATCACAGAAACCTGGTGGACTGAGGACAATCATGGAACACAATCATTCCGGGGTACAAAATATATCCGAAGGCCAGAACAGGTTGTGCGGGGGGAGGGGGCTGGGGGAGTGGCACTATATGTGAAAGAAAATGTAGAATCAAATGAAGTAAAAATCTTAAGTGAATCCACATGTTCCATAGAATCTCTATGGATAGTAATTTCATGCTCTAATAAGAATATAACATTAGGGATCTATTATCGACCACCTGACCAGGACAGTGATAGTGATGGTGAAATGCTAAAGGAAATTTGAGAGGCTATCAAAATTAAGAATTCAATAATAGTGGGGGATTTCAATTATCCCCATATTAACTGGGAACATGTCATCTCAGGACGAAACGCAGAGACAAAATTTCTCGATACTTTAAATGACTGCTTCTTGGAGCAGGTGATACAGAAACCCACAAGGGGAGAGGCAACTCTCGATTTAGTCCTGAGTGGAGCGCAGGACCTGGTCCAAGAGGTAACTATAACAGGACCGCTTGGAAATAGTGACCATAATATAATAACATTTAACATCCCTGTGGTGGGAAGAACATCTCAACAGCCCAACACTGTGGCATTTAATTTCAAAAAGGGGAACTATGCAAAAATTAGGGGGTTAGTTAAACAGAAATTAAAAGGTACAGCGACTAAAGTGAAATCCCTGCAAGCTGCATGGACACTTTTTGAAGACACCATAATAGAGGCCCAACTTAAATGTATACCCCCAAATTAAGAAACACAGTAAAAGAACTAAAAAAGAGCCACCATGGCTTAACAATCATGTAAAAGAAGCACTAAGAGATAAAAAGGCATCTTTTAAAGAGTGGAAGTCAAATCCTAGTGAGGTAAATAGAAAGGAGCACAAACACTGCCAAAATAAGTGTAAAAGTGAAATAAGAAAAGCCAAAGAGGAGTGAAGAACGGCTAGCCAAAAACTCCAAAGGTAATAACAAAATGTTTTTTAAGTACATCAGAAGCAGGAAGCCTGCTAAATAACCAGTGGGGCCTCTGGATGATCGAGATACAAAAGGAGCGCTTAAAGACGATAAAGTCTTGTGGAGAAACTAAATGGATTCTTTGCTTCAGTCTTCACGGCTGAGGATGATAGGGAGATTCCCAAATCTGAGCCAGCTTTTGTAGGTGACAAATCTGAGGAACTGTCACAGATTAAAGTGTCACTAGAGGAGGTTTTGGAATTAATTGATAAACTTAACATTAACAAGTCACCGGGACCAGATGGCATTCACCCAAGAGTTCTGAAAGAAGTTTAGTTGTGAAGGTGCGGAACTATTAACTATGGTTTGTAACCTGTCCTTTAAATTGGCTTCTGTACCCAATGACTGGAAGATAGCTAATGTAACGCCAATATTTTAAAAGGGTTCTAGAGGTGATCCCGGCAATTACAGACCAGTAAGTCTAATGTCAGTACCAGGCAAATTAGTTGAAACAATAGTAAAGAATAAAATTGTCAGATACATAGAAGAACATAAATTGTTGGGCAAAAGTCAACATGGTTTCTGTAAAGGGAAATTGTGTCTTACTAATCTATTAGAGTTCTTTGAAGGGGTCAACAAACATGTGGACAAGAGGGATCCAGTGGACATAGTGTACTTAGATTTCCAGAAAGCCTTTGACAAGGTCCCTCACCAAAGGCTCTTACGTAAATTAAGCTGTCATGGGATAAAAGGGAAGGTCCTTTCATGGATCGAGAATTGGTTAAAAGACAGGGAACAAAGGGTAGAAATAAATGGTAAATTCTCAGAACGAAGAGGGGTAACTAGTGGTGTTCCCCAAGGGTCAGTCCTAGGACCAATCCTATTCAACTTATTCATAAATGATCTGGAGAAAGGGGTAAAAAGTGAGGTGGCAAAGTTTGCAGATGATACTATACTGCTCAGGATAGTTAAGACCAAAGCAGACTGTGAAGAACTTCAAAAAGATCTCACAAAACTAAGTGATAGGGCAACAAAATGGCAAATGAAATTTAATGTGGATAAATGTAAAGTAATGTACATTGGAAAAAATAACCCCAACTATACATACCGTATGATGGGGGCTAATTTAGCTACAATGAATCAGGAAAAAGATCTTGGAGTCATCATGGATAGTTCTCTGAAGACGTCCACACAATGTGCAAAGGCGGTCAAAAAAGCAAACTGGATGTTAGGAATCATTAAAAAGGGGATAGAGAATAAGACAGAGAAGATATTATTGCCCTTATATAAATCGATGGTACACCCACATCTTGAATACTGCGTATAGATGTGGTCTCCTCATCTCAAAAAAGATATACTGGCACTAGAAAAGGTTCAGAGAAGGGCAACTAAAATGATTAGGGGTTTGGAACGAGTCCCATATGAGGAGAGATTAAAGAGGCTAGGACTTTTCAGCTTGGAAAAGAGGAAACTAAGGGGGGATATGATAGAGATATATAAAATCATGAGTTATGTGGAGAAAGTAGATAAGGAAAAGTTACTTATTCCCACAATACAAGAACTAGGGGCCACCAAATGAAATTAATGGGCAGCAGGTTTAAAACAAATAAAAGGAGAATGAGAATGGAGCAGAAACCCTGGGGTTTGGCCAAGAAAAGGTCATTTGAGATTATATTGAGATTATATTGGGAGCCATTTCAGTAGAGTTCAGAGGGCAGAAACTGGATTGAGAGGGAAAATGTGTAAGAAGAGGAACTTAAGGTAGTGGTTGTAGAAGCATATTCAATAAGACTGAAGGTGTAAGGGAAATGGTGTAATAGCTGCAAAGGCAGATGTGGTCAGAGGTGAATTATTCCATGATGAGGAATACTGAAGCATGCTTGTATTACAAAGGGGAGGATCCAAGGTGCTGAAGAAAAAGATGTGAGAATGGGGGCTGGGGAGGTACGCTTGGGATGGGGTCACACAGGAGCAGATGGAAGGCTTAGAGGAGGAGAAAAAAAATGAGAAACGGTGTCAGTGTTCGGGAAGGAGGAGGAGAGTGTGGTAGAAGGTAAGAGAATGGAGAGTCATGGGTGATGGAACTAGGGGTGCTGTCACACACACCCCGGCTTGAAGTGGTTTCCAGTATATATAGGGTTTACAGTTTGGTTCAATGGCTCTCCGCACCCCCATTATACAAATTGTTCCAACACCCCTGTGGAGAGCTCATGTCTGATCTTGTGCAAAAGTCATTAAATTCCTAAGCAGTGAGAGAAGTGGGAGAGGGGAGGGAGAGGGTTTAAGGAGGGAGACAAAGATGTCAAACTGCTGACTGGGTTTGTAAGTATGGGGTTCAATTATAGTGAAGAGATGGACTTCCTTGGTTAGGAAAATGACAGAACTGAAGGAGGACAAAACAAATCTAGTGGAATCCAGCATCATTGCAGGCCTTCTTCCAGAGTCTTTCAAGACTTGCTTCTCCCCTGCTTGGATATGGTGCAGAGTGCCATCGAGGAGCTGAGTGAGGGTCTTCGATTCTGCATCACTGAGCCCTGGCACTAGTTGGAACTTCTGAGGGGCTACTGTGACATTCTGTACCTCAAAATAGCACCCTGGAACCCTCATATTCACCACTGTGATATGATTATGATATGTTTTGTACAAAGTATGCCTGTGAGGGATCATTTAAGTCATGAGCTATTGAACATTACTATCCTGTTGAATTGTGTGTTACCATTGTATCTGAAGTTGTGAACTATTGTTGTGTGTGTTATTGAAATATGTCGTGAGGTTGGGAGGTGCCCAAAGCCAGCCTTTCAGTTGCAACGAAGGAGCATCTAATTAAACAGATTTACATCAGGACCAGCCAGGTATGTGTTGATGGCCCATACCAGAGACTCCCAATGCCCATCCCAGAGACTCCTCAGAGGGCACGTACACTGTGGAGGCAACCTAACTCATGTGACATAGGAAGGATCTTTCTAGCAGCTGGAGGAAAGTATAAAAAAGGGACAGTGACATCACCCGTTGGCCTCTCTACTCCCCCATCGCAACTCGTGGAAGACAAAGACTTTGAACTGGGGAGATTGGTCCCAGACTGAAAGGGAATTCTGTCTGTGTAATAAAAACTGTAAACTGCCTGAAACATCCATTGAGGTGAGAGACTGTTTGATTAAAATCTTACTTAGTCTGTAGAATTTAGACTGCACGTTTATTTTTTATTTCTTACGTAACCAACTTTGATCTCTATGCCAGCTATTTATAATCATTTAAAATCTATCTTTCTGTAGTTAATAAATCTGTGTTATATTTTTCTTAAAACACTGTGGTTTTGGTTGAAGCACTTAGAGTAGAGGTTCTCAAACTGTAGTCTGTGGACCACCAGTGGTCCGCAAGCTCCATTCAGGTGGTCTGTGGATAGTTCCCTCTAAGGTGCGTGCCTGGGTGGCTGCACACAAGAGAATGAAGGGCCACCCACCTAATTAGTGGAGCTGCACAGGCGTGGCTCCACTAATTAGGTGCCTGGACCCTGGAGAAAACACATATACAAGGTGAGGT
This sequence comes from Trachemys scripta elegans, assembly GCF_013100865.1. Lineage (NCBI taxonomy): Eukaryota > Metazoa > Chordata > Testudines > Emydidae > Trachemys > Trachemys scripta. The sequence goes on from NC_048309.1 coordinate 31,031,498, forward strand.
GGTGGCCTTGGGGGGAATAGGAGGTAAGTGGGAGAGGGCAGTGGGGTGAGAAGAGGGGCAGGTGGGAATTTGGGATGTGCAGAGCTGCGGAGGCCAGAGAAAGAGGTGACTTTCCCCAGTTCCAGGGCTGTGGCTGTTGGGGAGAGATGGCCCTCCTTCCCAGCCTGAGCTCGGGGGCTGCTGTGGTGGGGGACAGACCCCCCTCCTTCCCAGCCCCAGCCCAGGGGCTGCTGTGGTAGGGGAGAGAGGGTACATCCATCGCATTAGAAAGGTGAGACTACTGATATTAAAATATGAGTTGTGTGCTTTTATTTGTAGAACAAAAAAAGTTAATTATTATTAAGGTTTTTTTATATAGCACTTTTATCCAAAGTGCTTTACAATAGTTAGCTAACGGAACAAACAACATTTGGAAAGATCATTGAGGGTCTGCCGAGACCCTCAGCAATTTTCAAGTGGTCTGCGAAAAGAAAAGTTTGAGAACCACTGTCCTAGACTGTTTCATGGCCCTGCCTTGCCTAAGAGCTGAAGCTCTAATCCCTGATAAGAGGTGGCACCCCAGAGACATAGTCAGGCAGAGTGGCCTCCCACTGAGCCGGAGGGGGAAGGACCGTTGCTAACCCACTACACTTGGTGAAGAATGCGGGCATTGGCCCGGCCCCTGTAATAAGGGATCCAGAGCAAGTCACACCCCACACATCCTTGCGGTTACCATAGAGCTGGACAAGCTGTGACAAAGTTAGGACAGACAGCTGCAAAAGGACCTGGGAAGGCAGATATGTTAGCCCTAGAATGTTAAAGGCCCTCTTCCCTATAAACTGAGACAGGGTTACCTCGGGTCAATTAGGAACACCTGGCTCCAGTTAAGGGCTGCCTTAGACCTTTTTAAAACCAGGAGGGAGAGGGAGAGGGAGACAAGCTGCTACCAGCCTAGTGGCAGCAGGGAAGTAAGCTTCCCCATAGGGGAAGCAGACAAGCCTGAGTGCCTGCGAGGGGAAGGACTGGCAGCTGGGAGCAGACTACAGGGCAACACCCAGCCCCAGAGAGAAGGCAAGGGAAGGTATCACTCTTTGTTTTTGTTTTATGGGACTTATTCCCCTTTTGTTTGGTAGAGAATTACCCAGTAGGCCTACCCTGAGGCCTACTCAGGAAATACAGCCAAAGGAGCACAGAAGGGGATAGGATGAATGTTGCCCAGAGGGGGGTGGGGCTAATTTACCCCAGGCCTGCCATCGCCAGAGAGGGAAGTGCTTGGTCGGGCAAGACGAAGGAAGTGCCTTGCCACACATAGTGTCAGTGGTGGGATCTGACTTTATGTGAACCATCCCAAGGGAAGGTAAATCACACACCCCCGCCCAATGGACGATGTACTAAGGGTGCTGGTACAGGCCATGGTAGCCTAACAAGAGGCTACCAGGGTCCAGATGGCTGCACAACAGGAGTTGGTGCGGCTTCAGCAGTAAACAAATCAACTGCTGTTGACCAGGAAGCCCAGGACCAAGCCACCTTGCAGGAGGTCGTGAACCAGCTGAAGGCCCTGACCACTCTGATGCGTGGCCACGATGGAACCTGGTCCCTACGGGCCAGTATTTACCTACAAAATATGACAGTAGAAGATGATATCGAGGCATACCTCCTCACCTTCAAGAGAACGGCCCTATGAGAGGCTTGGCCCCAAGACCAGTGGGTCAGCATCTTCACCCTCTTTTTGTGTGGGGAGGCCCAGAAGGCCTATTATGACATGGCAGCAGAAGCAGCTACAGATTACCCCCAGTTGAAAGTGGAGATCCTGGCGAGATCCGGGGTGACAACACCTATAAAGGACCAGAGGTTCCATGAGTGGCAGTACTGGAACAGCAAAGCATCAAGGTCCCAGCTATTTGACTTGATCAATCTAACGCGGAAGTGGCTGTGCCCTGAGACCCATGGCCCAGAGAAAATTATGGAAATCATAGTGTTGGACAAGTTCATGAGGAGACTACCGCCTGACCTATGGGGATGGGTCAGCCAAAATGACCTCTCCTCCTATGATGAATTAGTCGCCCTCATAGAGAGACACTTAATGGCCAAAGAATTTTCTTGGACTATCGGGGAAGAGATGTGCTGGTTCAAGAGGCCAGTCCCCGCCCTGAGGGCCCTGGCTTACGAAGCACTGGGCAGAACTATGATGCGGAGGAATGATGCTGAAGAGCGTCCAGAGGCCACAAAGGGACTTGGAGAACTGGGGAGAGAGGGTTGTGGGGTAAGGCCCAATAGCCCAAAGAATAGGGGAATACCCTGAGCAGGATATAGGTGTTATGCATGTGAGGAAGTAGGACATATAGCGGCCAGTGTCCTAATGTGGAGGAGCCCGTGATATGTAATCTGGTGGATCCTGAAGATCCATGTGGCTTGATAAACCTCATGGGAGTCGAGATGGCCTCCCATAGATACATGCAGCCAGTTAAGATGAATGGCATAGAGACCATTGCCTTAGTGGACTCTGGGAGTGCCGACACGCTTTTCTCAGGGAAAGGAGTGGGCTGGGATCAGCTGTCTCGGGCCAAGCACACAGGAATAACCTGTGTACACAGTGCTGTCAACTATTATCTGACCATCCCTGTACAAATTGAGGTCCACAAGGGTGATGGTGGGGGTGGTCCTGAAGCTCCCATACCTGGTCCTCATGGGACTAGACTTCCCAGGGTTTGGAGGCCTACTCCCCATAGATGAGTCAGAGGAGGGTAGTGACCCTGGGATCAATACGATGGCCCCAGTAGCTAGCCCTCCCCCAGTCTTCCGTGAATTCCCTCAGGATCTATTCTCTACAGGTGGGAATCCCTGGAAGACTAGGCAAGAAAGGAGGGCAGATAAAAGGTTGGGAACGAGAATCTTGGCCCAGAACCAAAAGGCTGTGCTCGTAGGGAAGAAGTCTGGTCCAACTGACAGTGGGGGCGACGCATATGACCGACGAGTCAGAAGCTGGATCCAGTTCCACGGAGGCCCCCCCTCCCCCCCGGGAGGAAAACAGAAATAGGTTTCCTTGAGTTTGGGCATATTGGACCCCCCTTTGAGAATTTTAGGCAGGATCAAGCCAATGATCGGCTATACGATAACATTAGGAAAGAGGTAGTTGAGGTGAATGGGGTCCCAGTGGAGGGGAAAACCAAAGGCCCAGGGCCATACTACATGATAAAAAGGGACCTACTATACAGGGTAGTCCAAATGCAAGAGCAAGAAGTGGAGCAGCTCTTGGTAGCTCGAAGACACCCGAAAGCAGTGTTGGATCTCATAGTCCTTTGTTCAGAGGACATCTTGGAGTGGATAAAATCCTCAACCGAATCCTTCGGAGGTTCTTTTGGCCAGGATTTTGTATGGCGGTCCAATGATATTGCACCTCCTGTCCAGAATGCCAATTACATGGCCCCCGAACACACTTAAGGGCCCTTTTAATCCCTCTGCCAATTATTGAAGTCCCATTCAAGAAGATAGCCCACTGGAGAAGTCTCTCGGGGCCATCAGAGTGTGCTCAATGTAGTGGATTATGCCACCCAATACCCAGAAGCCATACCCTTACAAAACACAATGTCCAAGACAATAGCTAAGGAATTAATCCAAATTTTCTCTAGGGTGGGAAAACCCAAGGAAATCTTGACAGATCAAGGGACCCCCTTTGTGTCCAAGTTGTTGAAAGACTTCGGTGCAATGCTCCACATATGGGCCCTAAGAATGTTAGTCTACCATCCACAGACTGAGGGCCTCGTCAAATGCTTTACTAGGACACTGAAGACCATGATACGGAAAGTGGTGAGTTGGGATGGGAAAAATTGGGATACCTTACTACCTTATCTGATGTTTGCTATAAGGGTTTTCCCCTTTTGAACTGTTATACGGTTGCCACCCTGGTGGCATACTGGACATTGCCAAGGAAAGCTGGGAAGAATAGCCTAACCAGGGGAAAAAACATCATTGAGCATGTGCTGCAAATGCAGGACAGGATAGCCCAAGTCACCCCCATAATGCGGGAACACATGGAGAAGGCACAAGAGGCCCAACAGATTTATTACAATCACCAAGCGATGACCTGGAAATTCCAAGTGGGAGATCGGATAATGATGCTGGTGCCCACAGCAGAGAACAAACTCCTGGCCAGATGGCAGGGGCCATATGAAGTGATAGAAGCCATTGGGGAGGTCGACTATAAAGTTTGACAGCCTGATAATTGGAAGTTGGAACAAATCTACCATATCCACCTGTTGAAACCTGGCAAAACAGGGAGTTCATCCAGTCACTCTAGAGACACCACCCCAAGGAAGCAAAGCTCCGGGGCAGGTGGGAATATCCCCTGAATTGACACCTTAACAACGAGCCAAAGTCATCAGTATGATTGAACGAAACCACGACGTGTTCTCAGAAAGGCCAGGCAGGACCACAGAAGTTCACCATCACATCATCACGGATCCTGGAATAAAAGTGAATGTTAAGCCATATCGGATCCCAGAGGCAAAAAGAGAGGAGATCAAGACCCAAGTTAGGAAAATGTTGGAGCTAGGAGTCATTGAGGAATCCCATAGTCAATGGTCCAGTCCAGTTGTCCTGGTACCTAAGCCAGACAGCAGCATGAGATTCTGCAATGACTTCCAAAATTAAACGAGGTGTCCCAGTTTGATGCTTACCCCATACCTCGGATAGATGAGCTAATTGACTGACTTGGAAAAGACTGACTGGACGATTCTTGTCCACCATTGACCGAAACAAAGGTTATTGGCAAATCTCTCTGGCCAAGGAGTGCCTTTTTGACACCGGAGGGATTGTACCAGTACACTGTCCTCCCTTTTAGGCTATATGGCGCTCCTGAAATCTTCCAGCAGCTCATGGATAAGCTGTTACATCCATATGGGTTACCTCAGGTCAATTAGGAATACCTAGATCCAGTTAAGGGCTTCCTGAGACCTTTTAAAACCAGGAGGGACAGGGAGAGAGAGGGAGACAAGCCGCTACAAAGCTAGTGGCAACAGGGAAGTAAGCTTCCCCATAGGGGAAGCAGACAAGCCTGAATGCCTGCTAGGGGAAGGACTGACATCCAGGGGCAGACTACAGGGCGACATCCAGCACCAGGGAGGAGGCAAGGGAAGGTATCACCCTTTGTTTTTGTGTTTATGAGACTATTCCCCTTTTGTTTGGTAGGGGATCACCCTGTAGGCCTACCCTAAGGCCTACCCAGGAAATAAGACCAAAGGAGCACAGAAGGGGATAGGATGAACGCTGCCCAGAGTGGGATAGGGCTGATTTACCCCAGGCCTGCCATCTTCAGAGGGGGAAGTGCTTGGTCCGGCAAGACGAAGGAGGTGCCTTGCCACAAGCTCATCAAGTACTTGGCTGAGAGCCACCACCAGCAGCAGGTGACTGAACTCCAACAGCAGCAGCAGCTGGTGCAACAGCTAGGGGCCTAGAAGCAGCAGCTCCTCTGAGAGTTGGAAGCCCAACATCCTGAGGAGCAGCAGTAGTGCCTGCACCAGCTGGAAGCCCTGCTGTCCAGTTCTGGCGGGGCCCACCAGGCAGAGGCTATGACCACCTCTATCCCCACAGTACCAGAAAGGCTCTTCAAGATGCCTTGTGATCTTTGAATGGTCGTCTCAGCAGCTGGGTGGCCACCTGAACAGTGGGCCACCCTCCTGGCCCCATATCTTACATGTCAGTGCAAACTGCTTATCAAGGGCTACCAGACTATGAAGCACAGGACTATGGACAGGTGAAGGCCACCATCTTAGACACCCTAGACATCTGTCCGGAGACATTCAGACAGTGGTTCTGAGGGAAGGTCTATCAGCCGGACGCCCAACCCTGGGCTGTGCCCCAGGAATTGAAGGATGCCTGCTGGCATTGACTGCAACGCAAAAAGCACTTTGCGAGTGATGTTGCTAAACAGATCATTGTGGAGCAATTTGTTCATATCCTCTCGCCACAAGGTAGGACCTGGGTCCTTCAACACTGGCCTGCTATACTGTCCATTGCTGTGGAGTTGATGGAAGACTTCCCAGAAGCCCCTGTCGGATCAGGGATCTGAACTCTGGCATCAGGAATGACCACCCCAGACCCAGGGAGGAAATCTGGGCCCACGGTCGAGGGACAACCAGGACCATGAAGACATGACAGCCTGGTCAGCGACACCCCTTGCCAATATCACCCTACATTCTGGGGACCTAGGGCGTGTCCCAACCTGAGCGAGAGGGTGCCAAGTCCGAGTCTGCCCAATCTCCTGACTGAGGTGATCACCCGCCTGGGGCGCCCAAATTTAGGGCCCTGCTTCTCTTGCGGTTGATTAGGGCATCTGCAATGGGAATATCCAGACATGGACAGCAGCTTTGGCTGGGTTTATACGGGCGAAATCCCGGGCCTGCTGACAGACTGCTGTGAAGCTCATGCTCCCTGTGGAGGTGGGGCACTACAGGTCACTGGCCCCATAGGCTGTTGACAGACCCTCATCCTCTGGGAACTTGCCCCAGACCCCAAGCAGGCGCTCGGGGAAATAAGGGCTCCAGTGTATCCACAGGGACATGAACCCATACCCCAGTGCCCAGTTCCCCCACTGTGAACAGAGTGACCTGGGTGATGACAGTGGCCCCCACGCTCGCCTATCCTGTCATCCTTGGCCACAACTGCCCAGGGTTCACAGAACTGCTTTGGGTTACAAACACTGGGAGTCTCCCTACTCAGGAGGTGCCTCGAGGGGGACCCACCCGAGGAAGACAAGGAGGATCCCAAGAGAGAGAACCTTGATGAATGACTGGGCCCGGTGCTGGGCCAGGACTGTCTGGATGAAGAGACCACCACCCCAGCCATGTTTACAGACTTTAGCAATGACCAAAGAGAAAACTCCACCCTCAGATATGCCCATGAACAGTTAACCCTCATGGATAGAGAAGTGACTGAGCCCTGGCGGGCAGCCCAGGGACCCCACTTTGAGCTGACCAGCGACTACCTATACCGCATCGACTGAGACCCCCAAACCCAGGAGACTTGGACTCAGCTAGTTGTTCCCCGGTGCCACCGACAGGCCATCCTGCAACTCGCCCCATGACGTCCCAGCAGCCAGTCATCTGGGGCAGGAGAAGACCCTGGCTTGGGTCCTGGCCCAGTTCTTCTGGTCAGGAGTCCATCACGAAGTAATGGAGTACTGGAACTCCAACTCCAACGTCCCGAATGTCAGCTCACGGCTCCCCAGGAAGCGTGGAGGCCTCTGATTCCATTACCTGTGGTTGATGTTCCCTTCAAGCGGGTTGCGATGGACCTGGTAGTACCCCTCCCAAAGAGTAACGCTGGTTACTGATACATTCTCATCCTAATGGATTATGCCACCCACTTCCCCGAGCCTAACACCAATGCCCAGACCATTGCAGCAGAGCTCGTGAAGGTTTTCACCTGGGTTGGACTCCCACACTGTCACCTGTCTCAGTTGGCCCACCAAGCCACTAGGGGACAGTGGGGAGCTACTGCCTCACTGGCCGGCCTGAGTTACTGTCACTAGGGAATTAGCGGCGGGAGGGGCTCCAGCAAGAGTGTCTAGCATGCCCCTCAGGCAGGGGAGCACCCGGCAAGGGTCTCTAGCGCACCCCTCAGGCAGGGGAGCACCCGGCAAGGGTCTCTAGCATGCCCCTCAGGCAGGGGAGCACCCGGCAAGAGTGTCTAGCATGCCCCTCAGGCAGGGGAGCACCCGCAAGAGTCTGTAGCGTTGTTGGGATTCTGCTACCCGAGGCGGGTTGGCTGGGTAGGGGAACGCAGGCCCACCCAACTCCACTGCGTTCCAGCCCAGGGCCCTGACAGTGGCAGGGCGAGGGTCCCATCACGGGGTCAGTGGGGGTCCTTCCGCAACACGCTGACCAAATAGATTCACCACACTGTGCACTTCTATCCCTGGGCTACTTCCTACCTTGTCGCTCGAGCGAGTCCCGGGTACTCAGCTGCTGGCAACTCCAGCTCTCCCTCTGCGTAAGGCTCCTCCAGTTCCTCCGGGTACTTGGTGGTGGGCAGTCTTGGTAGCCCCAGTCCTTCCTCCAGGTCAGGTTTCTCCTGGTCCAGAGCCTCCCCTGGCATGGCAGCAGGGTCTGAAGGGAACTGCCAGTGGTCTGTGTCTGCCTCCCTTCCTGTTGCTGCTCTGCCTGGGCTAAGGGCCCCGCCCTTTATACTTCCTGTTCCACTTCTCCCCTTCTGGGAGGTGGAGTAAGCTTGGCCTGACCCCGCCCACTCAGGCTGAGAAACTGGCTCTTTACCCTCAGATTCGGAGGGAAGCCACCCTGGCTCCCTTCCCCCACGAACTCCTCACTGATCAAGGTACCAACTTCACCTCCCGGCTGCTCTGCCAGGTATGTGGACTGTTGGGGATCAAGAAATTACAGACCTTGGTATATCACCCCCAGACTGATGGGTTGGTCAAGCGGTTCAACCAGACCCTAAAAGAGATGCTCCATAAGTTTCTCCTGCAGGAGCTCTGCCAATGGGACCAACTGATTCGCCCCTCTGCTGTTAGCAATTAGGGAAGCACCGCAGTCGTACACCAAGTTCTCACCATTGGAATTATTATATGGCGACAACCTTGTGGACTGTTGGACCTAATGAGGGAGGCCTGTGAACACACCCCATTGATGGCACAGAGACTTTTACAATATGTCATGCAATTGCAGAAGCACCTAGCCCAGACCGGGAATCTTGCTAAGGAGAATTTGTGGGCAGACCAAGGGGCACAGGAGCAGACCTACAACCAGGGAGCCAGACTTCACATCTTCAAGCCCAGTGACTGGGTACTCCTCCTAGTCCCCTTGGAAGAATTGAAGCTCCTGGCCTGTTGGCAGGGCCCCCAAAGGGGCCTGTTGGCAGGGCCCCCATCAGGTAGGCCTGGTTACGTATGAGATCTGACAAGTGGACTAATGGAAGAAGCAAATTTACCATGTGAACCTCCTGAAGCCCTGATGAGAGCACAAGGGGCTGCTGATTGCCCTGTACCCCCGTAAAACTGGCACTGTGTCCATAGGTCCCACAGGCCACCAACTCCGAGGAGCCTTGGCTGGGTGACACTTTTACAATCGAACAGCTAAAGCAAGCCTGCAGCCAAATAAAAGCCTTCTCCAAGACCTTCACCATGGAGCCTGGCCAGATCACCCTCATCCAGCACACCATCTTGATGAGTCCAGGAGATGACCCAGCCCCTCCCATGGCAGATGCAAGAAGTAGGGTGACCAGATTACCAGATAAAATATCGGAACGGGGGCAGAGCAAAAAAGGGGGCGGAGCCAAAAGGGGGGCGGAGCAAAAAAGGGGGGGGGGAGGAGGAAAAAAAAAAAAAAAAAAGAGTTTTAAGGGGCCTGGGGCATTAGCAGGCCCTGCGCGCTGCCCTCCCCGCGGAGCCTCTCGCCCCCTGGCTCGCCACGGGCATATGCGGGGCGCAGTGGGTCTGGGCGGGGGCAGCGCGGAGCGGGCAGGAGCCGGGGGGGGCAGCAGGGGCCAAATCCCCGCTGCTGCCAAGGAGCCCCGCACCTCTCCCGCCCGCTCGCGGCTGTGGCTCCTTCCCGGTGGGACGCGCCCCCCGCTGCCCTGGGCACATGTGGCGCGCGTCCCCCGCGCCTAGTCTCCCTCCCGCCGGGAAGGAGCAGCTGGACGTGCGCCGCATGTGCGCGGGGCAGGCCGGGGGGCGCATCCTGCCGGGAAGGAGCCGCAGCCGCGAGCGGGAGGGAGAGGCGCGGGGTTCCCCAGCAGCAGCGGGGATTCGGCCCACGCCCCCGTGCCACCCACCCAGCCCCTGCCCGCTCCGTGCTGCCCCCGACCGGACCCACCGCGCTGCCCCGCGGGCTGCAGGGCTGGAGCAGCCTTCAGGCTGCACTCCCGGCCCCGGGTGCAGCAGCCCGGGCAGAAGCCCTCTGGCGCAGCGGGGGGGCTCACAGCTGAGCCCCCCTGTCTCCCTCCCTTGCCAGCCCCCCTTTGCCCGCTCGGTGCTCGGGTGCTGGAGCTGACTCACCAGCTCCAGGATCCAGGCACCGCCGCCACCCCCTCCCTCCAGGCTTGCACCGCCATGCTGCAAGCCTGGGAGGGAGGAGGAATGCTGGGGAAGAGGCGGGGCCAGGGCGGGAATTTGGGGAGGGAGCCAATGGGGGAAGGAGAGGGCGGAGCTGGGGCGAGGGGGGCCAGAGTGGAAGGGAAAATTTCTTCTTTGTCCAGTGTCCCGACCAAACATTGGTCGGGACGCGGGACAAAGAAGCAAATATCGGGACAGTCCCGATAAAATCAGGACGTCTGGTCACCCTAGCAAGAAGTCATGGAAAAGGAAGTCAGGGCAATGGTGGAGCTAGGGGTCATGGAACAGTCACAGAGCAAGAGATGCAGCCTTATCATGCTGGTCTCAAAGCCCAATAGGACTCTCCAGTTTTGCATCGACTTCTGAAAGATGAATGCAGTTTCGAAGTTCAATGTCTACCCAATGCCCCGGACTGACAAACTCCTTGACTGGCTCGGGGAGGCCCAATACATTATAACCCTTGACCTCATGAAGGGATATTGGCAAATTCCCCTGGACCCAAGCTCCAGGGAGAAGAACGCATTTTCCACCCCGACTGGGCTCTATCATTTTATGCAAATGCCCTTCAGTCTGCACAGAGCCCTGGCAACGTTCTTGCGGTTAACGGACCGCCTCCTGCAGCCCCACACTATGTATGTCCCACCCTACTTAGATGATATGGTGATGTACAGCCAGAGCTGGGAGGTAGCAGCCGTCCTTCAGGCACTGAGAGTCTCTGGGTTGACAGCGAACCCAAAGAAATGCCGGATTGGGTGGCAAGAAACTACTTACTTGGGATACACCCTGGGGTAAGCTCAGATATGCCTTCTCATGGGGAAGGTCCAGGCCCTGCAGGCCTGCCTGGCCCCGACCACAAAGCAACAGCTGCGGCTGTTCCTGGGGCTGGCCGGATGTTATAGTCGATTTCTGCCCCCTTGACCAAACTCCTGACTAAGGACAGCCCCACTGAGTACACTGGTCAGCAGAGTGTGAAAACACCTTCCGGACCCAGACGGAGCACCTGTGCTGGGAACCGGTACTCTTCAGCCCTGACTTCAACCAGGAATTTATTTTCCAAACAGACGCTTCAGAGGTGGGGCTCATGGCCATCCTTTCACAGGCGGTAGAAAGGGACGAGCACCTGTCGTATACATCAGTAGGAAGCTGTTGCCATCAAATGGGCGGTGGATGCCTCGGGTAGTATCGCCTCGGTGCCCCCTTCCTGCTGATAACCAACCATGCCCTCTTAAAATAACTGAACACTATGAAGAACACCAATCTCAAGTTGATGAGGTGGTACTTCACTCTCCAGCTATTCGCATTCACCCTCAGACACCGACCGAGTAAGGATAATGCTAATGTCACACCGACAGACCCCAGTTGTCATTGGGTGGGATCGAACCTGGGACCTCTGGAGCTAAATGCATGAATCTCTACAGCATGAGCTAAAAGCCATATGGCTATTAGTTAAGGCTGTAAAGCAGACTCATTAATCTCTCTAAGTGGCCTCGGTGCCACAAGATGGGACAGAACACCATATCCAGAAGGTGTGTGGGTTACAGACCAAGCTCCTGATCCAGATTAGTGTCCCAAGTGATGCTTTAGACATCATGGCAGCTCTATGGAAGGACCAGACCCTTTGAGAGGGTCTTACCCACAAGGTGGCTGTCAGAGGAGTGTTCACAACAGACTGCACAGCACATCGTCTCCCCTGGTTTGAGTTGTGCAATGAGTTGCTGTGCCAGGTGGAGAGACATCTTCAAACCAAGGATCTCCAATACCACCTCCTAGTGCCTAAACTCGCTCAATGGGAGCTCCTAGAGCAGGCCCACATTATACCGAGGTAAGGTTTAAATCCAAGAAACACTATTGGCCCAGTCAAGTATCATCTTGCATCTGAAGAAGTGAGGTTCTGACCCACGAAAGCTTATGCTCCCAGTACTTCTGTTAGTCTCAAAGGTGCCACAGGACCCTCTGTTGCTATTGGCCCAGTGTTTTTGGATGGGGATGGATGATGTCGTAGCAGACTTCTGCCTCTAATGTCCTGGCTGCCAAAGGGTCACCCCAAAAGGTAAGGGTCAAGCCGCTTTAATTCCCCACCCTTGACTGCAACTCCCTTTGAGACAGTGAGATTTGGTATAATTGGCCCCCTAGAAAAAAAGCACCTTAGGACATAGGTTCATCCTGGGGCTAGTGGACTATACCGCCCCATACCCCGAGGCTGTTCTTCTATGGGACACCACAGCTTCCACGCTTGTGCAGGAACTAATCCAGCTATTTTCCTGGGCAGGCCTTCCCTCAGAGGTCCTCATTGACCAGGGAACTAATTTCATGTTCCAGCAGCTCTGGGCACTATTGAAAGTAAAGCCTGATCCACAGATGGGCTGGTGGAAAGGGCTGGAGGCGCTTGGGGAGGGGGAGCTGATAGGGGACCACCTGTGGGTGCTCAGCACCCACCATTTTTTCCCCATGCTTGCTCCAGCCCCGGAGCACCCAGAGAGTCGGCACCTCTGCCATGGGGTAAGGTAGGCTCTGGCACATTTTGTGTGATGGAAGGCAACCAGGTGTGGTTTCTGGGCAAACCCCTCCTTTCCATTTCAGGGTCCAAAAGTGGAAAAGTTAACATTTCAACGAGTCACTGGAAAAAAAAAAATCATAGACATGTGGGTAAGTTAAAAACAGGAACCTCCAAACACTACTGGCCTGGCTGTAGTAGTAGTATGATTTTATATGTGTATTTTATATAATTTAGAATGAAGGATAAAGAATAATAATGTAGACTATCAGGGTTGACAGGGACCTCTGGAGATCATCTAGTCCAATCCCCTGCTCAAAGCAGGACCTATCACCAACTATTTTTTTTGTCCCCAATCCCTAAATGGTCCTCTCAAGGATTGAACTCACAACCCTGAGTTTAGCAGGCCGATGCTCAAACCACTGAGCTATCTCTCCTCCTCATGTAGCATATATTAAATGTATTGGTGTATGATTTGATCATATCCTGCCAGACATCCTTTTTGAATAACAGAAAGGAATGGCCTAATGGGCCAATGGGTAGAGATACATCAGCCAGAATCTGTGGCTGGACTGGATTTCAAAGCAGTAACAGACCTTCGAGGAACAACAAGGAGTCTGGTGGCACCTTATGGGTATAAGCTTATGCCCAAATAAATCTGTTAGTCCTTAAGGTGCCATCAGACTCCTTGTTGTTTTTGTAGATACAGACTAACACGGCTACCCCCTGATACTTGAGACTTTTGAGGGTCACCAATTTGTTGTAAGTTTAGCATTTTAAAATAAGTAAAATAATGCCATGATTGTTTTCTTTTGCATTGCAACTTAATGTTCCTGTACAAAATGTTCTGTGTAAATTAATTCTGTTTTGTGTGTGAATAAGGAATGTGTGTGTTAAGAGATAAGTGTGAAGGCCATCGCTGAACCAGATGTACGAGGGAGGAACTGGAGACAGATGCAAGGCTGCCAGGAGGCTGCAACACGCCCCATTGAAATGTCAGAGGAGGGCAGATTGACGACTCTGATGATGAGCCAGGCACCTATCAATGGGGACAAGATAGTGGTGTCAAAACCATCATGGGATAACTCCCTGAGGAACTTGATGAAAGAACAAGATAAAGGATGAGAAGGACAATTTAAGGAAACAAGCACTCGTCAAACAACAATTGATTACAGCATGACGGTGCAAAACTCGTTGGTCCCAATGAAAGAAAATCACTATATAAATAGGGTGTCTTGCCATGAAACTTTGGGTTCATCCTGCCAAGACTTCCTTGGAGCATCGTGTCATGACCGATGGAACCTGGCTCCTCCCTACCCGTGATCAACCTAGCTGACCATTAGATTGATCCGGACTCTGGACTGGTAACTATAACATCGACTGGCGGGACAGTGTGTGTGGTGTGATTGAATGAATGTGCTAATTGTTGTATCTTCAATAAATGCGGCATATTGCCTTTTCCTCTGAAAAAGATCCCGTGTGCTTCTTATAAGCATAACAATGTGCCCTGTGTATCATAGGAGCCCGCAACAGGTGCCAACTATGTTACAGTCTGATCCTTGTGATGGAGGGCAAACAGTTGTATTTCCTTGGTTAAGTTTTTCCACGGTATTTAATACAATCACTTTTTACTTATTAATTGACTTCTCAGAGTATGTATTAATATCTGGGGGGAAGCAAACAGCTGTGCATCTCTCTCGCTCAGTGTTATAGAGGGTGAACAATTTATGAGTTTACCCTGCATAAGCTTTATACAGGATAAAATGGATTTATTTGGGTTTAGACCCCATTGGGAGTTGGGCATCTGAGTGTTAAAGACAAGAACACTTCTGTGAGCTGCTTTCAGGTAAACCTGCAGCTTTGCGGCAAGTAATTCAGACCCTGGGTCTTTGTTGGAGCAGACAGAAGTGTCTGGCTCAGCAAGACAGGGTGCTGGGGCCCTTGGCACATCAGGTGGCAGCTCCCAAGGGGGGTTCTGTGATCCAACCCGTCACAGTGGCATAGTCGAACAGGATCTGTGCACAGCTGATTGCTTTGAGATACTGGTAGTGAGTTTTAAGTGTGGTGGCTGGAGAATAGACAAAGTGGTTACTTGTTTGTTATTTTCTGTTTGCTTATTTCGGGTAAGGGAAGCAGGGACAGAAAAGGAAGCAAAATAAAGTCTGAACACTGAGCTGAGTGCATCCCAGTTTCAGTGAACTGCAGCGGGAGTGTCTGGCTCAGCAAGACAGGGTGCTGGGGCCCCGAGCTGGCAGGGAAAGCCAGGGGCAGAAGTAGTCTTGGCACATCAGGTGGCAGCTCCCAAGGGGGGTTCTGTGATGCCAACCCATCACACAAACTTCACACAAAACCCACTTTTGGGGAAAGGGTTTCTGGAGAAGAATAGTGTGTATCCAAGCAGGATTAGAGACTGGTTTGTGATATACTTATTAGGGGAGTCAATACTTTTAATATTTAAGAGTGAGAAAATATTGTTCTAACAGGTAGACACCACCTCCTGATGTGTTATGGCTGCGGTTTTCAAAGCTGCCCTATGGGTCTGGATACCCAGTGGGAGTCCAGATCTTCTGAGGTGTCTTTGAAAACCTCACCTATGTTTTTAACATCGCAAGTGTTCCAGGGAGTGAGGAAGAAGGCGTAGAAACTAGGGCTCTCAAGCGATTAAAAAAAATAATTGTGATTAATCGCACTGTTAAATAATAATTAGAATATCATTTATTTAAATATTTTTGGATATTTTCTACATTTTCAAATATATTGATTTAAATTACAACACAGAATACAAAGTGTTGTATTCTTTTGATTTATTTTTTACAAATATTTGCACTGTAAAAAACAAAAGAAATAGTATTTTTCAATTCAGCTAATACAAATACTGTAGTGCAATATCTTTATCATGAAAGTTGAACTTACAAATGTAGAATTATATTAAAAAAACTGCATTAAAAAACAAAACAATGTAGGCTCTAAGTTTTACAAGTCTACTCAGTCCATTCACTCAAACAAGTTTGTTTACATTTGCAGCAGATAATGCTGCCCTCTTCTTGTTTACATCACCTGAAAGTGAGAACAGGCGTTCACATGGCACTGCTGTAGCCGGCATCGCAAGGTATTTACATGCTAGATGCGCCAAAGATTCATATGTCCCTTCATGCTTCAACCACCGTTCCAGGGGACATGCATCCATGCTGATGACGGGTTCTGCTTGATAACGATCCAAAGTAGTGCAGACTGATGTATGTTCATTTTCATCATCTGAGTCAGATGCCACCTGCAGAAGGCTGATTTTCTTTTTTGGTGGTTTGGGTTCTGTAGTTTCCACATCACAGTGTTGCTCTTTTAAGACTTTTGAAAGCATGCTCCACACCTCACCCCTGTCAGATTTTGGAAGGTACTTCAGATTCTTAAAACTTGGTTCGAGTGCTGTAGCTCTCTTTAGAAGTCTCACATTGGTACCTTCTTTGTGTTTTGTCAAATATGCAGTGAAAGTGTTCTTAAAACGAACAACATGTGGCTGGGTCATCATCTGAGACTGTTATAACATGAAATATATGGCGGAATGTGGGTAAAACAGAGCATGAGACATATAATTCTCCCCCAAGGAGTTCAGTCACTAAGTAATTAATGCATTATTTTTTTAATGAGCATCATCAGCATGGAAGCATGTCCTCTGGAATGGTGGCTGAAGTATGAAGGGGCATACAAATGTTTAGCATATCTGGCACATAAATACTTTGCAATGCCGGCTACAAAAGTGCTATGGGAATGCCTGTTCTCACTTTCAGATGACATTGTAAATAACAAGCAGGCAGCATTATCTCCTATAAAGGTAAACAAACTTGTTTCTCTTAGCGATTGGCTGAAGTAGAACTGAGTGGACTTGTAGGCTCTAAAGTTTTACATTGTTTTGTTTTTGAGTTCAGTTATGTAACAAAAATCTACATTTGTAAGTTGCACTTTCACGATAAAGAGTGGCACTACAGTATTTGTATGAGGTGAATTGAAAAATACTATTTCTTTTATAATTTTTACAGTGCAAATATTTGTAATAAAAAATAATATAAAGTGAGCACTGTATACTTTGTATTCTGTGTTGTAATAGAAATCAATATATTTAAAAATGTAGAAAAACATCCAAAAATATTTAATAAATTTCAATTGGTATTCTACTGTTTGAGTGTGATTAAAACTGTGATTAATTTTTTTTTGAGTTAATCACGTGAGTTAACTGCCCTAGTAGAAAGCTAAAAATCACCCCAAACTTTAGGGCTGGTCCACACTAACCCCCCAGTTCGAACTAAGATACGCAACTTCAGCTACGTGAATAATGTAGCTGAAGTCGAAGTACCTTAGTTCGAACTACAAGGTACTTACCGCGGGTCCACATGCAGCAGGCAGGCTCCCCCGTCGACTCCGCTTACTCCTCTCGCGGAGCAGGAGTACTGGCGTCGACGGCGAGCACTTCCGGGATCGATTTATCGCGTCTAGACAAGACGCAATAAATCGATCCCAGAAGATCGACTGCTTACCGCCGAACCCGGAGGTAAGTATAGACGTACCCTTAGATATAATCTTAGATTTTTGTAGATTAAGTTTTATTTGTCTGAACATTTCATTGTGGTATTTTTAATGTTGATTTATAAAATGTATGTTTTTAACTGCAGTAAGTTTCACTGGAGAATTTTTTTCAATGAAAAAAAAAATCAAAACATTATCTGATTCCTCATTTTCCATGAGACTATATGCCCCATATTCTTGTCTTCTCTGTGAAAATAGTGTTTCTAGATATTACTATTTCTGAGACTGCAAAAAAGAAAAACGCACATTTTCAAATTAAAAATTGACTATTTTTCAGTTTCAGTAATTAGGGGGGAAATTTAGAAAGAATCATACCATATTTTCCATTGTTTCAACTTTTGTGTTAGGATTTAGCATTCAGGGTCAAGTTTAGGGTTTAGGGTTAACTTAGGCCTGGTCTACACTACGGGTTTAGGTCGACTTTAGCAGCGTTAAACCGAATTAAGCCTGGACACGTCCACACAACGAGGCCCTTTCTTTCGACTTAAAGGGCCCTTTAAACCAGTTTCTTTACACCACCTCCGACGAGGGGATTAGCGATAAAACCGGCCTTTGCGGGTCGGAATTGGGGTAGTGTGGACGGAATTCGATGTTATTGGCCTCCGGGAGCTATCCCACAGTGCTTCATTGTGACCGCTCTGGACAGCGCTCTCAACTCAGATGCACTGACCAGGTAGACAGGAAAAGACCCGCGAAGGTTTGAATTTCATTTCCTGTTTGCCCAGCGTGGAGAGCACAGGTGACCACGCAGAGCTCATCAGCACAGGTAACCGTCATGGAGTCCTCCCAGGATCGCAAAAGAGCTCCAGCATGGACCGAACGGGAGGTACGAGATCTGCTCGCCATATGGGGAGATGAAGCAGTGATAGCTGAACTCCGTAGCAGTAAAAGAAATGGAAAAGTATTAGAAAAGATCTCCAAGGCCATGAAGGACCGAGGCCATAACAGGGACACACAGCAGTGCCGTGTGAAAATTAAGGAGCTACGGCAAGCCTACCACAAAGCCAGAGAAGCAAACGGAAGGTCCGGGGCAGAGCCGCAAACTTGCCGCTACTACGCGGAGCTGCATGCGATCCTAGGGGGTGCAGCCACCACTACCCCAACCGTGTGCTATGACTCTCTCACTGGAGAAACACACAGGGAAGACGGTTCGGGGAACGAGGAAGATGACGATGGAGGTACTGTAGGTAGCTCACAGCAGCAAGGAAGCGGAGAAACCGGTTTCCCCAACAGCCAGGATATGTTTGTGACACTGGACCTGGAACCAGTAACCCCCGAACTCACCCAAGACCCTCAGGGCACACAGGAGACCTCTGGTGAGTGTAACTTTGTAAATATTTGTAAACATTACAAAAAAAAAGCAAGCAAGTCTGTTAACGTGTATGGGGATGGAGCGGAAATCCTCCAGGGACATCTCCAGAAAGCTCTCCTGGTTGAAATGGGGTGATTTTATTAAGGGGGACATTCAGAGGCGCCCGTTCCTGCTATTCGGACCAGAAATGTTCCCCGCTGTTAACCACGCGGTGGGGGGGAGGGGTGAAGTGATCATCCCAGAGAATCGTGTGTGTGTGTGTGTGGGGGGGGTGGTTTACTTGTGTTTGTGCCGCATGTTAACCGGGAAACCGCAGCCCCCTCCTTTTACATTGAAACCCCATTTTAAATGGACAACCCAATTCATCCTTGATATGGGAAATGCGCTGCTGTTTGCAACCTTTCCCGCATGTTAAGAAGGTTAAATAAGCCAAAACACCGTGGCCTACGATGGCTGCCTGCAAGCCGAAATATGCGACCTTGTAATGAAAGAGTGTACCCATTGTTCCCTAAAATGTGTCTTTTTTAACCACCTCTCCCTTCTCCTCCACCAGCTGCAAATGTTTCTCCTTCGCAGAGGCTCGTGAACATTAGAAAGAGAAAACGTAAGACGAGGGACGAGATGTTCACGGAGCTGCAGATGTCCTCCCACGCTGATAGAGCACAGCAGAATGCGTGGAGGCAGTCAATGTCGGAGATGAGAAAAGCCCAACATGAACGAGAGGAGAGGTGGCGGGCTGAAGACGATAGGTGGCGTCAGCTTGCAGACAGACGGCAAGAGGCAATGCTCCGTCTGCTGGAGCATCAAAGTGATATGCTCGAGCGTATGGTTGAGTTGCAGGAAAGGCAGCAGGAGCAGAGACCGCCGCTACAGCCCCTGTGTAACCAACAGCCCTCCTCCCCAAGTTCCATAGCCTCCTCACCCAGACGCCCAAGAACACGGTGGGGGGGCCTCCGTCCACCCAGTCACTCCACCCCAGATGATCGCCCAAGCATCAGAAGGCTGGGCTTCAATAAGAGTTAAAGTTTTAAAATGCAGTGTGTCCTTTTCCATCCCTCCTCCCCCACCCATCCCAGCTACCTTGGCAATTATCCCCCTACCTCTGTAAGGAACTAATAAAGAATGCATGAATGTGAAAAAACAATGACTTTATTGCCTCTGCAAGCGGGAGGGGAGGGGAGGAGGGATGGAAAAGG
>NC_048309.1:31051211-31126570 GCF_013100865.1 Trachemys scripta elegans
ACCGGGTCGGGGGGGGGGTTGGAGGGTTCATCAAGGAGAAACAAACAGAAGTTTCACACAGTAGCCTGGCCAGTCACAAAACTCGTTTTCAAAGCTTCTCTGATGCGCACCGCGCCCTGCTGTGCTCCTCTAACCGCCCTGGTGTCTGGCTGCGCGTAATCAGCGGCCAGGCGAGTTGCCTCAACCTCCCACCCCGCCATAAATGTCTCCCCCTTACTCTCACAGATATTGTGGAGCGCACAGCAAGCAGCAATAACAATGGGGATATTCTTTTCGCTGAGGTCTGAGCGAGTCAGTAAGCTGCGCCAGCGCGCTTTTAAACGTCCAAATGCACATTCCACCACCATTCGGCACTTGCTCAGCCTGTAGTTGAACAGGTCCTGACTCCTGTCCAGGCTGCCTGTGTATGGCTTCATGAGCCATGGCATTAAGGGGTAGGCTGGGTCCCCAAGGATCACGATAGGCATTTCAACATCCCCAATGGTCACTTTCTGGTCCGGGAAGAAAGTCCCTTCCTCCAGCTTTCGAAACAGAGCAGAGTTCCTGAAGACGCGAGCATCATGTACCTTTCCCGGCCATCCCAAGTTGATGTTGGTGAAACGTCCCTTGTGATCCACCAGGGCTTGCAGCAGCATTGAAAAGTACCCCTTGCGGTTTATGTAGTCGGTGGCTTGGTGCTCCGGTGACAAGATAGGGATATGGGTTCCGTCTATGGCCCCGCCACAGTTTGGGAATCCCATTTCAGCAAAACCATCCACTATTGACTGCACGTTGCCCAGAGTCACTACCCTTGCTATCACCAGGTCTTTCATTGCCCTGGCAAATTGGATCACAGCAGCCCCCACAGTAGATTTGCCCACTCCAAATTGATTCCCGACTGACCGGTAGCTGTCTGGCGTTGCAAGCTTCCACAGGGCTATTGCCACTCGCTTCTCAACTGTGAGGGCTGCTCTCATCTTGGTATCCTGGCGTTTCAGGGCAGGGGAAAGCAAGTCACAAAGTTCCATGAAAGTGCGCTTACGCATGCGAAAGTTTCGCAGCCACTGGGAATCGTCCCATACCTGCAGCACGATGCGGTCCCACCAGTCTGTGCTTGTTTCCCGGGCCCAGAATCGGCGTTCCACGGTATCAACCTGCCCCAGTAACACCATGATTTCCACATTGCTGGGGCCTGTGCCTTGTGAGAGGTCTATGGCCATGTCAATTTCCTCATCACTCTCGTCGCCGCGCTGCAATCGCCTCCTCGCCTGGTCCGGGTTTCGCCTTGGCATGTTCTGGCTCTGCATGTACTCCAGGACAATGCGCGTGGTGTTCATAGTGCTCATAATTGCCGCGGTGATCTGAGCGGGCTCCATGATCCCAGTGCTAGCTATGGCGCCTGGTCAGAAAAAAGGCGCGAAAGTAGTATCTGATGGACCAGGAGAAGGAGGGCGGGAGGGAGGGAGGGCCGAGTGACGACATGGCGTACAGGTACAGGAACAGGGAGAAACAGAAACAACTGTCACACAGAATGGTCCCCCCAAAGATTAAACCGGAAACCCTGGGCTTAGCAGGCCGTTGATTTCACGGAGGAAGGGGAAGCAAATGAACACAGAACAAATCTATTTTTTACATCTTAAGGTGGCAGCCGACGCTGCAGCATGAGTGACAGCCATACCAGTATGACGACGATGGGTACCAATCATAATATGCCATCATCTGCCAAAAGGCAAGGGGCTGCTGCTGTGTAGCAATGCAGCCCCACGTCTGCCAGCCCCACGTCCGCCAGCACCCAGCATCGCCCTCGGCCTCTTCTGGGTGCTTAGCAGACAATATTGGGCAATTGGCAGAAAATAGTATATTATGACTGGTAACCGTCATCATCGAAACAGTAGCATGTCTGCCCAGGTGGCCATGATTGACAGCCATACCAGTACGACGACGACGGGTACCAGTCATAATATACCATCGCCTGCAAGGGGCTGGTGCAATGCAGCACTACGGCTGCCAGCCCCACGGCTATCACTCATGCTACACCGTCTACCGCCAAAAGGCAGTTAGCAGCTGCTGCTGTGTAGCAATGCAGTCCCACGTCTGCCGGCACCCAGAGGACATATGGTGACGGTGAGCTCAGCTGAGTTGAGCGGGCTCCATGCTTGCCGTGGTATGTTGTCTGCACAGGTAACCCAGGTAAAAAGGCGCGAATCTATTGTCTGCCGTTGCTGTGACGAGGGGGGAGGGGCCTGACGACATGTACCCAGAACCGCCCGCGACACTGTTTTGCATCATCCGGGCATTGGGATCTCAACCCAGAATTCAAAGAAAAGGCGCGAACCGCTTCTCGGCTCGAGCTGTGGCGCAAACGTAGTATCTGACGGCCTAGGGGAAGGAGGGAGGGGGGCCGAGTGACGACATGGCGTACAGGCACAGGGAATTAAAATAAAGAACGGTGGCTGTGCATCAGGGAGAGACACAAACAACTGTCACAGACTGGTCCCCCCCAAAGATTAAACTGAAAACCCTGGGTTTAGCAGGCCGTTGATTTGACGGAGGGAGGGGGGGGAAGCAAATGAATACAGAGAAAATCTATTTTTTACATCTTAAGACGACGGTGCAGCGTGACTGATAGCCCTCGGCATCTTTCTGGGTGCTTGGCAGCAAATACGGGGCGGTGTATGACGATGGTCTTCAGGCCTATTGCACAATCGGCTGCTCAGGGAAGACTCTGCTAACGTGCGATGACCCGACTTGTAATAGGCTGGCTAACAGTCATAATACACCATTTACTGCCAAAAGGCAAGCCCCACGGCTGCCAGCACCCAGATCGCCGATGAAGGCTACCAGTCTACTGCACCGTCTACCGCCAAAAGGCAGTTAGCAGCTGCTGCTGTGTAGCAATGCAGTCCCACGTCTGCCGGCACCCAGAGGACATATGGTGACGGTGAGCTCAGCTGTGCTGAGCGGGCTCCATGTTGTCTGCACAGGTAACCCAGGTAACCCAGATAAAAAGGCGCGAATCTATTGTCTGCCGTTGCTGTGACGGGGGAGGGAGGGGCCTGACGACATGTACCCAGAACCGCCCGCGACACTGTTTTGCATCATCCGGGCATTGGGATCTCAACCCAGAATTCCAAGGGGCGGCAGAGACTGCGGGAACTGTGGGATAGCTGTGGGATAGCTACCCATAGTGCAATGCTCCGGAAGTCGACGCTAGCCTCGTACTGTGGACGCGGTCTGCCGACTAGAGCACCTAGAGCATTTTATTGTGTGGACATACACAATCGGCTGTATACAACCGATTTCAATAAAACCGGCTTCTATAAATTCGAACTAATTTCGTAGTGTAGACATACCCTTAGTTTCATATGCATGTCAAAAGCAGTTAAGTAGCTTAGGTTGACCACAGTGTGGCAGCCTCTCCCAGTGAACACTGCAACATCATCAGCCTTTTTAAAACGGCTCAGGTTTCAGCTCTGCCTCTGGGGATTGTTCCTGTTGTTTATCCAAACAAAGGCTGCTCAGGTGGAGCAGGAGGTTCAGGCTGAAACAACAAGCAATGAAGAATGTGCTTGTATGTCACAAACAGGGCCTGCCAGAGCTCATGCCCACTTGGTATCCACTCAGCGGTGAGCTCAGTGTGTCGAGGATACTGGACGTGCTCAGACAGAGGGAGACACCCACTAAGCGGTGGTGTGGAAAGGCTGGGCTTCAGGGTAAAGAACCCACCATAAACCTCCCTGGGAATAGGATGACCAGATGACAAAACTAAAATATCGGGACGTGGGTGGGGGGGCGGCAGAGGGAAAAAAAAAAAAAAAGCCGGCAGAGCGCCACCCCACCCCCACCCCAGCTCGCCTCGTCTCTACCTCCCCCCCGTAGGGAAAGATGCCCAGCTGGTGCAATCCCGCGGGTGCCCTGGAGTGGGGGCAGCAGGCCCCAGCCAACCCGTCCCGCTCGTGTCCCGCAGGGGAATGAACGGGGCTGCCGCTGCCTCCGCCCCAGGGTGGGGTTTCCCTACAGCCGCCCTGTGGGGCGGCACGCATGTGGTGGGAGGTGAAGCCCCGTCGGAGTCCCCGCGCGGGCAGCTGTTGGCCCCCCACCCTCACCCATGGGCGCACACAGGGAGCCGGTTCCCCAGGCCGGAACCGGGGCTGCCCCTGCAGGTACCACCCCCCCTCCTGCCTGCGCTCAGGGCCAGGCCGGACTCACTCACCCCGCCCTCCCCTGTGTCCCCCGGGCCTCCCTCCAGTGCTTGCGCCGCCATACAGCTGATCGGCGCAAGCCTGGGAGGCAGGAGGAATGCAGCATGCTTGGGGAAGAGGCAGGGATTTGGGGAGGGATCCAATGGGGCAGTGAGGGGGGCGTGGCTGGGGGTGTGGCCAGGGTGGGGATTTGGGGAGGGGTCCAATGGGGGAAGAAGGGGGCGGAGTCAGGGCGGGGGGGGGCGTGAGCCCCTCCAGGCTCCGCCTGTGTGCGGGAGTGGAGGACAAAATTGCTTGTTTGTCCAGCGTCCCGACTGAACATTGGTCGGGACGCAGGACAAACAAGCAAATATCGGGACAGTCCCGATAAAATCGAGACGTCTGGTCACCCTACCTGGGAAACAGACGATTTGCAAACAGTGAGGTGCTTAACTCAGGCTCCATCCTCTTTCTCTGTGAGGAGCTCTTACTTTCTCTGCTCGTCTCCAAAATCTTTGAGTGTCAACATCTGACATCCCCAGGACATCCTCTCTCCCCACTGAGTTGGTCTGTGAGGTGCCAGCGGGACCGGGATGCTAGTGAGGCCAAGTCAGTATGTTTAGAGCCTTACCCCTGTTCGCGGGAGATGAGGAAGTGTAAGTGTAACAGGGTGGCTTGCCAGTGGCCTGGAGAGCCTGGAACTAAACCCGTTTGATTAAAGATGAGCCCCACCTGAGAGGGATCAGGTGATTCCAATACAAAAGGCAGCAGGAAGCTGGTGGGGGCAGAAATGACCAGGAAACAGCAGCTTGAGGAGCTGGAGCTGCCTTGAAGAAACAGCTGCAGGAAGCAAATTTGGCTCCCGCCAAGACACTGAACTGTGACCCAGGTCTGAGAAATAGGGCTGGAAACCTCCCAGCTAAAGGAGAGCCACTGAACTGGGGTTGGGCCTAGAGTGCCAGCGTGCACTTGAAGACTGAACAAATTGGACCCAGGTGGGAAATGTTTTAATTTCCTGTGGACTGTGCTGAGTTTATTTAAGGAGCCCTGGAAAAGTGGAAAACAGAGGTAGGGGCCATAGAATGACCACTGGCCATGAGGGGGAGCTGGCAACCCTGTTAGAAACTGGCATAGTTGGTAGGATCCTTCCCCCTCCTCCCCCCAGTCAAGGAGGGATGATGTAGCCAAAATACACAGAGGCCGTGTTTGCTGAAGAACAGTCCACCCTCCCAAGTGGGTACGTAGAGGGACAGAGCTGCTCCTCTGAGTGTCCACTTCAGTTCCAGGTACGGTGACCAGATGTCCCGATTTTTGGGTCTTTTTCTTATATAGGCTCCTATTACCCTCCACCCCCCATCCAGATTTTTCACACTTGCTGTCTGGTCACCCTAGTTCCAGGGGGCAGCTCAGTAGCCAAACCAGGTCCAGGTGGTTCTCCAGCAGCTCCTAGAGAATGAACAGAAGCAGTGGGGAATGTGCTATCTTGGAGGAGCAGCAGCAGCAATAGCTGTTAGAGATCCTGCAAAGGGAAATAATCTGCGGTCCCAAGGAAGAAAGAAAAGAAATATTCAGGGGCTAGGAGGCCAGAGGCACAATTTAGGATCTGCCATGCCTGTGGATAAAAAAGGCACAAAATGAGAGCATGGCCCTACGTGAGCTGTGCTGAGAAGGTTAACCCAAGAGAGCAGGGCATGAGAACCAGAAGCATGGCCTAATGCCAAGAGGGGGACCAGAGTTATTTGGTTTTGGTGCAGAGAAGCAGGCCATATAAAAAGACACTGCCCCCCCCCCAGGAAACTGCAGGGTGGCAAAAGGCAGGGTGGGGCCCCAAGCATGTAGAAAGAAAAGAGAGGATGTCCTGTGGCCCAAATGCTCTTGAGGCAGGCGAGGTGGTGGTGACAGATGTGGACCTTGCAGATACTAAATCAGCACACTCGGGAGGGTGTTGCAGGCAGCTGAAGGACGAAATGGTTGGCACAGAGATGAAGCTGGCCAAAGTAGGGACAAATACAAGGGTGAAACAGTCCATGGTGGGTCCTCAGACCCTGATGGAAAAGTCTCTGAGGGATGCAGTGGCAGAAGCAAAAAGGCTTTAGGAGAAGCTAGTGGTTTCAGAACAGGCCATGCAAGCAGCTGTTAATGAGAATGAGTTGCTGCAGGAGTGTCGGGACATTGCAGAAAAGAAGGATCTCCTCATAATTATGATGGGTGAGCTGAAGGGGACTAGAGGTGGCCAGGGCCCAGGCCATACAAGCATGTGGCTGGCGACACCAATGAGAGGACAAGGAATGAGGCTTGGACAGCAGTAGAATTCGCCCCTGGGGTAGGCAAGGTTCTAAATGGGTGGGTGTATGTAACAGTGGGCTGGTGAGCCTGGGCCAACCTGGTTACAGAATGAGCCCACCCCCAGGGGAATCAGGCTATCCCTCATAAAGGGCTAGGCTTAAGTGGTGACAAAGCCCATCTGGGGACAGAGCTGGAGTGAAAGCTAGTTATGCAGCTCAGCAGGAAGGTAAGCTCCTCAGGCAGGGAGGGCTGGGAGCCCCTGGCTAACCAGGCATGTGACTAGGAGACCAAGAGGGGAACTTGAGAAGAAAGGTAGGAAGTGGCCCAGGGAAAACCACAGCAAAGGTCAAGGAGCAGAACAAGCTGTTGGTACAGGGCTCTCTGCTGGAATCCAGAGTTGAGGGAGACTGGGTTCCCCGACTGGCCTCAGGAAGGGGGCCTACACACCCATAGAAATGGTTATTGAGCCCACCGAGGGGACTGTAGCCTGAGCTGGAGACAGGCTGAGGAAGAGCCCAAGCCAGGAGTGCAGGAAAAGGGGGAGCCATAGCTCTCCCCACTTTTTACCGACTAAGGGCGAGCGACGGGGTGAGGGGGTGGAGAGGAGTGGGGGGGGCAGGGTCTTGGAGGGAAGAGGGAGTGCGAGGGCAGGACCTCAGGGGGAAGGGGCGGTGCGAGGGCAGGGTCTTGGGTGGCAGGGCCGTGGTTCAGGCGCCTGTGTGGTCCCCCCCCCCCAACTTTAAGGGCACTTCCTCCACTCCTGGTCCCAGCGAGGGTGGAAGGATTTACTTTCTTCTTAAAGACATGTTTGGACTTTTAGTTTAGATAACTGTGACCTCGGAAGGAGTGGACTTAAGATGGTGACCTGACTGGAGGGCCGAATTATGAGACAGAGCAACTGCCACAGTGACTGTTGGCAGGGGTATTGCCCCATGAGAGAGCTGCAATGTCCTGCCTGGCCATGAGGGGCTGCTTAGTGGTGAGTGGACCAATTGCAGTAAGGTTAAACTTGTTTTTGCGACACAGTATCCCAAGTGGAGTTGCAATGGTATTTATTGTAGCGTCTCGTTACGGGAGCTACAAACTTTAACACATAAATTGGGCTTCTTCACTCCTGAAGCAAAATCAACTCTTTTCTATAGGAGAGGCCCTTTGCCTCGGGTTCTCCAGTGCGAATGGCCTCTGCAGACAGAGGGCCAGGGATGGACTGGGTGTCTGATTCTTCCTCAGCATCCAAGCCCTGATGGAATTCTGCCTCCTTGGGCTAGCTAGCTCATCTCTCCAAGCCTGGCTGGATTCTTTGTCCAGCCCTGAGGCATCCTGCTTCAGGGAATGGCATCCTCATCTTGGGGTGGAGAGCTCACTGGGATGGTGCTTTTGGCCCACAAATATACCCAATGCTTGTGTAACCCAGGCTGACTCTGTCCCTCCTTGAGGGGCTGGACCACTCAGAGGTTTGAGAGTCTGCTCCAGCCTCCCAGCTATGGAAGCTGTTCTTGAGTTCTGGCAGTAGCGGCTCATGCTCTGAGGTCCTCCAGGGCTTGTTCCCCCCAAAGTTCAGCTGCCATTTGGAAGAAAGCTTCGACAACCTGGAAATCTAAGTGCACAAGTGTGACTCTCCCATTTGTCGGACTCTGGGCCCTGCCTCCACCTCCTTAGGGGCTGATGTTGATTCAGGCCTTTTTACCTGGGCACGTACATGGCACCTGACAACCTTTAGTGTATTTCTCCCCCCTGCACTCCTGGAAGGCAGGGGAGGATTATTATCCTTTTTTACAGATGGGGAGCTGGAGCACTGAGAGGCTAAATGGCTTTTCCGAGGTCACACAAATCTGTGGTTGAGCTGGGAATGGAGCCCAGGTCTCTTGAGGCCGAGTCCAGTGCTCTGGCCACTAGACCATCCTTCCTAGACTTGTGGAAGGTATTTGCTCACCCAATCTATCCTGCCTCAGGGCTGTTGTCAGGGCGCAGGCCTCCCTGAGCTCTCTGCCTCACATACACCTACCCACGAGCTGGCAGGTTAGAGGTTCTGCACATCTGTAATTCAGAACCACATTTTTAAGGCTGCCCAAAGCACCTGCCATGGAACATTTCACATTTAACAATTCCCTGCATTAGAATTATTTTTCCTCCTCAAAAACAGGAAAAAAAGGGGGAGGACCATTTAGAAGTGCTAAGACCGGCTCACCAGGTGGCACTGCCACACAGAATCTTCCAAGTTCTCTTTCATAGCATACGAACAAATGCTCAGTCCTGGGAAGAAACGGTTACTTACTGGAACTGTGGTTCTTTGAGATGTGATGCAGATGTGTATTCTAGTTAGGTGTGCACACGCCCAGTGCACCTAAGTTGGGGAAACTGCCTCACGGTACCCGTTGAAGAGTGGCGTTTGTGCCAAGTGGCTGTGGCGCCTCCCCTAGCTATATGAGATAGTGTCGTCCCAACCCCCCTCCATTACTTCGCATAGAAAGCCCATGAGAAGAGCCTCCAGTGCAGAGGGGATGGAGGTTGGGTTGTGGAATACACGTCTGCATCACATCTCAAAGAACCACAGTTACAGTAACCGTTTAGTCTTCTTCGAGTAGATGCAGCTGTGTATTCGACAGCGGTGACTCACAAGCAGTGTCTCTCCCAGGAGATGGGGCTCAGAGTCTACCTAAATAAGGATTGCAGGACCACCCTTCTGAAGTTTGCGTCTGCTCAGGAAGATGCGTTAATGGTGTAATGGTTCATAGAAGTATGTATGTACGACCATGCAACAGCCCTGCAAATGGGCAATATGGAAATGTCAGTGAGGGATGCTATTGACGTTGCTTGCGCTCTTGTTGAATGAAACTGCTGAGGAGGCATAGCCAAAGTTATCTCCGATATAGTCTTGATACAAGATGTCACCCACTTAGAGACAGTCTGTGAAGAGACCACTTGACCCTTTATGCAGTCTGCATAGGACACAAACAGGCGAGGCAAAACAAGAAATGGTTTAGTTGTAGCCAGACAGAAGGCTAGACGTTGCCTAACCTCCAGAATTGGGAGATGCTGCTCCTACAGAGATGAATGCGGCTTAGGAAAAAACACAGGTAAATATGCTGCCTGGTAAATGGAGAGACCACTTTAGACAAAGATTTTGGGTGTGGTCATAAAGTTACCTTGTCTTTGGAGAATTGTGTATAAGGAGGCTCTGCCATCAGAACCTGCAACTCACACACCCGCCTTGCAGATGTAATCGCTACCAGCAAAGCAATTTTCTGACACAAGAGGGGCAGTGGACAAGACAGTAGGGGCTCAAATGGAGACCGCATCAGAGCTGCCTTGTATTTAGGTCCCACAAAGGAAACGGCTCTTGGACTAGAGGATGTAGACAGAAATGCCATTTTAGGAATCTTGTCACCAGGGCATTTTCCCTGAACAGGGAAAGGACCACATTGAAAAACTCTGCTATTTCACTACATAGGCCATTCTGGTAGAGGACTTCCAACTGTTGAGCAGGACTTGTTGGATGACCACCAAACACTGCTCCTCTTCTTCATTCAGCCACGCAGCAGCTGCCCCATGAGATTCAAGGAGCTGAGTGCAGGATGCAAGGTATGGCTGTGATTTTGGGCAAGCAGGTCAGGATGGAAAGGAAGCTGTATGGGAGGCTGAATCGACAGCATGAGAAAATCAGAGAACCAGCACTGTCACGGCCAGGCCAGGGCAATGAGAATGAGCTTGGCCCAATCTGCCTTCAGTTTGAGGATGACCTGAGAGATGATCGGGTTTGGGGTAAAACGGGAAGGGGTTTCTTTGGGGTGGGGCCTGCTCCATAACGTGCTCTTGGAGCCCAAGGCCCATCTCTGACTCGATGAGGGCCTCAGTACTGAAGCGAGCCGCATGGCCTGTTCGAGCAGGTACTGCTTCAGGCAAAGGCCCCGAGCCACCTGAGCCCTTTCTTAAACGATCCGTGCCGAGACAGAGCAAGCGGTGTATGTGGGAATCGCTCCTCTGCACGAAGGACAATGTTTAAACCTGGGGTGGTCCACTCTGAGGGAAACAAACTAACTCTAACACTAAGGGTACTACGAAGCATATACAACAAGAAAACTAAACTAAACTATTTGCGAGGTTATGAGGCTACAACCACACAGAGCTCTGACACCAGCCACGGGTGGTGAGAAGGAACTGAGGGGGGTCAGAGTAGTGCTGCCTCATATAGCCAGGGGAGGGGCCACAGCCACAGGACGCAAGTGCCACCCCTCTATGGGTACTGCTAGGCAATTTCTCTAGCGTGCTGGCATGCGCACACCTAAGTGGAATACACAGCTGCATCTATTAGAAGGAGATAAGCTGGTGTTGTGTATTGCTCATTTTGTTCTCACTAGAGGGAGCTGTATGAGGCCAGGAGTTTGCTCTCAGTGTTGGTCTCTGACTGGAGTCAATTCTTGATGCAGAGTTAATCTCTGGGAAGCAGGTGTAGAGCCAAGATTCCTGGATGCTGTTTGACATCCTCTGTTCCAGGACGTGTGTGTGTGTAAATAAAACAAAATTACATGTAAAGCATTCGCAGATTCTACATCACTGATTTCTCCTCCAACAGGCGCCCAAGCAGCAAGGCCCCAGAATCTTCTATTGGCAGGTAGAGAGGCAACGCTATAACTACGATGAAGAAAATGTAAATCGTTGATGCTCTCATACCTGAAAGGGCTGAAGAGATTTAAACTTTCACACACACAAATTGACTACAGAGTCCAAGCCTGGGATATTTTCAGCCACGCAAGATGAGTAGCAGAGTTGTTCCTGGGAACTGCTCTAATATTCATCATGTAGAACAGCACAGCCAAATGGGATTACCACATTCTTAAGGCAACTCCAGAGAGTGAGCAGCTCCAGAATACAGACTGCGCCCAGCTTTCTTCTTGCAACAGGGATGAGGAAAAGATCCAGAGGATCCCACCAAACCTGCTGAGTTTGAGCAGCAGCCTGTGTCCATCTGCGAATGCTCACATCACAGCTCATCCGCCACCCTCGGACATTGCCACCGAGAAAGGAAGCTCCATGTGGACGAACCAAGCTTAAAAAATGCGCAGGAGGGATGAGGGTTCGCCACTGAATTTTTAATGATTCTTGTAACAGAGGAGAGGCTGCTTCATTGGGTTCACCTTTACAAACTGATTGGCAAAAAAGAAAACAATATCCAGTGTAATTTCTTAGCCTATTTTACAGCCCTGGCAAAAAGCGTCGATATAGACAGCAGCAAATATCTGTCTGCTACACCGAAGGGCAAGGAAGAATTTGAATCATTGCCCACAATGTTGTTAGCTGCAGTTGACAACCCTGGGACAGGTGTGTATCTACAACCCAATGAAAGGGGATCCTGAGCCAGGCATGAGCAAACATTCCAGCTAATTTGGGGTGAGGATGTGACACCCTGAGCAATTAAACCCTGTTTAACAATTCCAATTTCCCAGTGACCCAGGGCTGGCACCTGAACTGCACGGACCATTCAGCAGCTGCGTAAATTCAACACCCTCTTGTGGAAGCCAGAGGAGCTGACTTGCTTCCTAGCTCTGCAGCGGGGTGAGATTGGGAAGCAGCCCCTCCCTGCACCCTTTCTGGCACCCAGGACAGACTGATCTCTTGTGCCCTGAGGAGCAGGGATTTCCTGACCCAGTAATACCAGCACCTCGCATCTGGCACAAGGAGAAGCACCTTGGCCCCTGGTTCTACAGGGCACAGACCAAACTCTGGCTGAAGATCTTGCACCCCAGGGCTCCCTGACTGATCAACTTCATAAGCTACAAGTGTTCCGAGCTCCCTGTACATGTCACACCGACTGTCTGAAACCTGTGCTCAGCCTTGAGCAGAGAGTAGCCTTTCAATGCATCTGCCAGCTGGAATTTAGCCCACTGCAGCTCTGGCTCACAAATGGTTTACAGTCAGGAGAAGGCTGGCTTGTGTTCGGCACCTACATGAGAAACACAGCTGGGACGAGGGGAATCTGCAGGCACAAGAGTGAATATGGCTTTGGATACCACTGGCGGGCGTAGTGCTGTGCAAACAACCACAAGGCTCAGAGATCTGGCCCATAACAGGCCTGCCGCTGGTAGAGAAAATGCTTAAAAAAGAACAGTTGAAGCACTGGACACCACGTAATTAGGAATTACAGTCTGCGAAGGAATGTGTGACTGGCTGGAGGCCAAGGGGAAACCCACATGCTCCCATTAAGCAGCCTCAGAAAGACACACCCTCCTCGCTGCGGCTCACCACACTCTCACTGGCCCAAAGCATTTATGGCACTAACAAATACGGACA
Source organism: Trachemys scripta elegans (assembly GCF_013100865.1). Classification (NCBI taxonomy): domain Eukaryota; kingdom Metazoa; phylum Chordata; order Testudines; family Emydidae; genus Trachemys; species Trachemys scripta. The sequence goes on from NC_048309.1 coordinate 31,063,946, forward strand.
ACAACAGCCTTTCAGAGACCACCCCAGCCAGCCAGCCTCCTCGCCAGCAAGGCTCTGAAACACACCAGCTGCTCTGGCTTGCTTTCCTGGTTTAAGGACTTACGCAGCACGCTGCCTTGGCGGTAACGGGGACGCAGTGGGCAGAATGCAGGGGTGACTCCTGGCAGAGGGACACGGCAGACAGAGCATAGTGCTTGGTGTAGCAAGCCTGTAGCAAGCCCTCTCATGCCTCCTAGCACAACAGCACATGCTACCCTAGCGATCGCTTGTTACCAATAAGCGGCCTCCCCACCCACTAGAGAGCGCATCGGTCTTCCAGCCTGGAGGAGCAGCGCTTGGTGCAAGTGGCAATCCGCCACCTTTCTAGCTCTTTGACACCCAGGCCAGTGAGCTGCTGTTCGTCATATACCAGCTCCAAAGACCTCCATGGCCATTCTGGCGGGACTGGCCAAAGACAGAAGACCCCTGACATCTTTCACCTCATCCCAGGAGATGGAGAAGGGGTGGCCCTATGAGCCCAGGGAGTCCCCCATACTTGGGGAGTCTCTCCTGGCTGTTCAAGCAAGATTAAGTCAGCACGAAACAGCCCTAGGGGGCCAAGTGTCTCTGCAGACACTGCCAGGCAGAGGGGAAGCAGACTGTGGGTTACCTGGGGTTGTTCCTGCAATGGAAACAGCCCTTATTGCCTCCTTATGCCAGGGGCTGGAAGGGAAGGGAAGGGACATGAGAGCCCCGCCCTGACCATGTCTCCTGAGCCCCAGTCACCCACCCTTTGCACTAAGGCACATCAATAAGGCTGTCAGACCCACACCCCTAACCAGGTCCCTGGCAGAAGCCTCTGCTCCAGCTTGCAACCCTGATTTGGAGCGGCTGGTGCAGCAGCTTCCCCACTCCCAATGACATAGGAGCCACTGGGTGACAGTGCTAAGCCTGGCCCGACAGAGCCAGCACCACACTCCAGACTCCCTAGCACTGGCCAGCCACTCTGCCTGCGAGCCCTGAGCCCTCCCATGCTCCCCCCTGTTTACACGGATGCTGATGCGACAACAGGAAGGATGGTAGAAATCCTAGAGCCGGGAACCAGAGCCTGGAGCGGGCATTTTGCACCCCCGTGCTGTCTCTGGTGACGAGTCGTGGGGGGGCCAGCCCTCGTGCTCTCCTCCCCGCAGCCCTGGGGGGCCAGACCCTCACACCACCCCTCTGATAAAGCTAGTGTCCAAGTGCACAATGAGCATGCGCAGGAAGGACATCTCCTTGCGGGTGTTCTCGAAGATGACCCGGGGGTCGTCGGACTGGCAGCGCAGGCAGTTCGGGGCCATCACCATGGCCAGGTTGTTCACATCCATCTTCGTCTTGCCCACATTAGACGGCTGAGCAAAGATCTGTGAGGTGAGAGGAGGAGATTCAGCCAGAACAATGGGGCAAGGGTGGGAAGCAGCCAGGCCCAGGGAACCAGGCCTCGCTCCGGGGATCAGCTGGAACACGAGGCTGCAGACAATGCTTCTCAACACAGAAATCCTGTAGCATGCACCTGGGGCCGGGAGCCTCACCGGGGTCAGAGGACTTCACAGGGCGATGCTTGGGAGGGACCAGCCCTGCTCCATGTCAAACCAGGCTGGGAATTAACACACTCTGCTCATGAAATAAGAGGCAAGACTCCCAGAGCCAAAGCCCCCAGCACACGGCTGACGGGTGTGTGTGGGGCAGAGGGAGGGGTGCTCACCTGCAGGAAGTGGATGAGGTAACACAGGACCAGTCGGTTGAGCTCTGGCAGAAGCTGCACCACAGCCACGGCGGCGGCAGGGTTCTCGTAGTTGCTGATGCACTCTTTGTAGAACTGCTGGGGGATGACGGGCTCTTCCAGCTCCCGGTACCACAGCTTCAGCAGGGAGGCTGGGAGGGAAGGCAGAACGGGGGAGAGGGGCATGAAAACAGGCCAACACATCTACCCCAGCCAGGACATGTGTTACACTCCGTAATCTCCTGCAGTTTGACAGGACACAGCAGCACAACCAGACAAGATGCAGGCCGACCCTGGGTCATGCTGACAGACCGCAATGGAATGACTCGAGTGGGAATTTGCCCAGAGCTACCCTGGGGGAAGTAACACAGGATCTTTGCTGCCCCAGTGTTTCCAACTCTTTTGATTTCATTGCGTCTCACGATATTTGATGTTCTTAAAGCCCCAGCTGCTGAGTCAGGAGCCTGCAGCAGAGCAGCTCTCACTTCAAATGAGTCTGGCCTCCTGGTTGCAGAGAACAGCTTGAACGGGTACCAAGGTATGGCCTCAGGGCTCAGCCAGCAGAAGGCCAAGAACCAGGACTCTGCACTGCTTACACTGAAGCCAGCCTCATGATTTGTGGGGCTGACAATATTGCTGACCACAAGGGAATTCTGATTTGATCTCTGACGCCTGCCCCTCAGGACACAGCTGACACCAGCCGAAGAACCGCCTCAGTTATTCTGTGGAGCAGAAAGTGCCACCTACTGAATCACTTGAGCAGCTCAATGCTCACTGGCGTCTTCCATCCAAAATTGTATCACGTGGTCGCCTGCAAAAGTAGGGACTGGAGTCAGGGACCCAGGAGTCCCTTCCTGTCCTATGTTCCAAGGATCTGCCAGGCTCAGCCCTGCCTAGCTGCCGATCTCTGACAGGATCAGACCCTGAGGTGGGGTGACTGGGGGCAGATTGTGCTTGGGTTTGGAAACTCAACCAGGTGTGACATTTGGGAGAAAAGCAGAAAGACAAGAATCAAAATGCTGCTCCTAAGGACAGCTGTATCTACAGTGCCCGAGTGCAGGGCCCTGCACCTGCCCACCACCCAGCTGTGTCTGCAGTGCCCGAGTGCAGGGTCCTTGCACCTGCCCGCTGCCCAGCCGCGTCTGCAGTGCCCAAGTGCAGGGCCCTGCACCTGCCCGCCACCCAGCCACATCTGCAGTGCCCGAGTGCAGGGCCCTTGCAGCTGCCCGCCACCCAGCCGCGTCTGCAGTGCCTGAGTGCAGGGTCCTTGCAGCTGCCCGCCACCCAGCCGCGTCTGCAGTGCCCGAGTGCAGGGCCCTGGCACCTGCCCGCCACCCAGTCGTACCTGCAGTGCCCGAGTGCAGGGCCCTGCACCTGCCCGCCACCCAGGCGCGTCTGCAGTTCCCGAGTGCAGGGCCCTGCACCTGCCCGCCACCCAGGCGCGTCTGCAGTGCCCGAGTGCAGGGCCCTGCACCTGCCTGCCACCCAGCTGCATCTCCTGTGTTCTCACACTGCCTCGGAAGCACACTGCACACGTTATTCTGGGCTAGCCCATAGCAACATGGCTATCCAGTCCTCATACCTGGTATATTGGGATCACTGAGGTCGTTGGGGATCCTCCACTGATCCACCTGCAGTTTCAATGCATTGACTTCATCAATGTCGCCAGGTATTCTGAAAGCAAACCCAGAAATACAGCAACTGGACTTTGAGTCCAAATGGACTGCAGAGCAAGCTGCCTTGTCGGCGGAAGATAGCAGACATGGGTGTGAGACTGTCACTGGAAGGAGCCCTGCAGAGGTGAATTTGCAGGCTAGCAACACTCACAGAAACATTTACTCAGCAAGACTTTGCTGTTTCTTATCCAAGTCAACTTCAAATGGCCCTTCAGAAATCCCCCTGCCAGTCTCTCCCACTAGTTTCCTGATGCCACGCTTCCAGCAGTAGATCAGTCTGATGGTACAGAGTAGGTCTGGGGGATGCAATGATTCTGAAAGCTGCTTTCAGGCCAGGTCAGTATTTTAATGGGGTAATGGACATGTGGGACTCCACCACAGTTCTTAGCCATACGTTTACAGAACTTCGCTTACAACCTCATTCAATCTCTCCTCTCTCACACGCTCACATGGGAGCTGAATTTGCAAAGTCCTACTCACCATCAAGACTGAAACTTCCTATGTGCTGAACTAGTCTGCATGAGTTCAGTGATTTGTAATCACATGTAACAGCTAGGGAGTATTTTACCTGGCCCTGCAATCTGCCATTGCACAGAGGCTATTTAGGGAGATCCCATAGTTTGGTAATTACAAGTAACTGCTTTCAAATTGTTCATTACTTGCCATACCTGAGGGAGAAGCAATGATTAGGGCCACTGTGCTAAGGTCACTGCCAGATGCTTAGTCAAATGATATTAAAGTGCTGAGCATGGAAGCTACAGCTACCCAGTGACTGGCCAGTGAAATCCCTCCTGGGGTTCAGGGTGCAAGGTCTCCTTGCAGGTCCCTGCCGTTACCTGCAGCAGTAACATGGAAACAGGAATACAAGCACCCAGCAGCTCCGCCCCTTCCCCAGGGATGTGCAAGTTCATCCATATGGTGAGGCTGGCACCAGCTTCAGTCTGTCTACAGGATCGGTCTATTTTAGGCTTTCCCGCAGAGCCCTTTCCTGTGGATTACACTGTCCAGTGGGACACAAGGATTATGGTGCTTTGCCGAATTTCAGCCCCAGTTTTATGCCAGAAGAATTCGCGGTTAGTATCGCGCTCCCTCTGCCAGGATTTTGTGTGGCTCAGGGCAGCGACACATGGCATCTCTAGACTTGGCTGGACAGAACACACCTTGCAGAGCCAGCATGATACCACCTCAGGCCCCTGCCAAGCCTCACTAATGATCTTATCTAGCATGTCTGCCTGGCCATCCCAGGCTCTGCCTCACTCCCAGAGCTGTCCAACCACAATCACAACACTGTGCCAGGAGCTCTTGAGATTCACCCACTGTCCCAAATCATTCAGTGTGTGTCTGCAGAAGAAAACATCTCCTGTGACGCATGCTAAGGGACCAGTGCTCCTTGGGGGACTGCTAGCAGCATGTTCCTGAAACACATCCCCGTGAGCGGGGCTGATCCTGCTGGAATAGGGTTCTGCTGACTCACTGGTGCAGGCAGCTCGTTACCCCAGCTGCAGAGAAGAGAGGTCGGAGGAAGCCCCAGGCAGAGAGCCAGGGTTGGGACAGCTGGTGCAAGGGAACCATTATGGTATGGCAGCCAGAGGTTTAGACGGGTCTGTAGTACTGGAGAGGGGTGACTTTCTGCTGATTGTGTGAGTGCGGTTTTGGGTGGGACAGGGACAGCTTCTGCTTGTACCCCCCATTCTGACTGGTCTGAAATGCGGATGGAGCCAGAGTTCTACTCAGTCAAATAGCCACCACTCCTAAAGCTCACCTGAATATTCCTTCAGTCTGTTCTCCCCCCAGGGCCAGGACTTGCTGAGACAGCTGTATCTGTACCCAAGGCAGCTTGTTCCCCGGATACATGTCCTGCTGCCGTGACATGATTTCCTCCAGAGAGCTGCCGAACAGTGATGGCGTCACAATGGCACTTCTGGCGTGTGTTATCTCCTCTATCGTTGGTTTACGGAGGCCCTGAGGGCACAGAAAATATCTATGAACTCGTGCTCGAATGTCGCACCAGCCACGTGCAGGCAGAGGCAGCGAGCAGTCCTAGGACATGCAGGCCATGGCTCACGTGGAAGATGACCAGATGGCCCCAGGGCCATGTGCTTACAGGAAGTCCTCACTGCAACAGAATCCCCGTTATGCAAAGGGCATGTGCAAGGACCAGGAGCTCGAACGCGTTAGGCCCCAGGAGAGCGGGGAGGCTGCCGGCTGTGAGTTGGAGAGATTTGGGGGCGGCTCTAGTGTTACTTTCTGGTTCTGTTGCCATGTTCTGATCTTTTCTATTTGGGAAATATTCCTGCTTTCCCTGCGTCCCTTCCAGGATCCACAGTGTTGGGGCAGCAGCAGGGATAAGCCCCATTCTGGGGATGGGCTATGAACAGGTGCTGCTGCAGGGCCAGCAGGGGGCACACATTCATTATAGCAGCTATTTCATTCTAATACCTCTTGGCAATGGAACATGGGAAAACAAACATTCCAAATGCAGAGGCGAATTCCAGGCAATCTCCATTTCCAGGGGATCTTTGTGTGTCCATCTTTCGACATGTAGAAGCCTGATTTTCAGAGGCACTGGGCACCTCCGAAAATCAGGCTCCAGCTGGCTCTAACTGGACACCCAAAACCTGTGGTTTCTGGAGAATGTTGACAAAGAAACTGGCTTAATTTCACATTAGAGAGACAAGGTGGGTGAGGTAATATCTTTTACTGGCCTAACTTCTATTAATTTCACATGGCAAAGGGGGAAATCAAACCGCCTCTAGCGGGGGCTGAAATGACCAACGGCACCATGCAGTCTGCAGAACAGCTGCAGCCTGGCAGAGCTCAGCTCTGCAAACAAGGTTGAGGAGGGGTAAAAGAATAGTTTGCAAACATCCCTCTGACTGCCTGGAGTGCCACGGACAGAGCTCCGGCTGGAGCTGTGCGGAACACGTATCGGTACATTTCCTGTCCTGCCGGGGACTGGGCCCCTGCTACCACCCGACGGATGGGTCAGCTCCTCCCCCGTCTCCACAGAGCCCTCACTGTGCAGAGGCCCCCAGGGAAACGTGACAAAATCCATCCTCTCTGGGATTCATTCCTCAGGACAGGTGCTGCTGGAGGGCAGGCTGCATGACAAGCATGGTGCTCCGCAAAAAGGGGGGGGGGGGAGGAAGCTGTTCCTGGCCCTCACCCTTCCAGGAATGTTTAAATAAGACCCACGCCTGCTTGCGGGAAAATGCAGCTGCCAGCCCCACATCAGCCGTCAGTGGTGAAGGGGGAGAGCATCCCCTCCCCCCCACGGGATGGGTGGTTCCTGCTCCACGTAGGAAAAAGCTGAGTACTGTGTTTGCCACATGGGCCAGGAATATTCCCCTACAGGACCTGCCCGCTGGGCCCCACAAGCAGCCTGCACGCTCCCTGCTGGTAACGCCCAGGCAGGGAGCTATCAGGGGAACAGAGTCTGGGAGTCAGGCCTCACCCACTGTGTGGCTGTGAATCCCCTCACCCCTGCAGCCCGGTTCCCACCTCTAACACAGGACAGGAGCCCGGGGACCTGAAGGAACCCATTAGTGTCCGGTGTGCTGGAGACCGCGGGTGCTGGAGAAGGCAACGTGAGATGTTAAAACAAAGCCTCCAGGGCACAGTAGGTGCCTCACCTTCTTGCCCCCAGTAACCGCCACCTTCTGCAGCTTCCGGTAACAGAACCTGGCGTACGTGCTGATGGCCAAACCTAGGGGAGAGAGAGACATGCCGGTCAGTCCCATGGCACCACCAGACCCCCAGAGGAAAAATGCTGTCACCACAAATACTAGGTGCTGGGGGTTCTCTTGGCAGGGCCCCTGGGCTCTGTCCCTCCCAAAGAGCTGGGCTCTGCACCCCAGGAAGGGCAGGACACACCTGAGTCTATGGGCTCTGAAAATGAACCTGTACGATTTGGGCAGGGTTTGCACTTGCAAAAGCCCCCAACACCTCCCCCTACTTTCCCTGAGATACAAGTCTGGAGGGGCATCGTTCCCTTACTTAGGGTTACCATATTTCAGCAAGCAAAAAAGAGGACGGGAGGAGCCCCGCCCCTGCCCCTCCCACTTCCCGCCCCCCCAGAACCCCCAACCCTCCCCCCGTTCCTTGTCCCCTGACTGCCCCCTCCTGGGACCCCTGCCCCTAACTGCCCTCCAGGACTCCACCCCCTATCTAAGCTTCCCTGCCTCTTGTCCCCTGACTGCCCCAACCCTTATCCACACCCCCACCCCCAGACAGACCCCTGGGACTCCCACGCCCCATCCAACCACTCCCCACCCCCTGACAGCCCCCCCCCCAGAACTCCCAACCCATCTAAACCCCCCTGTTCCTTGTCCCCTAACTGCCCCCTCCNCCCCCCCCCCCCCCCCCGCGGCGCCCCCCCCGACCCCCCCCCCCCCCCCCCCGTTTCTTGACTGCCCCCTCCAGAACCTCACTGCCCCTTCTCCTGCCCCCTGGCCCCCTTACCCTGCTGCTCAGAACAGGGTGTTGGGCTCTGTGCGAGCCGGACATGTGGCTGCACTCCCCAGCACAACAAAACCCGGTCCCTGGCCCTGCACAGTGCTGCTGGAGCGGGGCGCGGGGCTGCCAGGGAGGAGGAGCTGCCGGCTCAGAATGCAGGGAGGGAGGGAGGCACGGGGGGGGAGGAGGAGCTCCTCTACAGCTGCTCCGGAGTCCAGCCCGTGACTTTCCTGCAGCCCTCCCAGCCGCTCGCTCTGCTCTGCCGGGGGAGGGGGAAATCCCGGACATTTTGAGTGATTTACAAATTCCCCCCGGACGCTATTTTTAGCACAAAAAGGTGGACATGTCCGGGTAAATCCGGACGAATGGTAACCCTACCTTACTGGACACCAAAATTAACGAGTCCTTACTCAAGTGCTGCAGGTGTGTTGCAAGAGGCCTCTGCATTTCTTTTAACAGCTGCTCCTAGCTGGAATAACCTGCGGAGCAGTCTAGTGCCACTGCCCTGGGTTCAGCCCAGTGCCCTGCATCCTCCTGGCCCCGCAAGCAGTACGGCAGTCCTAGCCTGCTGGCAATGCCATTAGAAGCCCAGTCCCTGGGGCTCGTGGTGCTCCGTGTTCCAGCTCAAAGCACCCAGATCTGAACCTGGCATCTCACCGCCGAGGGCTCCCAATGCTCCAAGCACTAATTGCCACCCCGCCGCACAGCTGCTTTGATCATCTGCACACACTATGTGAACCCAGGAGAGCACAAGTGTCTGGCTCCACGTCCCCTTCCGCAGGCACCAGCCTAGCTGAGTCTGGCTCACTCTGACCGTATGTGCACCCTGTCAAAAGAATGTCTGCAAACAGAGCTCATTCTCCAAGTGAGATGTAGGATAAGCACCCTGTACAAGTATCACTGGCAGGGCGCATGGAACTGGCCAATGCAGAGGCTGGGCAGAGGGCCCTGCCCAAAGGAGAACAAAACTTTCCTTAGCCTGAGCCCTCGATTAAGAACAAGCATCATCTACATGCAGAGGGAGAGATCCCTTCCCTTGCCCCTGGTTCTTGCATTCACATCTCTTTTCGCCAGGATAAAGAGCTGGGAACCCAACTCAGTCAACACATGCACTAACGACTCCGGTTTCATTATCGCTTCCCCCTGGAAGCTGGCTCCGAGGCCTGAACCATGGAGCAGAGGGTTTGTTTACAGAAGGGGGTGTGGGCTAAAAATATATTCATACTGTCAACAGAAAAAAAGGAGCTATTTTGTAACTGGCTTCTCCTAACTCGTCTGCCTAACAAAGAATCACCCAGGGCATTTGGGGAAGACGATATTGTTTATTGATTAATTTAACCCAGGTAAGTTACATGATACAAACATCAAAAGGATTTTTACTGTGTGAATCCTTAGAGCTGCATAAATACTGGATGGAATAAAACCACCCTGAGTATTCATTTGTTGTTTTAATCTGCTTCATGCCCCACTGATCTTTATTTTCTGCAAATATTCTAGTAAACAAACAAATTTTACTGGTGCAAAGACTCTCCAAATGTGAATTCTGAACTCAAACATTCACAGAAAGAGAATTGCAAAACTAGCAAACAACATGCAAACTGCAAATTGTGGATTTTACATGTGAAGATGCAATTTGAAGTTCAAACTTTTATTGATTAGCTACATAATTCATCCAGTCAGGTACAGAAACAATGGCTGACTCTTATGTAACCCAAATTTCATATGACCCAAAATTTCAAATATGAACTTCAAATTTCAAGTATGCACAAAGTACCATTTGCCAAAGACCAAGAATTATTCACTGGAGAAATGAGTGAATAATTTCAAACAGCAAATAAACGTGCAAGTGTTCACCATTTGCTCACAATCAACTCCCAAGCAGCGAGGTGAAATTCACAGAATGGCTCACTGGGTAGGCAGGATCCCCTGAGCACTATTAACGAATGAAGCAGTGATTACAGTGCACTGAGCCAAGGAGCAAGGAGCAGACCCACCGGGGACAGACCAAGATGACTCGTCTTCTGGTTGTATGGAATGTGCCTCAAGGTGCCATAAGTGAAGAACCATCATTTCAAAAACTCAGTGTAATTTAGCAGCATCTGAGGGCTTGTCTACACTTAAAAGGCTGCAGTGGCCAGCTGCGCCGCTGTAGCACTTCAGTGAAGATGTTATCTACACAGACAGGCGGGCTTCTCCCATTGGTGCAGGCACTCCACTTCCCCGAGAGGTGGTAGCTCTGTCGACAGGAGAAGCCCTCCTGTTGACCTAGCTCCGCCTACACTGGGAGTTAGGGTGGTGTAACGTTGCTCAGGGGTGTGGATTTTCCATACTCCTAAGCAACTTAGTTATACTGACATAATGTCCTAGTGTAGATCAAGCCTTAGACATGAAGGCCTCCTGCAATCTTCCTAGCAAGTGATACATGGCCTGGAACATCAATGCTAGGATTACATTGGTTAAAGACTGGAAGGGAAACCTTCATATGTTTACTTGAAATCGGAGGCCTCTGGATCTTGGACTTTCTGCCTTACTTGATGTAACAGGCACTAGTCTTGTATGCTGGGACTTTCAATCCTGCAAAAGTTGCTGATGGGCATAGGCTGCAGGACTGGGCTCATGGAGCTACAGGTACAAATGTTTATTATAGAAATAAAACAGGCTGATAAACCATAGGGCAGGAGCAAAGCCAGAAACTCAGCTGTAACACAACCACCAACCCAAGTCTCTCAGTGTGGGCAATAAGATGAACTAGAGCTTTGAGCAGCAGGTGCCCACAGATGAGAAGGTTACTTGCCTGTAACTGGATGTTCTTCAAGATGTGGGGTCCCTCAATGTATTCCAGACGTGGGGGCACATGCGCGCCATGTGCCTGAGTCTGGAGGTATTTCTTAGCAGTGTCCATTGACCCACATGGGTACAAAGCGCCTCCTCATGCTTCCAGATAAGGGCATCAGCGGTAGTGCGTGTCGACACCTCTCCAGTCTCCCTTTGACCATTCTGGAATCCAGTCCAAAGCAGAAGGGAAGGAGGGCGGGAAGTACAATATAGTTAGGGCCCACACATCTCAAAGAACCTCCAGTTATAGGTGAGGAACCTCTTCCTCGAGTGCTGATCTCTACGTGTATTCCACGAGTGGGTGACTCACAAGCAGTGATCAGCACGGAGGTGGGTGTAACAATGCCAATGTAAGTGCAATCTGCTGTACGGCCTGGCCCACGGCAGCATCTGTAGCTACCGTTTGTGCGATGGCATAATGTGTCACGAACTGTGTGGACTGAGTGCCACATAGCCGCGCGACAGATGTCTTCCCAAGGCACGTCTGCCAGTGAGGCCGACCTGGTGGCTGGCACTCACACAGAGTGCCCCGTGACTTTATCAAGTGAGGCTACTTTTGATTGGTTGTAGCATTTGCAGACACACCTGAGACCCATTTGGAGATTTGTTGGGACAAGATGGCTTGACCCTTGGACCGTTCGGAGATGGCCGCATATAGCTTCATCGATGTGTCGAGTCCTGTGTAGGTAGAATGGTAGTGCACGGCGGATGTTGAGGGAGTGCAAGGTCCTGTCAGCAGGGGAGGCATGTGGTTTGGGATGGAAAACTGGCAGGTGGATGCACTGATTGAGGTGGAACTCCGACACTACTTTTGGAAGGAATTTAAGGTGCAGCTGTAAGGACCCCTTGTCCTTGTGGAATATCACGTAGGGAGGATCTGCCATCATGGCTGCTAGGTCACTGACCTGTCTGGCTGAGGTAATGGCTACCAAGAATGTCACTTTCGTCGAGAGGTGGGAGAGGGAGCATGCTGCCAGCGGCTCAGAGGGCGGTTTCGTGAGGGCGGAGAGAACGAGATTAAGCGGGGTGTGGGCTTGAGTACTGGTGGAAAGATGCTGCATAAACATAAACCCTTCATGAAGTGGACGGTGGTGGAGTGCGAAAACACTGCGGTGCTGTCCACAGGAGGGAGAAAGACATTGAGTGCTACCAGGTGCACCAGTACAAAACTGAGGGCTAGGTTCAACAATTTGAGGGTGAGGAGGTGGTCAAGGACAACTGGACTAGACACCATGCTCAGTGAGCGGTGGTGGCGGTGAGCCCATACTGTGAAACGTTTCCATTTAGCTCGGTAGCAGGCTCTGATGGATTATCTCCTGCTTTGGGTATGGATTTCTTGCACCAGGGTAGATCTTTGACGCCCATCCAAACATCAGGCTGTGAGGTGAAGAGGGTCCAGACTGGGTTGACAGAGCCTCCCCCGATCTCATGTGAGGAGATCTGGGAGTGTGCAGAGGCAGAGCAGTGTGCAGGCAGAAAGTCTAAGGAGGTCCATGAACCAGAACTGACAGGGCCAGAACAGGGCTATGAGTAGGCTGGTGGCACTGTCCCGGCAAATCTTGCGTAGCACCCATGGCAGGTGGAGAATAGGGGTAAAGGCGTAGCAGAGGAGGGGAGGAGGAAAGCATCACCCTGAGAGCCCTTCCCTATCGCTCCCTTCCCTATCGCTCCCCTGGAACAATAGTGGGGCAGCTTTCGGTTTTTGGGAATAGCAAAGAGGTCCCAATGGAGGGTGCCCTATGTTGCGAAGAGGTGCCAGAGCGTGGCATTGTGTAACTCCCACTCCTGATTGAGCTAGAGAGTCCCACTGAGTGCGTTGGCCAGGGAATTCTGGGTGCCCGGTATCTACGCGGCTTGAAGTGTCATGTGGTTCTGGATGCACCCGTTCTAAAGCTGGACTGACTCAGTGCAGAGGGAAGGAGACTTGGCGCCTCCCTGCTTGTTGAGGTACACCACTGCCGCGATGTTGTCAGAGAGCTACTGATCGCGGAGGGTCTGAATGAGCATGAGGAAGGCCTGGCAAGCTAAATGGACTGCCTGCAGTTCTAGCACGTTTATGTGCATACTGTCTTCCTCTGGCATCCACACCCTTGGAGCTGCGTGGTGGTCTAAGTGGGCTCCCCAACCCCCAACGGAGGGGCGCGTCATGATAGTGGCCTGTGGTGTGGGAGTGGCGAAGGGGGTGCCAATCATGATCTTGGAAGGACTGGACCACCATGAGAGGGAGGACACCATGGCCCAGGGAACGGTGAAGACAACGTAGATGGAAATGTGTGTGTAGTGTCACCTAGGTGCAGGCTGCCATATGTCCAAGGAGGGAGTGGTGGACCATGATGGCCATGTGAACAACCAGGGAGCTGGGGTTTGGATGGGTAAAAAATCAGCCCCTTTAGCAAGCACAAAATGTCTCCTCTCTGACAACTTAAGTATGGGGAGACAGGGGGCAGGGGCATACCACAGTGCTCGCACCGGTTGGAGGATGGCCTCATGGATAGGTAGGGCTACTTGAGAAGGCTCCTGGTTTTGGAGTATATCCAGGAGTTGATGGTGTGGGTCCTGAACCTACTCCAATGGGATGTCCAGGTCTGCCACTACCCTCTGGATCAAGTCCTGGTATTAGCAATGGTCGTCCAGCAGAGAGAGCAGGAGAGGGATGGTCACCTCATCCGGTGAGGAGGATACTCCAGCAGGGACCAGAGGAGCCGGCGGAAACAGTTCGATGTCTCCCTCCTCTTTATGCACCGACAGCACTGGTGGGTGAGTGGAGGAGGGCCAGTAGGATGCCTGAGATGGTGCCTGGCATCTGTGGTAGGCATCCCAGGGTCCCCAGTATGGCCAAAAGGAAGCGTCCCTTGGATGTGGTGGGCCCCACAGGAAGCGGTATCAGGCCTCCGTTTTCAGGTCGTATGCTGGAGGGTAGGGCAGTCTAGGCCATACATCCAGACTCCAGTGTGATGTTGGGGAGAAGGAAGATTCCGGCTCCAAGAACTCCTTGGACTCCGAAGATGGTTCTGGGAAGGTGTGTGTGGGGGACCGTCAATACCGGAGGGCTGTGGTGTGGCACAGGGACGGGCTTCTCCGGCAGCAGTAGAAAAGATTTGTCCTCTGGAGTTGGGATGTTGTGGATGAGCCGGACAGAAGGAGAAATTGTGGGTAGGGAAGGATCAACTCTTCTGTCCACAGAAATGGCTCCGAGCATCCAGAGGTGCGCAGTGTGCCTGTGGAGATGCCAGAGGGGTGAGGATGATGGTGTCTGTGGAGCCAGCCTGTCTGGTAGACGCATGAGCACTGGTGGAACAGTCAGCACGTGTGCCGATGAGCATTCCGAATGCCTGGGTGCCAAGGTTGCCATTAGTACTGTCGGACCCAGTTTGTGCCTGGCCTTACCCTTCACATGGGGAATCTTGGGCCCAGTCCAGCTGCATCCCCATGTGACATCTCCCCTGACTTGGCACGGCTCGGGGAGGAAACGTGCTGGGAGCAGTCTGGGGCGGGGATCTGCTCTTGTGCCTGGCAGAGTGTTTTTTACTCTCATCCAGGACTTGGCCTTGCTCTTTAGTACTGCCAGTTCCGGGCCCTGCACGGTGCGCGGAGGGGCTCTCACTGCCAGTTATAGCTGCTGTACAGGTTGGGTCTCCTGGGCCTGGATCTGAGTACGTCCTTGGTCTCATGGCTTCCTCCATCAGGTATTTACAGAGGTGGAGTTCATATGCTTCCTGGGTGCGGGCCAGGAAGGACTTGCAAATGCAGCAGCGAGCCGCGACGTGTGCTTCGCCAAAGCAGTAGAGATATTGTTGATGCTTGTCACTCACAGAGAAGGAGCACGGGTAGGAAACACCGTTTTGAAGCCTGGAATCTGGGGCATTGCCCCTGGAGCGGGGAGATGGTCCCTGAACAAGGAAAGAAAACTACCCTAGCTAACGAAACTAGAGAAACTATATAAAACTATTTATGACAAAGCAAAAATGAGTCACTCTCTTAGAAAGTTCGGAGCGCAAAGGAACAGGAGGTTCTGACTCAGGCCATGTGGCAGTCAGAGGGAACTGGAGAAGTGTCGACTCGCACTACCGATTATGCCCTCGGCTGAGAGTGCAAAGAGACACACTATGCACGTGCGGGTCAATGGACACCGCTAAGAAACACTTCCGGACACAGGCGCATGGTGCTCATGTGCAAACCCATGTGGAACACATATAGAGACAGCATTCAAAGAGGAAGAAGGGACTGTAGATTCTCAAGAAAGGGACGTCAGCAGGATATCTCAGAACTGCCAGCAGTTCCCGGCTCACTGATCTCAGCTGCCATGATGGGTCAGAAGAAAGGGGATCCCTCAAGCAGACCCACCACTATAAGCAATGGAAAGGTCATAATGAATCTCAGGTAGAGCTGAGTGAATGATGGATTTTTCAGTGTTGGGGATAAACAAACCTCCCCCCCCCCCCCCCCAACACCCCAATCTGGCTCAACTGGAAACAAAACCAATTTTTTCAAAAAATTTCATTCAGTCAAAAAACTTAAAAAAAAATGTAGAATTCACCAAACCATTTCGGCTGACTCAAAACCATTTTTTTATAAGTTTTTTGACTGAATGAAATTTTTTGAAAAAATTGGTTTTGTTTCCAGTTGAGCCAGATTGGGGTTTCTCACCTTTATGAGTTTTCTTAAAATGGCCAAATCTGAAAACAAACTGTTGTATTGAAATGAAAAGTGAAAATTAAATATTTCAAATAAAAAAAAAATAAATTAGACTTTTTGGACAAAACCATTTGTTGACTTCAACCAACATTCTTGAATGGTTTTGGAGCCCTGAAAATGTGCTTTTCAGTGAAATTTCTAATCGCCCCCGAAATTTCACCCAGCTCTAGTCCCAGACCCTCCAACAAGCTGCTGCCCAGCGGCCAGCTCAGGTGGGACCCAGACACATAGGTAGGAGGGTGGGTTGCATCCTAAGCTGTAACGTCTACCTTGCTGGTTTTAGCGCTCTCCTGCGAGCCTGTAGCCTGGGTCGACAGACTTGGGCTTGTGCTACTGAGCTAGCAATAGCTGTGTAGATGCTGGACTCAGGCTGGAATTCAGGATGTGAAGCCTACACAGGGGGTTGGCTTCAGAGCCTGAGCCACAACTTAAAAGCACTGTCTACACAGCTGTTGTCAGGGTAGTAGTGCAAGCCCAAGTCTGTCGACCCAGGCTCAGGGACCCGCTGCCACTGGCTGCATAGACATACCCTGATTCGCACCTCTGCTATACTAATTGAATCAGAACTCTAATGCCTTAGTTGGAGTCTGGCCTCCCTGGAGTACCAAAGCTGATGAATCTGCAAAGACCCTAAACTCCCCAAGCTAGGATGGATGCATGTACTTTTATTGTGATGGGGCAAGGTGATGGATTCCTGTCCATCCAGCATTCCCCCAACATGGACAGCAATCACTGTCTGTCTGACTGGGGAGAGAGGTGGCGCTGTCATGCACTCAGGGTACATGCTGATGTTCTCAACCCCTGCCTAAGGTTCTGGGGTCCATGTGGCATAATGCACAACTCCAAAAGGGGAGAGGAAAGGCCAGTGAATTCAAGGGGGAGCAGCTCCCGTCTCTTCTCTTAGCCAAACGCTAGAGAAAACCATCTCCATGTGTGGGAGATGCAAGGGTGCAGAATGCAGCTCACATCAGACTAGCATAGGCTCTATGAAATACAGTAGAACCCCAGAGCTACGAAGACCTCAGGACTGGAGGTTTTTCATAACTCTGAACAAAACATTATGGTTGTTCTTTCAAAAGTTTACAACTGAACATTGACTTAATACAGCTTTGAATTTTACTATGTGGAAGAAAAATGCTGCTTTTAACCGTCTTAATTTAAACGAAACAAATACAGAAACCGTGTCTTTTCCTTGTCAAATCTTTTTTTTTTATAAACTTTCCTTTATTTTTTTTGTAGTTTACATTTAAAACAGTACTCTACTGTATTTTTTTGTCTCTGCTGCTGCCTGATTACGTTCAGTTCCAAATGAGGTGTGTGGTTGCCCGGTCAGTTCGTAACTCTGGTGTTCCTTACTCTGAGATTCTACCGTAAGGAAATATTGTCACAGCACAGCTCGGCTCCTTAGGAGCTTTAACAAGAAACTGAGACACCTCCCCCCACCCCAGGAAACGGCTGTTTAATTTGCCCTACGATCAGCTAGCACGGAGGGTAAAGAGGCTGCATAGTGCAGGCAGTTTTCACAAAGCTAATCCCCAGCACAACAGAGAGAGAGAGAGATCTGCACTGACTGAACACTGATTACTGATCCAAAACTGTTGGCCTTTTGTTTCATTTCAAGCCAGACCCTAATTGTTTACTTTAAAGGTGTGTATAGATCTACCCATTTGATTCCCTGCCATGTCCAAAGCTTGCTTCAGAGCTCAAGACACTTGGGTTTTTAAAATCAAACACACTGTATTAAAGAACAGCTTTCACTCATCGTATAATTTAGGTGACCCCGTCACAATTTCTGAGCTCTGTGAACCTGTGCCTCTTAGAGCGACTGAAACCTCTCTGGCTGTGAATTAAATAGAGGGCAGCCTTGCCAAAAATATAATAAATAGACAGACACTTCACAGAGGCCGAGAGAAACGTGCAATCACTCTCTCCCGCATGCCCGCACAGACATGTTCATCCAGCAGCCAAACTAAATTCTCGAGCACAAGGCTGAAAGAAAAATGTCCTCCTGGCTGGGTTCTGTGGTTTGAATACAGCAGCTGGAAATGAAACACTGTAAGCACACGGCCTGGGAAAGACAATGAGAAATGGACTCCCAGCCCAGTCTCTTGCCTTCTTCCTCGAGCCACACGGGAGGAGGTCGCTATCTCAGAATTTTCATCCCCAAGGAAATTTGGAAGCAAAAAACGAATTAAATGCACAAGCTCTGTTAATGCAGCGTTAGATTTGAGCATTTAAGTGTACGAGAGCTAAGGTCCCCCAGTGATGCTAATTGAGCCATATTGCACGTATGTTGTTACAATGTATCCACCTCACGTGTAGTGGCGTCCAGTGTATAAAATAGGAGACGGTAGATTGTGACTTGGCTCATAAGACGAGAACTATTTCATTCAATGAAATGAAGAGGTAGCCAATTCAAAACTGCCTATAAGAAATACCCTTTCTCCCAATCTGTAATTTGACGATGGAACTCATTGGCACAGCATGTCTTTGAGGCTAAGGAATTAGTAAGATTCAAAGAAGGGAGGGACATTTACACAGATAATAAGAATATCCAAAGTTAATGGATACTGCTAACAAAACTTCTGGAGGAGAGATTAAGCTTCTTGCTTCAGGGCTTAATCAAATTTCA
This sequence comes from Trachemys scripta elegans, assembly GCF_013100865.1. Lineage (NCBI taxonomy): Eukaryota > Metazoa > Chordata > Testudines > Emydidae > Trachemys > Trachemys scripta. Next base: position 31,081,980 of record NC_048309.1, read on the forward strand.
AATTATTAGGATGAGGCCTCCATGGACAGCAAGCTGTCCCGGGGGATAAGCAAGACCCTTGCATGACAAATCAAGCCAATGTTTGATCTGTTCTACTCCTTTGATTGTCAGAACCTTGGGGCTGGAGTTCTGATACGTTTGGGTCAAAGCTCCTTTTCCCCCAGGGCTAACAATCTGGCGTAGTCAGATTTCAGGGAGAAGTAAAAACAGGAAGCAAATCCTAGGCAATTGTATCCTTGAGGGTGGACTCAGGACAGGGGGCCAAGCAGGCTTGCCTTAGTAGTCTATACGAGGAAAGGGAAGCCTGGCTGTCAATCTCCTTTTGGCAAGGCATGTTGGGAAAGGAAAGGAGTCCAGGGTCTCTATAATGTCTGAGGTAGTTGGAAGGAGAGGGATGTTGAACTGACAATGCTGTGGGAGGTGAGATCTGTGGTGAATGCATACATGGACTTGGAGGTGCTTACCTATTTGCATATTACACTGAGAAACTCTTGGGGTTTTGATCACTGTACAGCTTGGGCAGCTGGTCACTCTGTTACTCTAGATTGCACGGATGATTTAACAAACACTGTCTTTTTGAGACTATACCTCTCTCGGTCCTTCCTTCTTTACCCTAGCTTTTCCTGACCTCCTGCCATGCATACTGACAACAAACATAGGGTAAGTTTGAGGCTTCTAAGCTTTGTTAATATACAACTAGTGCCTGAAGAAGTGTTACAAACCCAGCACAGCATCTCAACAACAGAACCACAAACATGCTTCTCACCTTATCTGCCATCTGATTCCCTTAAAACTTGCCAATCTCAGCCCCTTCAGTAAGTGGGGTGAGACTGCAGAGCAAATACGCTGAATTTCTTATAAACCCAAGAAACCAAGTTCCTGCTTCACATAAACACTCTTAACTATGGAGCTATGAGCAGCAGCTCTATATATGTGGCTCTTAATTGTTCTACACAACAGTACACAACTAGAATACATGAGACAATAATTCACAGAACAGTTTTAAAAATAACACTAAAGAACTCCTAGTCCGCTGAGGAAGAAAAAATCCTTCCCACATAAAACAGATAAGACATGTGCAAGTTTGTATTGCTGCTGGGCCTTTTGGCTGTTGGGTATCCAGATGAGGATGAACTTGATGACCTGGTAAGTTTTCACCCTGAATGATTTGTTAAAAAACTGATATTCCAGAAGAGGCTGTAATTACCAGTGGAACGTAACTACCAGTGGGATTTAAGCCACCCCTCCTCCACTGAGATCTTGAGGAATCTGAACAGCAGACTTGTGACAGTGACATCACCACTACTATAAACAAAAGAGTCTAAACTCAGGGATTTCAATGGAATGTAGCTTCCAGACTCTGTGTCATCATTCACGCTGTCAGCAAAACAAGGAATTCAGAGCATGTAGGAGCTTAGGGAGATGGCAAGCTTTCTGCTACTGAAATACACTGACTGGACTGGTGTAGGAACACAGACAAACTTACTAGAGAAGATGTCCACTGAAAAGCCCCTTTTACATACGTCTGTGATTCTCTTTGGTTTTTCAAATCAGCCTGTCCTTGCCACAGAGAGCTCCAGACCCTGGATAAACACAGAAGCAAAACCAAAATGGAGCTACCCTGCTTTCATAGAGCCCCCAGGCTCCTGTGTCCTCTTGCTGACAACCATGCAGTATCCACTGCTCCATCCGATTCAGAGAAGTCTAGCAGGGCCATGCAGAAAACAACAGAATGGGAGGCAGACTTCACAGGGTGAGCTGGGGAAGAGACTCTCTAACAGAAAGCAACAAGTGGATCTGATGGTGAAACTCTGATGCTAGCTTCAAAATGCTGGAAAGCAAAACTGTACGAAAGCCCAGCTTATTCAGTGCAGTCAGTATGTAAAGGGAGTAAGTCAGTTGCTGCTGGATCTGAACGCATGACAAATCAAATCACAGACAGCTTAAGGTGAACTGGGCTCCCTGATAACTCTGACATGGGACTGAATAGCCTCCCTCCAGACTTGGAGCCACAAAACTTTCAAGGGCTAAACTTCAAGATAAACCTTCTTCCACTGCATGAGCACATTCTGAGCCTGTATGAAATCCAGGTAAATCCACCCCTAAGCATCACACTAGCAATGGCTATTTTAAAAACAGAATAGTGCTAGTGGTCCTGGAAGTGAGAGAAAAGCCCTTTTTTCCTATTTCCCTCATGCCAACCCAACAACACAAGCCAAAAGAAGGAAACACCCCCTCCCATTAAAGAAGCTGCCCTTTTACACCCAGCTAACATCCAGAGGAGAGAAGGAACAGATCTTCTCAGACGTGGCATGAAAACTTGACAACAAAATGACAACAAAAATGCAGTGAGTGCTGTGGACTTAGAACTATGACATGGAGAACATCTGTGCTAACATGGCAGCCGGATGGTGCTCAGGTGTTTCTCTGTAAAATCTGGGATTAGATCTTAAGGATGTCAGTTTGCAATCTAGCATTGTTAGAATGCCTTTTGTATGAGAGACTTAACAACGGCTTTTTCCTTCCAAGGAAGGGCCTGCCTATACATTGATAGAAAGCACTAGTGTAAAAAGAGACTTGCACTAGTGCAAAAATCCCGGCATGGACAAGGCCTGAGATCTCTGACTGTGTTTCCAATTACACCACTGTTTGGTGGTGTACTTCAATGTGTCTCATTTGTAGCTAATGAAAAAATCAACAGCAGAGATACAATGCTAATTATGTTTCTCTAACAGAGCCAAGCAACTCTCCTCTCTTGGAATTTTACAAAAAGTTTAAGTTACTCCTTTTCCAAACCCTGCAGTGGTGCACTGATTTCTCATTTACTTTGTTTCCTTTTAAAGAAGAAAGGGAAAATATCAGGTGCCTCTAACATGCCTCTGCCTATCTGCAAAGCACTCCTGACCCCTTGTAAAAGGATGTACCTGCCCTGTAGAATCCCCTGCTGGCTACGTGTGACTCTGCAGCCCCGTGCTTCAGTTTCCCTTCTCTCAATGTCCCTTACAAAGCCCATATAGTCCAAAGGTATAAGAAGAAATTCCTCTGCTGGGGTCCTACTTTATTAAGTCAAGATAAACTTGAAATAAAGTCCCTTGGCCTGCAGTCTCTGCCCTCAGTTCAGCGGATTGTACAGATCTCCTTCTGGGGCCTGTGTTTCTGAGCTCCCAGCTGCTTCCTTCAGGAACCCTTCCAGCAGCTCTCGTAATTCTGTCCCTTACCTCCCTGGGCGGAGAGAGGTCTGTGAGGGAAAATTTAGCAGGCCTTAAACTTTAGTTAAGGCCCTGAGTTTGGTCAAGCTTGCTTACAGCCCTTGAACTAAGATCCTGCTTGTTTCTGTGTACAAGGGGCAGAAGGAGTCAGAGTGGAAAAAAATCCCCAAACAGAACAATTTGTAATAGCCCAAGCTTAGGAAATATATAACCACAATAGCGCTGTTAGAAAAGTCAAACCGCAAACGAACCAGGCTGTGAATAACAAGAAGGGTGATTGTTCTTTTTGCTTTTGACCTGTATTAATTTTGCTATGTATTCCAAATAAGGTAATTAATATGGAAGTATGTGTGATTTATCTGTGGTTTTAAGCTTTAAAAAGCTTGTGTTTTCCTGGACTCGGGGGGGGCAGCTCCAATAGCTGTCACCCCCTGCACTTGTAATCAACAAAGGGCCTCAGGCTGATCTGATTGAAAACACTACACGTGGATCGATTTTTTCCACATCAACTGGTGCCGTGACTCGGATAGACAGTGACCCCGAACACCAGAGGAGCACGAGCTGTTCCCCACTAGACCCCGGGCCCATCGGAAAGGTAAGAGACCTTTTGAAATCTCTATTTAGGATTTCTGGTGGAGCACCACCCATAGGCTCTGGGTTCGGGTGAGTTGCACATTCTATTCGGACTTTTTGCTGCCAGACATGCCTGACGCCCTTCTGATCTGTTCTGTACTGTACCCCGGGAAGAGCCAAGTGTGTGGCTAGCTAGGCCTCTGACTCTATTACTGTGTGCCAGTGTGTGTGTGTGTGTTGGTGTGAGAGTGATCTGTTATAAGGGTCACAGGAAGACGCCCAGAGCTCTCTGCGAAGCTTGTTGGCTCTAAAGCAAGCCCTGTGACCCCACCTAGAAGGGCCGAAACAGAAGGGCCCTGACCGAAGTAGCCTCGCTCTGCCGGCTTGACTGCCGAGGGGATTGCCTGGGTCTAGGTTTGTGTGACCCTAACCTCCCCGCCCTCGGGCGGTCTGATTTCCTCAACCTCTTTCCTCTGATTCCCCTTCCAGCCTAAGGGCAGTGCATGAGCCACTGACGGGTCCAAACGCCCCACCAAGAGCAACAGAGTAAGCAGCGCCGTTCTCTCTGAGACCAGCCGACGCTCTTTGCTGAAGGGGGGTGTAGACAGTTGTGGACGCCCTACAATAAGCTTTCCCTGTCTAAAAGACCTGAGTGAAAGTGATCTATTAAAATGGGAGCCGGTGAGACAAAAGGAATCACCGTCCCACCAAAAGGGCACACCTGAGTATTGTATGTTTGTTTGTATGCAAATTGCAGTCCTTTCACTTGTAAGCTTTTTAAAGAATGGGATCCGCACAAAGCCAGTTCGATTCATATTTTAATTGGTACGAAGAAGCAGAAAAATGGCACTGTGAATCTCAAATGAGGAATCTCAAGGACTCCCAGGAGAAACTTACCACACGAGTAAAAGAAATAAAAAGGGAATTGGCAAAGAATTTAAATTCTACTAAGCCGGCAAGAAATATTATGCAACAAAACCCTCTTATGTTTTTTCCACATCAGGTCCATGGGTAGCAGTCCTTCCGCTGCTGCTGTCTTACCCTCTATAAGGCCCAGGTGGGCAGCAGGGAATCAGACATATGCTCACGCTCCCTCTGAAAGGGGCCAGTCCCCCTGTGACATCCCTACTCCAAAGCCACATTCCTGAGTATACACAAAGGTGCCCACTGAAGATGCAGTCTCACTGCAATATACACCCAGGGAAGCGCCTAAGTGTTGCCAACTTTGAAAATCTCCATGTGAATCTCTCAGTAATTATATCCTCCACTCTCTAGAATCATGTGAGCATAAGGAACTCTCTGCTTGCGTTCAAACACCACCACACTTCCAGATCTCATCACTGTGGAGAAAAGCGGGAAACAGGGTAGATAAAAATCAATGAATTTTTGACAAATAAACAAACCTATTTTTTATTGAAATCAGATTTTTTTGATTTTGTTGTTCAAATTATAATAATTTGTTCTTTTAAAAAATAAACCTATTTAAAATGAAATCTCAATCTAATACAAAATATGTTAAAGTCTAAACTTATTATAATCTCTAGGACAATTTAATAATACATGCTGAATCCATGAGCCTCTAATTAAAAATTGAATTAAAGGCTACTTTTCTATATAAAGAAAGAATCAAGGGAAAAAATTGAACTTTTGAGCTCAAGGTTTATAAATATGGCACAATAGGTCACGTGCTGTACTAAGGGCTTGATCCTGTGGGGGACCCGGGGCTGTGCAAAGTCATCACAGGTGGTGGGACTCAGCCTCTGACTCCAGGAGGCACCATCATGTACTTCACCAGGATCATCCACGGAGCCCACCTGGGGGGGGTCTCACGCTCCTGTTTTACAGCTTCTCTCTCCCTGAGCTCTGATTGGCTCAGTTCTTGGATTATGACTATTTCTGACTCCACCCACTATGGAAACTTACTCTCCAGCTCATGGAAAACACTGATCTACCGAGTAATTGCAAGCTCTTGCAAGTTCTGGGTACTTGAAGTAAGTGAACTTACCCTGTCTCCTTATACACAGACAGAGAGACAAACACACAGAAACCCATTCATTTCTCGACGGCCGCCTCCTCTGTCTCTAATCATATTTACTACTGCGCAAGAAGCATGTAGTTCTCTTGTTTTGCTGGGGGTAGGGTAACGGTAGAATTAACAAGGTAGAAGAAGCAGAATGAGTGACCAGAAAGGAGCAACACTGGTGTCAAAGCAGGAGACTGTGGGAAGAAGGGACAACGTTTTTCAGAGTGCAGCCTCTGGTGCTGATTAGAAATAATATTTTCTTCATTTGGACTAATTCAAAGTTGAGAAATTGCCTGGGAGTTGAAAAAGTAGGAAAACTGGTCTTGCTCGTCCAGTCTATGAATAAAAATGAAGAGGGAGGGGTGAGATCTACTAGTTTTCAAAGTCTGAAGGACAGCTTAAGAAACTTAGGAGACTGTTGTCTCATTTTCAAGACACTTAGATAAGTAGGAACATAAGCTGCAGTCACTTTCACCTAGGCCACGTCTCCACTACAAACTTTGGCTACCACAAGTTATGTCAGCATCAAGCTGCCACAGTGAGTATATCACTTGTGTGTGTACATACTTGGCTCCTTGTGTGTGCTCACCAGGAGTGCTTGTATCGATGCACAATGTGGTGCACCATGGGTACGTATCCCAGCATGCAGCTCATCACCGTCCAGAGTGCTGTCTTGGGAAGATCTGCCAATTCATGGCGGGGCAGGAACAAGTCATGCAGGGGTGACTTGGAGAAAGGGATCAAGTTCCCAGGATGCAGCTGTCTCCATCGCATAATGTCATCCATATCCCATAATTTTCATGCCTTCTTTAAAAATTCCACGAACCCACATGACCTTCCTTGCTGTCCGCCATCGCTGATAACATCATGGAACCTGCACAGCTCTACACTATTGTCATGAGTGTTGGAAGCACAAGTCGTGCACGCACGATCGTCCAATATTTGCAGAGCCATAAGAAGAATTGAGTGAGGGAACATGCCGATTCCTTGTTGTGGAACATAATGAAAACCAACTCAGGATTGTTGGTGGTGTTCACAGAGCAGCTGCAGATGGTGGAGTGCCGCTTCTGGGCCCAAGAAATGAGCACTGACTGCTGGGATTGCATCATAATGCAGGTTTGGGATGATGAGCAATGGCTGCAGAACTTTCAGATGCGAAAGGCCATATTCCTTGATCAGGAACTCACCCCCACCTTCCATCACATGGACACCAGAATGAGGGTCGCACTGACAGTGAAGAAGCGAGTGGCAACCGCACTGTGGAAACTTGCAATGCTGGATTGCTACCAGTAAGTGGGAAATCATTTTGGAGTTGGAAAATTCACTGTGGGGGGCCATCGTCATGCAAGTGTACAGGGTCATTAATCATCTCCTGCTACACAGGACTGTGATTCTCAGCAGTGTGCAGTACATAGTGGATGGATTTGCAGCAATGGGGTTCTTGAACTGTCGTGGAGTGATAGATGGCACACACATCCCTATTTTGGCCCCAGCCCACTTTGCTAAAGAGTGTATCAACAGAATGGACTATTTTTCTATGGTTATACGAACACCAGTGACGCTTCACTGACATCAAAGTTGGCTGGTCCGGGAAGGTGCGTAACACTTTCATCTTTAAGAACACAGGACTGTTCAGTAATCTACAAGCATGTACTCTCTTTTCCGACTGGCGGATTACCACTGGTGACATTGAAATGCCAGTAGTGATCCTGGGGGACCCAGCCTACCCATTCCACTTCTAGCTAATGAAGCCAGCCACCTTAACAGCACCAACGAAAGATTCAACTACCTGCTCAGAAAGTGCAGCTGGGCATCCAAATATGTTTTTGGTAGATTGAAGGATTGCTGGCTTTGTTTAATCACAAGATTGGATCTTTGGAAAAAACATCCCAATGGTTACATCTGCCTGCTGTATCCTTCATAGTATCTGTTTGGCAAAGGGGGAAAGGGTGGAGATGGAGCAGCTGTCTGCTGAGTTTGAACAGTCAGACACAAGGGCTATTAGAAAAACTCGGAGCTGTACGGCTGAAAGTGCTTTTGAAAGAGCACTTGAACAGTGAGTCACAGTAACGTGTTGTGGTGTACTGTGTTCTACTTGGCCCTGCTCTTTTGGGACCAGTTAGGAATTGGGTGGTGCTTGGTGTACATTTATAACACTGTGTTTGTCACTGATCCTAGGAGTTGAGTCAGAATGTACAATAACAAGTAATGGTTGCTTTCAGGACCACCGGGCACTCCAGAGAGGATGTTGTGAACTAATAAAGGTGAATTATTTTCCAAAGAATAGAATTTTATTGAGTAACTCTGTGGTTCAGCACTGGATTCATTGTTGGTTTCCCTGGCCTTCTGGTATGCCTGCTGCAGTTCCTTGGTTTTCACACGGCACTGCTGCCAGTCTCTGTCATATCCCTCCTCCTGCATGCCCTGAGCAATCTGCCCATAGATGTCCACATTTCTACAACTGCTCCGTAGCTGTGCCAGCACAGTCTCTTCTCCCCACAGGCCTAAGAGATCCCATATCTCCTGTCTGCTCCAGGCCAGTGCATGTGTGGAACATAACAGCAGCATGGTCAGCTGGGCAGTTGCACACAACGGTGAAGAGCTGCTAGGTGTGCTCATCAAGATGGGAAATCAGGAAAAGGCATTTCAAATATTTGTGGGGTTTTCAGAGGGTGGGGAGGGTTCCAGCCTGTGTGACCCCGGGCAGTGGAGTTCACAATGTAACCTGAGCGGTCAGTGTCAGGCATTGTGGGAAGCTGCTGGAGGACTTTTAGGGTTGACATAGATAGCGCAGTGTCTGCACTCGCACTGCATTGACCTCAGTGCATTGACCATGGCTCAATGCCATTTGGGAAGCTGGCGTTACTGCGTCATCGTAATGGGGTGCTAACATCGGTGGGAGACAAATTCAAGTACAGACACATGCACAGCTAGGTTGCCCTCACTTTGTAGTGTAGACCAGGCCTTACTTGAAACTCTTCCTAGGCTGACCTGAAATAATCAGTTTAATTCACTGACTACAACCGTAATAAATAATTGGTTGTAAATGTGAAACATGTCTGGATGAGAGAAGTTATGTATCCAAAATATTTACGGTGGATTTTGTTTCATACGAATAAAGTGTATATGCTGTTCTGTGTGTTTAATTAAATTGAAGTCACCATCCTAATGCAGTTGGACACAAATCATGAGCCAAAAGTGAATTATCCAGTAAATAAGCAATATATCAGTCACCATTTTCTAACACACTAAAATGTACAGTTAATAAAAATCTGAAAATATTAAGCTATATAATTGCTTAAATAAATGTATGTAGTTACACTGTACCCTGCTAGGAAACAGAAAACTGTACGAAATCTAGTGTAAAGGCACTATTTAGGTGTAAATCAACATCTTTAATGGTCATATTAGCTAATGAGAATGCACCTTTCTTTAGAAAATAACTGAAGTACAAATGGAAAAGTTGGTTAAAACAGGTTTCAGAGTGGTAGCTGTGTTAGTCTGTATCAGCAAAAACAACGAGGAGTCCTTGTGGCACCTTAGAGACTAACAAATTTATTTGGGCATAAGCTTTCGTGGGCTAAAACCCACTTCATCGGATGCCTTGTGGCACCTTAGAGACTAACAAATTTATTTGGGCATAAGCTTTCGTAGGCTAAAATCCACTTTATCAGATGCATCCGATGAAGTGGGTTTTAGCCCACGAAAGCTTATGCCCAAATAAATTTGTTAGTCTCTAAGGTGCCACAAGGACTCCTCGTTGTTGTTGGTTTTTTTGGTTAAAACAGATGATTTCAATTGAGGCTTTCCACTTGGGGATTTAAATCAATCCAGCCTGGCTGGAAAACATGACCTCTCAGGGCACCCCACACAAGGGCCAAGAAAAAAAACTCCAGTCTCCTACTTTTCAAACCTCATGCTATTTTTGTCCCTGACCGTGGTTTCTGAATAGCTGGGGTTAGCAACACTGGCGTTTGGCCCTGGGATGCAGTGAGCAGCAGGGAGGGAATGGCTGGTTTTTAACTTGTGCAGTCACTTATCTACCAACAGTCCTGGGTTTTTTTTACCCATGGTCTTGGCCAGCCGAGGCCAGAAGACACACTCATTAGGAGAGTAATTCATTCCCATCATGGGATTATTGTGCAGGCAGCAGGCAGGCAGCTATAGTGAGCCCAGAGTGGCTGGCAAAGGATGGGTTGTACCAAACAAACTAAGTTTTGGAAGCAGATTGCTTTCTTGGAAATGGCCAGGGGACACCCTAGGGGGGAACCTCAATCTTCTCAACTGTCACAAGACATGGAAACATAGGAGAAGCCTGAACAAATGTATGGGGAAAACACCGCATGGCCCCCCACCCCCTCTGGACAGTGTGTGCAGGAGAGCTCCTCTGAAGATTTCCCTCCCCAAGGCAACTGGAAGAGAGCTGCAGCTAATGGTGGCGCGGGGCATCCATGAGCTCTAGCTGCTCAGTGGAACTCTGAGGCTCTGATAACATCTCCAACGCCCCAGGCTGCTCCCTCCCACCCCCCAACACACACTGCCCCAGGGAAGGCGGGCAGCTGTGGGGTCACGAGGAAGGGGACCTACACTATATTTACTGTAAGCTCTGGAATGGGGAGGGGCAGGAGGCAGGGCTCAGAGCAGCATGGGCATCTGCCCTGGGCACTTAGAGCAGAGTCAGCCCCAGCATGATACTAGCTAGTCTGCAGTTGGCAGGCCAGTCTGACCAGCTGAGATTAAGCAGAAACTGCACAATCCCTCTCACCTGAAAGATACCTGGATCCAACTGCATTTGCAGAGTGTCTGAAAAATCCCTCTCCTCCATACAATGCAGCTCGCAACCAACCAGAGGATGGAAAGCAAGCACCTATTAGCCAAGGGTGACTGTAAATCAATGCTGAACCAAGCTGATTAGCACGATGCAAATAAACAGTTCACCTCCGAGTGACATGCAATGGAGGCTGCCATTTATGGAATATTTCTGGTTGCACAGTTTGAGTTTCACCAATGCTGCTCCCAACTCCGGAACTGTACAAGGACCTCCACTGCACAGTAGTGTCTTGGCCCTCCTCTACTCCTTCCTGGGAGCAGGCACAGATATTTAAATCCTAGGGGGTTCTGGTTCACCAGCTCTCAATGCTTTCCTCATTGTCCTCACCTAGCTGGGCCCAGTCTCCATGCCTCTGGTTCTCAGCCCAGTCCCCTTCACATTCTGCACCTCAGCTGCCAGACCCAGTTTCCCACTCACCACCCCACCCCAAGGCTTCTTGTCCCAATCTGCTCCCCTGCAGGTCCAGCGCTTATCCCCTCTGCATTCGAAACAAGCAGCTGCCTTCTCCATGCTGCCTGAGCCCAGCAAGGGGTCACTGAGAGCACAGGAGAGGCAGACTCCCTGCTCTCAGTTCCAGTGACTGGACCCACCCCTCACTCAGCCAGCAGATGCCCAGAGCTGCAATTGCAGTGTAAGTCCTGTTCAGCCCTGGGCCCAGTGATGACAGAAGCTTCTGGGAATGTCACTATTAAAATCAAAGAAGTTCCTATTGAGCATGTGCGAATTGGGATTTTTTTCAAGGGCTTATAATTTAGCTAAATGTGAGCGGATTTTCACAAGGATGGCAAAAGACACATTCCTGGCACAAAGGCCAACCCCCTGGCAACTTTCAAGTCCCTGCTCCAAAGCATGGTGGTGCTAGAGCTACCCAAACGGAAGGTCTCTAGTCTCTTTCTTGGAAACGGAGAAACCTTTTTGGATGAAATTTTCCAAAAAATTCAGCCTGAGGCAGATACCAGGCATGTAAAATTTCAGACCGAAAGGTTAACGTTTGGTAAAGTTATAAGCAACTGAAAACAGAGGCTTACAATGAGAATTGTTCAGCAACCTTAATAGGCGGGGCTAGTCTGAACACATTCATATTCCTAGACTGAACAACACGGTGGTACAGGTTCTACTAGCAAATGGCTCCCACAGCAACTAATCTGCTGTGTCTGAGGTTTAACTGCAAAGGCTGACAGACCATGCACGTGTAGTCTTCATGTTCTGCCTCTCTTTACCTTCTTCCTCGGTGTTTTGCTTCCTCTTTTTCCTGGATTTGGAGTTCTTCTTGTTTTTCAGATCCAGAAGTTCCTTAATGCGCTGGGCAACTGAAAATCCAAAGCACGGTTAAGTGAGTGACCGCAAAGCAGACTGAACACGCTCCGCCTTCTTCACCTTATAGCATGCATGTAGTGACCCAGCATAGACAACTAAGGACAAAGGACAGCAAGACACCAAAACTGCCCACAGACATCAGCAAAAGCAACCTGCTCTGGTGCTGCACGAGGGGGCAGGCTGGCCCCAACTGGTCAGGGAATGGATGCTAGGAGAGCTGGAGGCCATGGCTGGGGAGATGGGGAAGAGGAGAATAAAATCTATTTAAAAGTGAAAGAGCCTCTAAGAACCTTGTGTCTGTGACGCTGGTACCAACCAATTCCTGAAAGGCCTAGGCTAGGGCTCAGAGAGATCGTCACTGGAATCTCCTGAACAGGAAGGATACTGGAGGGCGGCTCCAGAATGTCAAATCTCCTTCCGCAAACTTGTCTTGCTTACAGGTCAGCTGCACTCTCCCCCACCAAACACTGCCCCAACACTGGTTAGCAAGACTGACCTAGTGATCCCACTGGTCCCTGCAGCACGAGAGTCTGGGAAATGAGAGGAAGAAAGTCCTGCCCAAGCCAGTTTACAATGCCTCCTGGTTTGTTTCTGCCCTGGAATTTCTGGCCAAGGAGAAGCCCAGAGCTGCTACACCCATGGGAGGAAGCACTAATATTCAATGCTCCATCTAGGAGGGTGTTTATGGAGAGCAAATGCTTGAACTAAGGTTACAATTCCCATTCCATTAGACTCTCTACCCTCACTTATCCAGAAAATTCTCCTCTGGGACTGAAAGCTCCAACAAAAATGATTAAAGGTCTAGAAAACATGACGTATTGAGGGAAGACTGAAAAAATTAGGTTTGTTTAGTCTGGAGAAGAGAAGACTGACGGGGACATGATAACAGTTTTTAAGTACATAAAAGGTTGTTACAAGGAGAGGAAGGTAAATTGTTTTTCTTAAGGAAAACTGAGGACAGGACAAGAAGCAATGGGCTTAAATTGCAGCCAGGGAGGTTTAGGTTGGACATTAGGAAAAGCTTCCTAACTGTCAGGGTGGTTAAGCACTGGAATATATTGCTTAGGGAAACTGTGGAATCTCCATCATTGGAGCTTTTTAAGAGCAGGTTAGACAAACACCTATCAGGGACGGTCTAGATAATACTTAGTCCTGCCATGAGTGCAGGGGACTGGACTAGATGACCTCCTGAGGTCCCTTCTACTCCTATGATTCTATTATTCTAATGCTTGAGGAGAACCGTTGGGAAGGTCTGAGCAAGTGTCCTGCAGCCATGTTTGCATTAGGTGAGTGCGGGGGAATATCCTTTACAACCTGAATCAAATCCACAGGACACTTTTGGGTGCACTTGAAATTTGAGATCCTGGGATTTGTCCTCACTGAACATCACAGGTTGGCAACACAGTGCACCTGTGTTCTTCAGGGGGGTGTACATGGCAGAGGGCAATAGGCAAAAGCTAAGGCTGTGAACACCAGTTTCTGCAGCACGCGCAGGGATTCTGCTGGGAAGAATTTCTACACAAGCCCTGGGCCAAGGATCGCCCACTGCACATGTGGGGCATACTTCATATTTTTGACAGAATGCAAACTTTCCCTAACCCAATGCAAGGTCAGTCCTACAGGGATCGAGCACCAGCTGTTCCCTTCCCTGAGAGCCTTGCTTGGCATCTGAAGTGCTAAGTCAGGGGGAACTTGCCAGAATAAGGAGCCCAGTCAAGTCAGGCCCACTGACTCCAGTGGGTGTAGCAGCTGCTTGGTGCCTCTGGATTTGGCTTTGGGGCTCCAGCACTATCCTTTAACCTCGGCATACAGCCAGTTATCACCGGGTGCTGTCTTTAGGGGGGTTGGGCAGCATCTCCATTACATCTCAAACAGCCCACTCTATTGTACTTTGTTCTCAAAGCTTCTACTCTTCCTCACGTCAGTCTGATCCAGTCAAGTGTGCTCTGTAACTTATAAAACTAAACCCATCTAAATCAGAGACCTTTGGGAGGAGTGTAGTCTTGTGAGGAAAGGACAGGACTGGGAACCAGGAACTCCAAATGCTGGCCTGACATAGGCCCTGTGCCTTGGACAAGTCACAGCCTCAGTTTCTTTGCCAGCAGAACACCCCATGGGAGAAACGATTCGAGCACTTCATGTGTGGTAGTTATGACTGTGCAGAAGCGTTGCTCTTGAGCACTGAAGAAGTGCCTATAAATACCTTCATCGTTAGCACTTAGTAATTTTGCCTGGGGTTCTGATTATATCTGTCTGAGCCCCACACTGAAAGTGGGAGATGCCGCGGTATGGATGGGGCCAGCGACTGGAGGTGCACCTTTGCTCGGAGGCATGCTGTTTCTGGCATCGTGGGGTGAGGCTCTGCTTATCGCACACGTGGGGCTGCTGACAAAAGCCTTTGTCTTGTCAAGGCTGGCCTCAAGGCTGTGTGCAATGCAGCTGTCACCGTGTGGGTCCCTGGTTATCTCACCCACCTTGTCTCTCAAGGCTGTAAAGTCAGAGAACCCCTGATTAGACTGTGTCTAGAACTGATATACGCCAACTACAGTGGCTTGTATTTTTCCAAGACAGAATGCTCCTTACAAGATGTGCTAACTACTTCTGTTAAACCTTGTATTTTGCTGTGAGACTAGGAGTACCTTTGCCAGGCCTGGGGAAGAGCTCTGTGTAGTTTGAAAGCTTGGCTCTCACCAATAGACGCTGGTCCAGTAAAACATATCACCTCCCCAACCTTACCTCGCTAATATCCACTACTGCATACAGCCATTTGTTTCATCAGATACAAGCTAGAATCACTGGGAGAAGGCCTGACAGCAGCTGTGCTGCATGATGGAAGGACTTGCTTCCTACTTCTCTTCATAGAAGGCAACCACCTTGGCACTGGAAACTAATTAAAGGAATACCCATTTGCCTGTGACTGTTTGAGAAGTGTTTACTGCACAGGCCCAGCAGCTCCTGGGAATGGCACAACCCTTATCCCTGCCTGCTGATAGCAATATGGCTGCACCCTTCCTGGAGTTTGAGCATGACAACTTACCAGTATTACTAATCAGTAAGGCTGCGAATCACTCACGGAGGTCACGGAAGTCACAGCTTCCGTGACTTTCCATGACCTCTGTGAATTTTGCGGCGGCAGGTGCGGCTAACCCCAGGGCCATCCCAGCATCTGAGAAAGCCCCAGAGCCAGCCGCAGTGGCCGCTGCTCTGGCAGCCCCAGGCAGCTGGTCCCTGGCACTGCCCTGGAGCAGTGGTCTGGGCCCAGTGGTGGCAGGCAGGGGCCCGGGCCGCCCCCTGCGTGGACCACCATCGGCAGCAGGCAGGGGCCCTGACTGTCCCCCACCCGGAGCGGCGGCAGGGCCCTGGGCGGGCCCCCGGCCGGAGCAGCAGCCGGGGGCCCCAGCCCAGCCCCCCAGCAGTGGCAGGGGCCCTTGGGCTGGCCCCCCAGCAGCAGCAGTGGGGCCCCGCGCTGCCCCCGTCCCTCCCCCAGGAGCAGCAGTCCTCAGGAGCGCTCCCCTCCCAGCAGGTAAGATTTAGTCACAGGTATTTTTAGTTAAAGTCATGAACAGGTCACGGGGCTGTGACTTTTTATTTATTGCCCGTGACCTGTCCTTGACTGTTACTAAAAATACCTGTGACTAAAACATAGCCTTACTAATCAGTATCAGGGTTACAACCTCCACCAGCTCTTGCCAGTCCTCCTGCACAATGCAGTTAATTATAACATGCCCCATAGCCCCTCATTCAGAGGGTAATCCACAAAATATGGACCAAATTCAGCTTTCAGATACACCAGTGTAAATCTGCAGTCCAGTGGAGTCACTTCAGATTCACACCAGCATAGGGGAGAGCAGTCTGTCCCTCTCTAAGGCTTTGTCTATACTAGCACTTTTGTCAGTCAGGGTGTGAACTCCCCCCCCCCCCACACACACACACACAACCAACATAAGTTTCACTGACAAATGCGCCGGTCAGGACAGCGCTATGTCGGCGGGAGATGCTCTCCTGCTGACATAGCTATCGCCACTCATTTGGGGTGGTTTAATTATGCCAACGGGAGAGCTCTCTCCCTCCAGCATAGAGGGGCTACACGAGAGGTCTTACAGTGGCGCAACTGCAGTGGTACAGCTGTGCCAATGTAAGGTCCATAGTGTAGACATAGCCTCAGTGTTTATACCTGATGCTGCCCAAATAATCAGACACTGCACAGTAACAGCGGAGTTGCATAGGCCCGACGCTGGCCCAATGCGTGATGGTGAATTTCAGTGCCATTAAACAGCTGTTGTGATGTGTGAGGCACTTACTGTTTTCATCATTGACCTGGTCGAGATGGCGGTAGATGTAACCTTCCAGGTAAGACTGAAATTTGGGTGATGGGGAAAAAAAGGCCAGACTGATGGCCATGAGTTCCCAGCCCCACGCCAGACTTCGGTAACACATATTGTCCGTAGTCTGCCTGATCAGCTGTATGTACAGTTCATCCCGTAAACCCTGTATGCTCCAGCACTTGGTAACTGTGACCAAAGCCACATGATTTCGGTCCATGCGGGCCTGGCGGTCACCCATGTAGATCTGCACCAGTTTAAACATCTCACACGCTTCCTTTTTAATGGTGTGGTTGCTGGTGATGAGCATTGGCTTTTTGATGGAGCCTCTGTTCCAAGAGAGCATGTTGGAGATGGAGATCCTTCGGCGGAAGATGCCCTGAGTGTGCATGTTCAGGTTTTTGGAAGCCCAGTCTGCCATGCTGAGTTGAGAGATGGGCTTCCGTAACGTGCTGTAGGGAAACTGATACCCCATGCTGATGGCAGGCTGCACGCTATTCTCCTGCTTGGAGTCTGACTCTATTGTTCCAGGCTGCAAGGGAGAACAGACAAGTTACAATCAAAAGCATTTTAGCTGAGTGTCTTACCCGAGTGAGGTAGTTAAACAGCGTCAGCCACCCAACCTCCGGGAACTAGTTGTGAGCAGAGAAAAAACATATTTTGGATGCAGTCCGTTGCTGGGATCTGCACTCCTCCAACAGCCCCCGCTGACAGCCCCCGGGACACGTTTAGGGACAAGCCCACCTCCCACTCTGTGTCCCTTGCGGGGGTGGGGAAACAGAACTTATCCCCAAAGCTGGCCCAGGACTCCAGGTGTCAACCCAGACAGCAGGCGCTCCCTCACAGCCACTCAGCTCCCATCTCCCTCTCTCCTCTTCACACCCTCTGCTCCATCTGGGGGCCAGCAGAGCTGAGAGCTGCAGGGTGCTCAGGAGTTCCTTTCCTTCTGCAGCCTCTGCCTCCCTTTCCTGCTGCTCCAGGCCTGTCGCTGGAACCCACCCATAGTATTTTCCCAGCTCTGGCAACAAAGCATTATAAACACTTAGAAATGTTCATAGTAAGTCAGCTTTTGGGAGGGCTGTATCTTGAGAACACCTGCACCAGGTGATCCCAAATTCCCATCACACATTCTACTCCAGGCCAGTCTATCAAGACGTGGATTTCTTTCATCGGCTAGCAAGCCGAGTACCTGTTGTACTCCTACACAAAATGCTCTATCACCTCTTGCTATCCAAACCCCGCTTCTCCCCACCTTGCTGAGGCTCCCTGAGAGGGCACAGCCCCACACCTTCCTCCTCACAGCCAGCACACACTCATCATCCATGTTCCCCAGCAATCCATGCCCTCCTCCCCAGTGAATGTGGTCACACATGTGGCCCTTTCAAAGTGCCTGTTCCCCACTTCATGGCCCCCATTGTCCACACAGACCCCAGGAACCGCCTGTCTTTGGCTGGCTTATGCCAACTCAACCAGTGTCTCACAGCTGGGTTACGTGCAATAAGCCACATTATCACACATGGGGGGAGGGCTCTGGTCAGGCTTAGCATCATACACGGGGCAGCGGCAGGCCAGCTCAGGCTGTCCCAGACTACTGCCAACAGCATTTCAGGCTAGCCAGTTTTCTGGACTATTGTGTGGTTTTCCTTGGCTCCTGCAGCCTCCCTCCTGGGAACCATGGCCACATCTACAGTGGAGAAGGACAGGCTGCGACAAGGAGCCTGGTCAGGGTCTTCGCACATCTATTTGGGTAGCAAGGCTGCGTAATGATGCATCTAAAGAGAATCCCCTGGGAGGAGACGCTGGGCTGTCTATCGGAGGACAGTGAGGTGCAGCGTGATAATGGCCCAGGCAGAGGCCCAGGGGCAAGTGCTCTCATCTCCCCTGCAGGTCAGGGAGGACTAGCTGAGAGAGACCAGGAAGAGTACTGCCTTCTACCTGCCCCCACCTCCAGAGAGATCCAAAATGAACCTGCAACCACAGACCAGGGAGATGTACCCAACGGCCCTAAGAGTGCATCTGCACTGCAGCTGGGGCCGAGCCTCCCCGCCTGGGTAGGCAGCTCGCGCTAGCTTGGCTTGAGAGCACAGTTAGTTAATCCGTGGCCTCGGACCGGAAAGGGGCTGTTCTCTCTCCCAGGAGTGCAGCTGCAGGAGACTGTGTGAGATGCAGTGTTCAGTCGAACACACAGTGCCTCTGAGTAGACTCCACAGAGACTCAGTGAGGATGAACTCATGAACCTTCATCAAGTAGCTACCCTGGATTTGTTTCTAATAATCCACTGGGTCGCAGACTCCAAGACCCAGACAAGATCATTTCACGTGTAACTGTATTTAAACATACAGTCAGCTGCACATTGACCCCGGCACCACCTCCTTAACTCCCCCCAACAATGGGGCTCTCAGCATGCCCTGAAGGTCGACAATTCTGGGCTATTTCTGACTGGATGGGAGGGAACAGTGGAGCCCCGGGCCTGCAAACAGAATGCCCTGCTGCTGCCCCGCTCCTGGTGGTAACCATGGCATTGTACCACAGGGAGAGGATCTCTCTGGTGAGGCTTTTTAGAATCATAGAACTGGAAGGGACCTCGAGAGGTCATCTAGTCCAGTCCCCTGCACTCGTGGCAGGACTAATTATCTAGACCATCCCTGACAAGTGTTTGTCTAACCTGCTCTTAAAAATCTCCAATGATGGAGATTCCACAACCTCCTTAGGCAATTTATTCCAGTGCTTAACCACCCTGACAGGTTGTTTTTCCTAATGTCCAACCTAAACCTCCCTTGCTGCAAGTTAAGCCCATTGCTTCTTGTCCTATTCTCAGAGGTTAAGAAAAACAATTTTTCTTCCTCCTCCTTGTAACAACCTTTTACATACTTGAAAACTGTTATCATGTTCCCTCTTAGTCTTCTCTTCTCCAGACTAAACAAACCCAATTTTTTCAATCTTCCTTCATAGGTCATGTTTTCTAAACCTTTAATCATTTGTGTTGCTCTTCTCTGGACTTTCTCCAATTTGTCCACATCTTTCCTGAAATGTGGCACCCAGAACTGGACACAATACTCCAGCTGAGGCCTAATCAGAGCAGAGTAGAGCGGAAGAATTACTTCTTGTGTCTTGCTTACAACACTCCTGCTAATACATCCCAGAATGATGTTCACTTTTTTGCAACAGTGTTACCCTGTTTACTCATATTTAGTTTGTGGCCCACTATGACCCCCAGATCCCTTTCCACAGTACTCCTTCCTAGACAGTCATTTCCCATTTTGTATGTATGCAACTGATTGTCCCTTCCTAAATGGGATACTTTGCATTTGTCCTTATTGAATTTCATCCTATTTACTCCAGACCATTTCTCCAGTTTGTCCAGATCATTTTGAATTTTAATCCTAGCCTCCAAAGCACTTGCAACCCCTCCCAGCTTGGTATCATCCGCAAACGTTATAAGTGTATAAACTCTATGCCATTATCTAAATAATTGATGAAGATATTGAACAGAACCACATTCAGAACCGATCCCTGCGGGACCCCATTCATTATGCCTTGCCAGCATGACTGTGAACCACTGATGGGAATGGTTTTCCAACCAGTTTTGCACCCACCTTATACTAGCTCCATCTAGGTTGCTAACCCTAATTTGTTTATGAGACGGTCATGTGAGACAGTAACAAAAGCTTTAGTAAAGTCAAGATATACCACATCTACCGCTTCTCCCCTATCCACAAGGCTTGTTACCCAGTCAAAGAAAGCTATCAGGTTGGTTTGACACGATTTGTTTTTCACAAATCCATGCTGACTGTTACTTATCACCTTATTATCTTCTAGCTGTTTGCAAAGTGATTTCTTAATTATTTGCTCCATTATCCTTCCCAGAAGTTAAACTGACTGGTCTGTAATTTCCTGGGTTGTCCTTATTTCCCTTTTTATAGATGGGCACTATATTTGCCCTTTTCCAGTCTTCTGGAATCTCTTCTATTTTCCATGACTTTGCAAAGATAACTGCTAATGGCTCAGGTATCTCCTCAGTCAGATCCTTGAGTATTCTAGGATGCATTTCATCAGGCCCTGGTGACTTGAAGACATCTAACTTGTCTAAGTAATTTTTAACTTGTTCATTCCCTATTTTAGCCTCTTCTAATCCTACCTCATTTTCCCTGGCATCCACTACGTTAGACATTCAATCACCACCAACCTTCTTGGTGAAAACCGAAACAAAGAAGTCATTAAGCACTTCTGCCATTTCCACATTTTCTGTTGTTATTCCCCCCACGAGTAACGGGCCTACCCTGTCCTTGGTCTTTATAGATGTTTATAGATCAAACAGATCTATAGCCTATAGATAGGTGTTTATAGATCAAAACCAACACCTCAAACCAACACCTGGACGCTGAAAAGTGACCAGTGCGGGGCCATGTACTCTCTAAAGCCACCCCATCTACCAAGATGACAGCTGCCCTCTGTACCAGTTCTAGTTTCTGGGCCAGTTTAAGATGTGGCCTCATGTGGCTCGCGTTGCGTTCATCTGATGCTGAAGTGCAAAAGCACGGATGAAGTTAGAGAGCCACATCTAAAACACAAGGACATACCTTTGCAGCCAGAGGCCCATGGAACCTGTCCACCCTGTTGGTGATTAGCAATTGCCCTCTACATCCCTTTGGGATCTCTCAGATAGGAAAGAACCCTACAGCCGCCCCACCAACTCCACCTAAAGCTCAGACGAGCCAGCCACACCTCATGATCAAGGGTATGGAAGGCAGCTGGCAGATCTAACAATACCAGCATGGACACATGGTCATTGTCTGCGGTTAGGAGGCAAACAGAAGAGCACAACAAGAGAAATCTCTAAACCAAATCAGGTACGTAGCTTGACTGACCTGACCAGCGAAATACTGAGAGCTTTGTCTTGCCACAACCTTCTCAATAATCCAAAAAGGGAAGGTGCAACTCTGGCTAGTCTGTCAGTATGGGGTGGTTTCTTGAGCCACAGATGAACACAGGCCTTCTCCAAGGCTGGTGGTATCTTGCCCTTCTTAATGGAGGCAAACAAGGACCCGTCCTTCCCTGGCTGGCCTTCCCCAGTCAGAAAGGACATGGTTCTAAAACAGACTGTGGCTCAAAATCCTCCAACAACTCCAGAACCTCAGTGAGTAACACTGGGCAAGACTCACCAAGTAGATCCTTCCTCTGTCCCCCTAAGATCCTGCTCCACAAAGCACATTTTTAAAGGCCCACCCCCCTTTTTTTTGCATCAGAAAGAAACAAAAAAAGCCACACGCATTTTTTTCTTTGCAATCACCTATACATCTAGGAGCACTTTAAATTTCAACCCCAGAGCTAGTCAGAACAGGATACACATTGAGATTAAGTTGGTGGTTTTCTTGCTAGCAAACAATGCTGAATTTACTTGTGTCGGACTCTTGTCTGGGCCTACCCTCTCCTATCCTAAACCTATGGCTCTATGGGGGTGATAGATTAGCATGTGTCTTCCCCACTTGCTCAGCACCTCCTGGTAACAACATTCTGGGCAGGATAATTTCTCCTGATTTTTTTCTTTTGTTTTTTTTTAAACCCTTGATGGCATCTATTCCTCCAGCTACTGTCCCACCTCCCTTCTCCCAGCATCTCTAAGCCCACTGAACACACTATCCACAACCATTATCCGGAGCTCCTCTCCTCCAATGCCATCCTAGACCCTCTCCAATCTTCCTGTCACCCCTGTACCCTGCTGCAATGGCTCTCACCAAAGCCTCTAATGACCTCTTCCTGGCCAATGTTGAGAACCTGTGCTCCATCCTCATCCTCCTGGACCTGTCCGCTGCCTTCGACCGGGCTTCTCTTCTTGAAAGCTTGGCCTCTTTCAGCTTCCATTTCTTCATCCTCTCCTGCTTCTACTCCTACGGCTCTAGTTAATCCTTCAGAGGATCCCTCTCCTCCCTCTGCCAACTCTCTGTGGGGTTCCACAGGGCTCTGTCCTTTGTCCCCTTCTCCATTCCTTCCACACCTCATCTCTGGGCAATTTAATTCACAAACATAAATTCAGCTATCATCTGTATGGTGAGGACTCTCAGATCTACCTCTACTCCAGGCCATTTTCCTTCTGTCCTAGACTTTGGCCTGCCTTTCTGACATCTCCGGGGAGTCCAGACATCAGCTTAAGGTCACCATGACCAAAACAGAGCTCTTAATCTTCTCGTCAGCCCCTCCCCCATCCCTCTTGTCCATTACCAAGGACAACCCCACCATCCACGCTGTCACACAAGCCTGTCACCTGGGCATCATCTTTGACTCAGCTTTCTCTCTAGACCATCATATGCAGGCTCCTGTCTGGCCTTCACAAATCCCACCTCATCCCACTTACACCCATTCAGAATGCTGTTCCAGAGAGTGTTTTCCTGGCTCCTCCCGTCTGGCCACGTCACCCCTCTTTGCACCCCTCTCCTGGCTCCCTCTTCTCCATCACATCCAAAACAAACACCTTCTCGTTCAGAGCTCTTCAGACAGTCCCTACCTGACCTAGCATCTTTTAGACATGCTCAAAATGTCGGCTCTGAACTCCACTCTGCCAGTAACATCAGCCTCCTTCACCCACTTGTTACATTCAAACAAGCACCTTCCTGCTTCCTCTGCTGCTGCCCCTGTAAGCAGCCTCCAAGCCACCTCACTGTCCTCCACCAAATCCCTCCTTTGCCATGCGGTCTACAAAGAACATGACAACAGTTAGGCAGCTGATGGGCTGAGATGCTGCCTATTATGCTGACCAACACCAAATTGTTGTTTCCTTGTGCTTCCCAGTATGTATCCACCTGTTCTCTTGTGTCTTAGATTGTCTGCTCCTTGGGGCAGGGACCCTTTTTTGCTCTGGGTTTGTACAGCACCTACCACAATGGGTCCTGGTCCATGACACCACAATACAAATAAGTAAATTAAGTCAAGCAATCACATTCAGTGCTACATACTTGGTGCATGGGACCCAACTCTGCTTTCCCTTCCATAATTCCCACCTATCGCATCAGGCATCTGGTCTGAAATAGGATCCTCCACTTACAAAGCTGCAAGATTCTGCAATCTGTTGTTTATTCCCCAAGAATATACAGTGTCTGTACATAAAACTCTTCTGTACAGTAAGTAATCCAGACCCATCAGTACATGGCATGGTGCATTTGGGTTAGAACTACCCCTATCGATTAGCAGCAAGTGATTTAACTGAAATAATCATTGGTACATACCTGAGAGGATGTTCGTGCTGCATCTGATGAAGCCAAACTTGTCTGGCTCGTCACATTCTTTTCTAAAGAGTCCATTTTCTCATAGGTCCTCTTGGACCTCATTACGTCCTGTTGCGTAGCTGGGTCATTCGAGAAGCTCCCCCTCCTCTCCAGTCCCTGTCTGTACAAGGACCTGTTACTAGAGGTCACGTCATCCCTTGAGCGCTGGATGACACCTTTCTTTAAATGGTCTGACTGAAACCTAACTTTACTGCTCCCTGTTGAGGTGGTGTTTTCCAACATGTCGGCATCTAGGCTTGCTTTGCTTCCCCTGCAGGCTGCTGATTTCCCCACCACGGCACGCATCTCCGCAATCAACTTATCGTTCAAAGCACTGAGTTCACTGCTGCTGCCCACTGAGCCAGGTCTTCCCTGACCTGCCATTTGTCTCCTTCCTTTCCTCTTTCGTAAGCTCGGAGAAGGGCCTGTTGAGTAGCCAGAATCCTGTTGACTTATAACAGTAGGGTACTCTTGAGCTTGTGGGCTGTTCTGTCGACTGTGGTGAGCCTCCATATTCTTGAGAACATTGGCTTCCAAGACCCTCCAGGACTGCTTGAAGCTGTCCTTTGAAGAAAGCAGACCAGGCTGCGGTTTAGCAGGGCTATCAACTACCCCCACAGGGCAGTGAAGAGGTTTGGATGACTGGTCAACATTGACCATGTGTTTAATATACTCCCTTCCAGCAGGGCTGTATTCTGTGGTGGAAGGGTTTCGCACATGCTTTTTTCCAGCTTGTTGTTGCTGTTGCATACTTGGGTGCTGCAATAATTTGGTTGGCTGGAGCTGCTTTTTGAAGCTGTTGCTTGGAGATATTTGTGGAGACGTCCCATTTGCATTTACACTCTCAGTGTCCATATCTACAGGAGGTTCGTCATAAATTGGAGAATCTAATGATGGCTCATCATATATAGGTGCTGGAGAGGCATATTTGGGAGATGCAGGCTGTGGTGTCCCTGTTTCGCTCCTTGGCGGAATGTGACAAGGAGGGCCATTCCTTAGCACTAAACAAAACCCACCATTCTCGGTCTTTTTAATCTGCATAGACGGTTTGGTTTCCACTGGAGAGGCTGGCTTTGCAGCAGCTGGGGTCTCGGCTGTGGACTGAGGCTGGGCATATGGGACTGGATTTGGAAGCAGAGATTTCTGGCTGTTGGCTTCTGCAGTAGTCTGTGACTGCAGTGAACTGTTCGATGAATCCTGCACTTGTCTTAAACTGTTAACTTTAACCAGCATGGCCGCTTTAGTGCCTGGCAAAGGCTGCCAGCGGGTAGGAGTGTCCCTGGACAGAGAGAAACACAAACATAGGGAATTATTTAGGAAAAGAAGAAAACAAAAATGCAATTCAGATCTCAGGTCTAGTGGTGAATCGGCCTCAGCTTTTACCCAGACATCAAACTGAATCTCCAAGGTCTTGCACCTAAACTCTGCACCCCCTTTGGGGCTGTTTCCTGGGCATTCGACTTCTAATAACAGGAAATATAATATTTACACATGAGAAAAATGCCTGACTCATCACATGACTCTGTTCAGCCATTTGAGTCAGGTTTTTTCTCTGAGACAATGCTAACCCATTAGAGCACACATTCAAATCTGGTAGCCAATCCTGACTGGCTGGCTAGAGGCGAATAAGAGATCTGCCGGACCACTCCATCACTTGCAATCTTACATGGAAAAGCAGCCAAATGCTTATGCTTCAGAAACTTCTGCCTTGATAGTGATGCTTCCAGCTGAAGGCATTCAATGCCAGAGAGCCCCTGGGGCAAACCCTGGAAGTCAGCGGGAGCGACACCAGAGATGACTGAATGTGGCTCACAGAATGCATGTTGCACCCTAACAACGTAACCAATCTCTAAGGAGAAAATCCTTCCAAACTCTCCTGTATGCCTCAGTGGCCTTGCGGGGAACCCCCTTACCCAGCCCTCAGATCAGCTCCTCTTCCCACTGTGCTCTGGCTTTTTTAAAACAGCCCCCTCTCCTTCCCTTGGGACAGGCCCAGAGCCCTGTGACCTTAGCCATGTGCTTGGGAATGGCTCGTAGATCCCCCTGGGAGTGCCAATCCCAGAGGCATTGTTTCACACTGCGAGAACAGCCTAGACTCAGGTGGGAATCCAGTTTTGAGGCAGGAAAGTCTAACTCCACTGCACAGCCTCGACAGCACCACACAGACCAGGAAGGGCAGGTGTCAGGCATGTGCTGAGCTGCCACGCTGGTGCCATGAGGCAAGGCCTGAGAGACCCAGAGGCAGGGTAGTGACACGCTACTGTTCTTGCTCACTATTATATGTGGGGTACATGATGCAGTGCCACAGAAGGAGCACCAGGAGCTCGGAGCGTATGGCACAGCACATACAACAAAGACACCAGAGCAGGGATGCAGCTCCCCAGCAGAGATCCCCGGGGACCAGCAGGTGTGTACTTACACCCACAATGGCCTCGTATGGAGAGCAACCTCCCTGTATGAAGTTCTTACTTAGACACCTCTCCCCAGGGTCTGTGCACTGGAAATAGCTGCACACACCTCTAGCAGGGGGAGGAAGCTCTGACTGTGGGAGGAGGCATCTGTCCTAACAGAGGGAGGTGGCAGGAGAGCCTGTCGTTTACCCAGCTGAATTGCTGTATTTAGTACTTAGAGACATGGGGGACACAAGAGACATTCCTCAGAAGGGTGGTGGACAAACCCCTGCCCTGCAGTCTCACTCACTCAGGACAGACCCCTCCTTTACCAGGCACCACCAGCAGCCCTCTGCCATCTGACTCGTTTGAGACACAACCCCCAAATCCAACCTCGTTTGCAGTCTTGTGGCATTGTCTAGAGATGTTCCCACCCCTTGGAACGGGTCCACTGCCCCCTCCACTTCCTCTGGGCCTGGTATGTCTGCCCAGCGCCACCCCCCCCTGCAGGATGGCCTGTCTGCCCAGTCCCCTCCCGCTCAGGATGCTGTGTCTGGCCATGTCCCCTCAACCCCTGATGCCTCTCTGCCCCTGCCCAGGATGCTGTGTCTACCCAGTGCCACCCCCCCAGCCCCCCAGGAGGGCCAGACTGCTCTCCCAACCCCCACATGACAGCGATTTACTGTATCTCTCCTGGAACATTCCCTCCTTTCATTGGACCCACATGATGTCGTGATTCCTGCCTCTCATCATGAGGCCCCAACAGGAGGGTCTGAGGCTGACTGGAGACTGCCTGTGTGCTCTGCACTGGGTGCAGCACCAGACTGATTCCCACTAGGGTGCAAAGGTCGCCTGCAGAACGTTAGCAGAGTCCAGGGCGCACTGCCAGAGGACCTGGCTCCAACTCGGTGACAGATGCGTCACGTGTCAGTGCAGCGCTTGGGGAGGAGACACACTCTGGGAGCAGACTGGAAGGTTTGGGTTGAACCCCGCTGTAATGATGCCGTCAGCTGCTCGCTCTCAGACAGACAGCACCCAGGCCTGGGCTCTAAGGATCCCTCCATTTATAACCCCTCACCCCAGCCTCCAAACCACAACCCATCCCACTAAGCACCAGACAGGCCTCGCCTCTCGGAAACACTCAGCACTGCCCCACACTGAGCGGAGAGATCACTGTTGTGCAGCATCCGCGTGGGGCACAATGCTCCTCAACCTGCACGTGCCCAGCCCCTGCCAAGCAGGAAACGAGAGACAGGGAATGGAACGCAGCCTCCCGCAAGGAATCCCCCCCCCTCCCCCCAGGGGAGACAGCCTGGGAATCCAGGCCAGGAAGCCAAACCTGGGTCCCCTGGACAACAGTGCAGGGCACTAGCCCCGAGCAGTGGTCCCCCTGGTGTATTTGGCTATCTCAGCTCCTCTCTGACAATACGCTCTAACCCCCAGCTGGGGCGCCAGGTGTGGCCAGTGCTCTGAGCAGTGTGTGTCTGCGCTCTGCTCACAGGAACGTGGCTGCATTAGCTCTGATCCTCTGTGCCCACGACTCCTCCCTTATGGGCTAAGTCCCTGCAATGGCTGCAGTGCTGGGCAGGGGGCTGGGGCTGGGGCAGAGCAGGAGAGCTCAGTGAAGGACAAAGACAGCATTTGCAAAGAACACTCTGCTCCAACCTGCCCTGAGTCTGGCATCTGCAACCAAATCTGTCGCCCCATGACTGCAATGAGCCAACCCCAACATACACGCACCCACACCACGTCTACCTGCTCACCCATACAAGCCACGTGCACCCACGCACACCATGTGCACGGACCCTCACCGCATCCACACCCACACACCCTGCATGCACACACCCACCAACACACCACGCATATACACCGTGCGCACACACCCACAAACATCCCAGGTACACGCACCCGCACCCACACCCACACCACACGCACCCACCCCCGCACCCTGCGAAGGCACACACACTACGCATCCACACTGCACACACACAGCAACAATACAAAGCCACAGCAAGCTCCCCAGGAAGGCAGTGCCAGCAGCGCAGGTGTCCCTAGACGGGGTTCTGCACTAGTGGGAAGAACCAGGGCAGCAACACCGGGGAGGCTTTCAAATGAGCATTTTCCTCCCTCAGAGTGAGCTTTGGTTGGTTTGGTGTGCACAAACTGGCCGTGTGTAACGGGGGAAGCATGAAGCTCCAATCACCATCCAGGTGGAGGGTGATGGCTCTGACGTCTATGCTCCAAGGGAGGGTTCCAGGCCCCCCCATCCTGGAACTGAGTTCTGAGCTCAGAATCTCTTTCTGGACTGTAACAGTCACACTTCAACTGCAATCTCAAAACATCTACTTCCAGGAGTCAAATCTGGTGGCAACAAGCAGTGGAGGCTGCTCAGGACTAGCTTTACCCTCTTCAGCCAGGCCCAGTCTGCTCCCACTCACTGCTGTCAGCAGGCACTGAACGTCTCTGCATCGCTTTGCATAATCACTGGCAGCTATGGGCAGGCCCCTGGCATTAGGCAGAACAACGCCATTGCTCCAAAGACGTGGCTTGTCCGCTGTATGCAGAGCACTTATCTGAATTTCACTTGCAGAGAAAAGAGACAGATGGAGGGCTGAAAGTTCTGCCCAACTTTGTCCTGCAAGACTATGGGCTGGAGTGCCCTAGTCATCTCTCAGGGAAGTGAGAAATACCTTAGATCTCCCCCCTCTTGATCCATGCCTGGCAACTGGCCTCCTCACTTCAGGAACAGGTTGTTCTGTACAGTGCCAGACAAACTGTCAACATTCAATACTAAATAGTAACAACAGGCCCGAACAGCTTGCAGGGTTGTTCTGCTGATGGTCTCAGTAACCCGCTGATGGTACTTTTCACCACCTCCGAGATACATGACAATGTACTCTCTGAAGAAAGGCAGAGCTCCCTGAACCCCACAGGAGCTGGAGAAGAGCACTCGCCCTGCAGCCTTTGAACAGCTGCAGCTCAGCTATTGTGCTATCCAGTAACGTAGCAGCTTCTGTTCTGTAAGGAAAGTCGGCCTCACCCTGCCTCCCAGCGAGTCGAGCAGCACCACTTCCTGAAACCAGGGCCTGCGAGAGGCCTGCGTATCAGACTGTGTGCATGTCTGACACAGCAGACCAGACACGTTCAGATTCGTTTCTCCAGAGATATTAGAGCTGGGTGCACTCTGGAGGATAATCCTTTGTCCTAACAGGAAAATGCTGATCATGGGCTTCTGTCCCATCTCCCAGCGCAAGCATTCCCTGTTTGACTCTGCAGACAGGGCGCTGCTTTTGGACCTTCAGAACACTCCTTCCCTGGCCCTGGGACAAACTCTCCCAGGTGACAGTGAAGGAGCAGAGCCGAGCCCAGGACTTGGTTCCCTGCACCTTTTGCATTCACATTAATGAGGATACGGAAGGGGGAAAAGAGAGAGTCAGTCTCCAAACAGAAACTGCTTCCTACCTGTGAAGGGGTTTTCTGTGTCAGATGGCTACAGGCTCCCACACTTGCTCCACAGTACTCCAGGGGACCAACCAAGGACCCAGAGGACAGCCCAGGACCCAGGAGTTTGCCTCCTCTTTGCCCCAAGTCGTATGTTTATCAGACGACAGGAACAGCTATTTTCTTCTTCTCACTCCTTGACATTCCCCAAGAAATAGCAGCCAGGGTGGGGCTTCTGCTCGGATACAGCTGAGTCACAAGAGAAAGCCAGCTTACAGGTAGGAACCAATTTCCCTATCAGATCCACCAAACTGGAAAGGGAGGAGGGAGTGCAGCTCTAATGATATAACAGAGCTAATGGGGTGCACATCGGGGTGAGTGGGTGAATTACAGACTTCACCATGTGCCACTGCTGCACACTGGTCTCATTCTCCCAGTGTAGCATCAGAGGTGCCCCTCTCTCTACTCCACAGCAGTGGCCAAAGATATGCAAGGACCAGCCTGGGGCAGAACATAATCGATCTCTTCCAACCAGCCAGAAAGCCAGGGCCCTGACTGAGTGAATGTATCGTACACACTCTTCTGCCCCTCCAGCATATACAGCATGCTCCCCAGTAATAGACCGATAGGTACTCTGTCCTCAGAGGCTGAACCCAGGCAGGTATGATGTGGTGGGATAAGAGAAACAGGCAATGTCATCGTCTCATAACAGAGGAATCCCTCTGGGCTGATGGGTTAACCACATCCACTAAAGCCACAAAAGCCACTGAAACTCTCAGGTTTTGGTGTCAAAACTGCTCTCTCTACATGAGCGCTGGGCCTGGATCACCGCTGCAGACAAGCTTTGGACACTACAGAACTGCACCCCCCCAAAACTAGGAACCAAGGGGGGGGGAAAACACTGATGCTCTGTTATGAGAAGACATATCTGCAGTGAGTTCAAATTGTCTGTGCTCACACACGCAAGGATCCTCTGCCCTGGAGACAGACTGATGGGAAGTAGCAGGCAGCCCACACACAAAAATGGTAGAAGAGCAGACAGAAATCTGGCAACCAAAGTTAGTGTGTGGTGAAGATGCTGTATCAACCAATTTTGAGAAGCAGCAGATTAGGATGGTGAGGCAGTTCAAGTGCTTCTCTTTTTTTCCTGCCTGTCCTTCCTGAATAAGATATGCCCAGTATTGCAGTCATGAGATTTACCCCCCGCAAGTCTCTGATGTCAGTTAAGACATAGTATAGCTTGTGTACTAAGACTTCCAGTTCTTCCTTATTCCCCGTACTCCTTGCCTTTGTGTATAGACACCTAAGATGTTAAGCAGATTCCCCACTGTTTTCCTGCTTGCTGCTCCTATAAACCCATTGTAATTTCCCCCGCTCCCAACATCTAACCCTCTGTTCCGGTCACCTTTTTTATACCTACCTCTGGGCTTTTGTCACCTGCCCCCTTTGAACCCAGTATCTGTGTTTAAAAGAAGGGGTGCTCACACTCACCAAATCTGGGAAAT
The DNA here is from genome assembly GCF_013100865.1 of Trachemys scripta elegans. Taxonomy (NCBI): domain Eukaryota; kingdom Metazoa; phylum Chordata; order Testudines; family Emydidae; genus Trachemys; species Trachemys scripta. The sequence goes on from NC_048309.1 coordinate 31,112,850, forward strand.
GAGGGTGATGGGGTACCTATGTAAGTGCTAGCTATGATTGATTGGTATTACAGAGCAGACAGCAAAAACATCAGCAGTAAAAGATGTCACAATAGAAAGCTTTTGATAAAGTCTTCTGTGCTCTCTGCTAGCCCCTGCACAGCCACAAATGGTGTCAAAAGAATGTTAGACGGTTTCTTATTCCACTGCTGGGAGAAGCAACAAGGGTGAAACCTGAATCTGTATTAACCAGTGAAAAGGGAACGGAACCAGCTCTCGTGTTGTGCAGTAGAATGGAGAGGGGACTAAACGAGGAGAGGAGAGGGAAAGCGAGTCACTCTGAAAAGGAAAGATATGGAACTTGTAGGAACTGTGACTGACGAGCAGGTCAGGGTGGGCTCCCACGTGAGATGTGCGACAGCACAGCTGGCCCTTTCAGTAAGATGGAGAACCAGCAAAGGGGAAACTTGCATACGAAACAGGTACGTTTTGAGAGATAAAGCAAAGGGAACACGAAAATGCTTGCGGGGGGGGAGGGGATCTGTTTGCTTTGCCATCATGCTGGAGATCTGGGATTGCGCTAGGTACTGTAGATTAGAGCCTTGCCCCCCGGAACCAAACCCAGCGGGACCCGACTGCAAGCGTACGCATGGGCTGAAAACAACCCAGCACGCTCAGGCTCGGGTCAGGCAGTCTCTGACCACCTCCTGCCTGGGAGCTGGGCCCAGTGGTGGCTGCTGCATGCCCCACTCCTGCCAGCCACCGCCACCTTGCTGAGCTGTATGTGCTGCAGAGCGAGTGTGCTGATGAGCTGCAGTGCCTCTCGCTCCACAAAACACGGCGCAGCAAGGTAAGGGCGGTGGGAGAAGCTGGGCACACAGCCGCCACCACACGACTCCCACCCCACCCTCAGGCCGGCTGCCACCAACGCACAACCTCCCTGGGCAGGCAGCGGATGGCAGACAAGGGGCAGGCGGCCACCACCGCATGACCTCCCTGGCCAGGCGGCCATCACCGCACGATCCGCCAGGCTGGCAGTGGATTGGCAAATGCCGGGCACACAACCACCACTACACAACCCCGTGGGCAGGCGGTGGCCGGAGACAGATCATGACCATGGAGTTTGGGGAGTGGGAAGTCCCTACCTGGCCAAGCCACAAGAGCGAAGAGGCAGCAACAGTTTCATAGGGAGCAGCCTGGGCAAGGGGAAACCAGCTGCCCTTGGCGTGCACAGAACTGGGTTGAGGAACAGTCTGTGGGCCAGGAAGTGAATTAACCCTGACAGCTCCATGGAGGAAATGAAGTAAAGAAAACTGAGTCCAGGCTGGCAGGCAGCCCCCATGCAAACTGACCCCAATCTGTATAAGGTTGGGTTTGCGTTGGGTAAGAAAACAACCCTCCCTCCCCGCCCCCCACTCGGCTCAGTTCGGGTTCAGACAGGCTGTGACCTACTCGGGTTCAGGCTGGGCCTTAGAATTAGGTCTGAGCAGAACCCCCTGCTGGGAACGCTGCACCTTGGACCTAACAGAGAAGAGACTAGGAGAGTCACAGCATGCAAAGGAGGTTTCACAATACACTGTCACAGCTGGGCTGCAGGCTGCCTGAGCCTTCCCAGTGCTAGTGGGCCCCAACATGTGCCTAGGCCATCTACAGGCTCCTCCCCTGGATGTGGTCAGCATGGCCAATGGGAAAGGTACACAGTATACGAACTAGGGGTGGAGCAGGGGCAAGCAAACGGTGCCTGAACTCCAGGGACTCACAAGGAGAGCACAGGAACCTGGTCCACAGCCCAGCGATCTTTGTAGTGCTGACCCTTTGTGAGCCCAACTTACATTAACCAGGGGGCAGAGCTGGGCGGGCCAGGTGGAACTGGAGCCAAAGTAAATGTGTTGAAAAGCAGGCACTGGAATAGCAGCTGCCTTCATCTCCCATTTGTGCAGCTCAGAACAATTACCAGGGGTCACTGTACTAAACTGCAGTGCAGCTTTGATCTGTGGTGAGAAGTATTTTGGGTTGTTTTTACAACTGAAGAGGAAACACTCATTCAGCACAGAGACTACAAAGAAACAAACGAGCTGCATCCTGTGCGAGGAAGGCTAGGGGCGTGAGCAGGAGGAGCTGCCTGTTCTTTCAAATGGAATCTTTCCGAGCACACAGGGCTGCTCTGGAAAGAGCACGTAGATTATCCATGGCCTACGTCTGAAATGGGCTCCAAGCCCCAGGGGTGGTCACATTTCTAAGGGATTGCCACTTAGGTCTTGAACAAAACCGAAGAGACTATGCCGTCTGGGTGAGCTACAGGAGCCAGAGCTCCTTCCAGGGAGTGCTCAGCACGTTGGCTTTGGGCAGTCACATTCTCTGAGCAGTTCATTCAGCCCCGTGCGGCTAGGTCTGTGGGGTGTTTCTGGGTCTAGGTTAATAGGCCATGTCCCTTCTTGCTGCCTAGCTCATTTCAAGGCTGTTGTTACAAGAGCAGATTAACTGAGCCAGAGGCAGAAACTCTCGTTAGTTTCTACAATTGTCCTCCAGCTTTTGACTCCCTCCAGGGGTTCACCAGGTGTTGAGTTCAGGTTGATTTCTCCACTACTCCCACTGTCTCCCTGGAGAACAAGTGCTCAGTTCCTGTGCAGTTTCACCTCACCTCCATTCCCTTCACATCCACCCATGGCTGTAAGTGAGGCTAGGAACTTACTCCCTTCCATGGAGAGCAGGCCCTGCTAAAAGTACCATTCCCTGGGGCAAAGGAATCCAGGTTCACTTTCCAGTGTGCTTTCTTCTGCCTGCTTGACAGGAAAGGGCAGGCAAAACCTGCCCAGGTGGTGAGTCTCAGGGAAGAGTGTATTCGCCTGTGAGCATAATGTAACAGTGACAGAAAGGGAAGGGGGGAGTCATCTGATTTGTAAAAATCTACAGAATCATAATTTCAGTGGTGTCACCTTCTGTGGTGTGATTGGGGAGTGAGAGGTCTCGCTGCCCACCCCGCCGGCTCCCTGCTCCAGGTCCTCCAGTTGGATATTTTGATAATGCATTGGCATCAGAAATGGGTCGAGTTGGATGTCATTCGAAAGCCTTTGCTCCCATGAACGCACCGGTATCACACAACAAATTGAGAACCGTTATATGGAGATATAGTCAAGAAAATGTTTTAAAATGAAAGTTTTTTTTAAATTATACTTCAAGCAACACATCCCTGTGTTACATAAAAAAGGCAGTGATCTTTGGTAATCCCAGGGAAGTTAGCCTTGACATGTAGGGCTGAAGACAGTTATTCAGCAAAGTCATCACCAATGTCGTCTCCGTCTAAGGCACTGCTACTGCCATACCGATCCTTGTCCATGCCCCACTCGCACAGCTCCATACAAGACAGGCTGCTGGCCAACCATTTGCAGGGTGGTGAGCATCTGGTCTTTTCGCACGATCATTTGGTTGGGTGAAGGATTGATATGGAAGCACATGGTATTTCACACATAACTGGTGTGATCAGTCCATCCACCAAGACCCATCCATGCCTGATAAGGGATGGTAGTTTTAGATGCACTTGATCATCCCGGAGCCATTCCATTGTTTAATAATTTGCCCGTTTGATAACAGGTATAAATGCTCTCCTTGTCAGTAGCATTTTTTCCATATCTGCTTCTTGAAAAGCATCCACGAATGTAACTCTGCAAGTGTCGTAATGTTGGTCTTCAAATGGTAAACTCAACCTATGAATGCCTCCAGTGCATTTACAACCTCATCAGTGACTCTCTCAGCTGCTCAGAGCACCTTCAGAGTGAGGATAGAGCCTTCCAAGGCTGAAGCAAGCGCCAGAGGGAATGATCCATGTATGAATCCTGCCAGTCAGACTTGGTAGCCCCATGATTGATGTTCAAATGCAATGGAACATTGCATATGTTGTAGGTGAAAGGCAAACTAATACACATCTTGCATGGTTTTCTTAAGCCAGCACCTATTGACAATGTGACCTATGCCAGCAAAGGCCTTCCAGCGTAGCAAACATAGTTAGTTTGGCTGAGTTACAAGCTCTTGGAATACCAGAAACTCTAAACACCTGCTGCAATTTGGCTGAACACTTCATTATGAGGTTCAGAGAAAATACTGGAACTATGACAATGACTGACCATGCTGTGATGTACCTGTCTCCTGCAATGGCATGGCATGTCCTGATTCTCTGTATCATTTGACAGTATATCTTCTATCTCTTCAGCTGAAGCCATACTCAGTGATTTCTCACCTCTGGAGTGCATCCCACTTTTGCATAATAACCAAGTGAGGCCAAGGTTAGTGAATGTAGAAAGCGCTGCTAAAATCAATGTAACTGCTACTTCAATGAAAACTGGACTCTTTGGCTTCAGAATTCTAGGGCCTAGGTAGGAAAGTGAGTGAGTCACAGAGTCAGGAAGCAAATTCAAGGAACTGTTCTTTGCTGATCCAGATAGCACTTGAGGCTGGGACTGGTCCCCATTAACATGCTCCTGATAGCAGACCGTAACAGTAGCATGATGGGACCTTTGCCATCTGCTATCTCTTCAAGGAAGTCTAAGTTATCAGCAGCACAAAATATAAACCTGCCCTTGACAAGGTCTGGGGGGGAACGTACAACCCTTCATTCAGTTCTACACGGCAAAGCACCTCATTTGCAATTGCGGTCTCCAGGCGCAGTACTTTCTGTAGTTAATGGAGGAGCCAGCGCTGTGCGCAAGCCACACAAGGAATTTGCTACAGGTTTTGGAATGAATTGTTAAACCACCAGCCATTTGCAGCAGTAGACTATGCACATGCTGCACAATTGTCATGTATGTGTTGGAAACCTTTCACTCAAGCCCTCATATATGACGCTTTGTGATAAAATGACAGCCTAGTGCTCTATTTGCTTCCCATCATACTTGCTGGTGCTGAAGTCACTGCGACCACCAATGCACCACTTAAAGGAGTAGTACAAGGCACGCAGTATTATTCTTTCATTCTTGGCATCTGAAATTCCCACGTACTGCAGGACAAAATGCTTTTCCCTAAAAACTTAGCAGCTGCAAACAAAGTCTTCATACTACTGTTGACATCAGTGCATCTTTTACAGATTTAAAGGATATACACTGTGATTCATTTCTTCGTATAGGATTGCCAAAAACTAAACTCATATTAGTCCATATTACCCACAATTCACCTTCAATAAGTGCCTTTCTGCTAAGCATTTGTTCCTCTTCAATCCAGTTCAAAGCACATATTTCTTTGAACTTAGCCTCTGCGTCAGCCATCGCCACCACTTTCCCATCCATTAGAACCGCTCCAAGGAAATGTATTAACTCCAGCTGAGTTGCACAGTTTGCAGAAGTAAAATCAGTATTTGTTTCAGTTGTTTCTTCTTTTTGACACAACACTTTAGTTACATTCTTGGGGTACCACTCCATGTGATATGCCACGGGCGTCTTTTGGGTCAATGTGGCACTTTACTTTACTTTCCATGCAATGTTCTTGCAGAGTGACAGCTTCATACAGTTTCTCACCTGTCTCACATGTTGAAACTGCTTAATGGATGGCCTCCGTCTGACCACAGAAGAAATAAGTGTTCTAGAAATTCATGCCATGTGCCGTAGTATAAGGCGAGTCTTACCCACAGCTGGCACTTGTCCCAGCACTTTCAACTGTTTTCTGATGCTCAATGTACTTCCTCTCCAACCTTGCCAAATTCAGCTTACGGGTGCACTTCGTACAGCATGTAAGATATCACCAAGCATTGTGTTTAACCAAGTTTTCTATACTGGTATTCTCCAAAACAGCAAGTTACTAGTCGATACTCTTCATCTCCCCATGATGCGTAAAGATGGTCAAGACCAAAATAAAACCAAGGATTGTGTAATAAATTAATTACAAGCCCAAAGTAATTATGTTATGTAATGTAGGTTATGTGACTACATGCACGTCATTCGTGGATGGATTCCAGTCATTTCTAGCTTGATGCTGACCTCTTAAATGGTGCCTCATTACAATTCTTTTGACATAATAGAAAAAGCTGATAATCAGTACCACTGAACGGCTTCTTTTTTGCCGATGATGGCAAACCAACTTGGAATACTCCCTCCATTTACAGTAATCTAACATTCAAACAGTTAATCTGGTCTCACGTTCAGAGCATTAACTGTTAACACAGCACTGTCAGTTGAGGTCCAAAATGTAATTTTGTGAGGGCTGCATGTTTAACATGCCTGTATTAAAGTATAATTTTAAAAAGTCGACTTTTAAATATTTTTCAACTATCTATCTACATAATTGTTCTAGGTATGTCATGTTTGGTACCACTGCTGTTTGTGGGAAAAAGGGCTTTCAAATGATACCCAACTCAACCCACTTCCAACAACATTATTCTCAAAATGTCCACCAAACAGAGGACCTGGAGCTGGGAGCTGTGTTATGTGAAGGGGTAAATAATACTTTCTTATTCACTTTCTCTACAATATGCATGATTTTATAAACCTCTATCATATCCCTCCTTAGTCGTCTCTTTTCCAAGCTGAAAAGTCCCAGTCTTATTAATCTTTCCTCATATGAAAGCTGTTCCACACCTCTAATCATTTTTGTTTCCCTTCTCTGTACATTTTCCAATTCTAATATATCTTTTTTGAGATGGGGTGACCAGAACTGTATGCAGTATTCAAGGTGTTAGTGGATTTATATAGTAGCATTATGATATTTTCTGTCTTCTTATCTATCCCTTTCCTAATGGTTCCTAACATTCTGTTTGCTTTTTTGACTGCTGACTGCTGCACATTGAGTGGATGTTTTCAGGGAACTATCCATGATTACTCCAGGATCCCTTGCTTGAGTAGTAACAGCTAATTTACACCCTATCATTTTTTACGTACAGTTGGGATTATGTTTTCAATGTGCATTACTTTGCATTTATCAACACTGAATTTTTTGCAAACAGGGGCTGCTAACAGGGAGTTTCGCAAGGGAGTTCTCCAGGTGAAGGAGGAGCAATACAGCACCCTTTTGGGGGTAAGTGACTGTCTGTAGTGTGTGTTTGTTTGTGTTTGGGGGTTTCTAACTGTGTGCTGAGCTTGTGTTTGTCAGTCTGTTTGTTTGTTTGTTTGTTTGAAGGACCATGGGCTGTGGCTGGCAGTTGGAAGCTGTGAGCTTCAAAGGAAGGTTTGAAAGCTAGAAGCCTCTGGTAAGTGGCTGAGCCTTAATCAGTGAGCGGGGCATTCATACAGGCCAGGGCTTTATAAAGCAGTGCACAAGCGACCAGGGAGCTTTTGCAAACAGGGGCTGCTAACAGGGAGTTTCGCAAGGGAGTCTGGAAGGGGAGCGAGAAGGGGGCGAGGGTCCCTTGCTGGTTCTATCTGTTTTCCCTTTATTCCCCTTAAAACCTATAAGCCAACTACATTCAAAACTTCTTGCTTAAACAACCATTTCAGTGGACAGGGGGCTGTAGACGGGAGTTTGACAGAGGGAGGCTTAGGATGGTTAGGAAGACCCGCAACACCTGTGCCAGCACTGCTTCTGTCTCCTCCACCTGCACCTGTAGCCAGACAGAGCGCCTGAGCATGGATTCTTCTACCCAGATCCTGGTGTGGTTTTGCAGAGACTGTAACTTGCAATTTCCACTTACTGATATCCAGGCTGGGGGGACCATCCAATGTGAAAGGTGCCTGCTGGTGGAATCTCTCAGGCAGCAGGTGGGGGAGCTACAGGAGGAGGTGGCTAGGTTGAGGAGCATCCAGATCCACGAACAATTCCTGGACAGTGTCCACGTGGAGACTGCTGAGGTAGCTGTCCCAGTACACAGGACTGCTGATACACCACTGATGGAGGAGGAGATGGCTCAGGGTGGACACTGGCAGCTGGTTACTTCTGGCAGCAGGCAGTGCTCCACCCCTGCTCCGAGCCCTCCCGCCGTGGTAATAGGTAACTGTTATGCTCTTCTTGATACAGGAGAGAAGGAATCACCCCCTACAGTAAAGGAGGAGAAGCCTCGTACCCCTAAGGCTGGGAGGTCTGCTGCCACCACTGCGAATAGGAAACGTAGGGTAGTGGTGGTCGGAGACTCTCTGCTGAGGGGGACGGAGGCGCCCATCTGTCGCCCTGACATTTCATCTCGGGAGGTATGCTGCCTGCCGGGAGCCCGGATCCGAAATGTTATGGAGGCATTGTCGAGGATTATCCAGCCCTCTGACTACTACCCCATGCTACTCATCCATGTGGGCACAAATGATACTGCGCGGTGTGACACTGAGTGGATCAAGAGTGGGATAATACACATGATTGGAATGTTGGTGTGGATGGGTACAGCTTGCTCAGGAAGGATAGACAGGGGAAAAAGGGAGGAGGTGTTGCCTTATATATTAAAAATGTACACACTTGAACTGAGGTAGAGATGGACATAGGAGATGGAAGTGTTGAGAGTCTCTGGGTTAGTCTAAAAGGGGTAAAAAACAAGGGTGATGTCATGCTAGGAGTCTACTACAGGCCACCTAACCAGGTGGAAGAGGTGGATGAGGCTTTTTTTAAACAACTAACAAAATCATCCAAAGCCCAAGATTCGGTGGTGATGGGGGACTTTAACTATCCAAATATATGTTGGGAAAATAACACAGCGGGGCACAGACTATACAACAAATTCTTGGACTGCATTGCAGACAACTTTTTATTTCAGAAGGTTGAAAAAGCTACTGGGGGGAAGCTGTTCTAGACTTGATTTTAACAAATAGGGAGGAACTCATTGAGAATTTGAAAGTAGAAGGCAGCTTGGGTGAAAGTGATCATGAAATCATAGAGTTTGCAATTCTAAGGAAGGGTAGAAGGCAGTACAGCAAAATAGAGACAATGGATTTCAGGAAGGCGGATTTTGGTAAGCTCAGAGAGCTAATAGGTAAGGTCCCATGGGAATCAAGACTGAGGGGAAAAACAACTGAGGAGAGTTGGCAGTTTTTCAAAGGGACACTATTAAGGGCCCAAAAGCAAGCTATTCCGCTGGTTAGGAAAGATAGAAAATGTGGCAAAAGGCCACCTTGGCTTAACCACGAGATCTTGCATGATCTAAAAAACAAAAAGGAGTCGTCATAAAAAATGGAAACTAGGACAGATTACAAAGGATGAATATAGGCAAACAACACAGGAATGCAGGGGCAAGATTAAAAAGGCAGAGGCACAAAAGGAGCTCAAACTAGCTACGGGAATAAAGGGAAACAAGAAGACTTTTTATCAATACATTAGAAGCAAGAGAAAGACCAAAGACAGGGTAGGCCCACTGCTCAGTGAAGAGGGAGAAACAGTAACAGGAAACTTGGAAATGGCAGAGATGCTTCATGACTTCTTTGTTTCGGTCTTCACCGAGAAGTCTGAGGAATGCCTAACATAGTGAATGCTAATGGGAGGGGGTAGGTTTAGCAGATAAAATAAAAAAAGAACAAGTTAAAAATCACTTAGAAAAGTTAGATGCCTGCAACTCGCCAGGGACTGATGAAATGCATCCTAGAATACTCAAGGAGCTAATAGAGGAGGTATCTGAGCCTCTAGCTATTATCTTTGAAAATCGTGGGAGACGGGAGAGATTCCAGAAGACTGGGAAAGGGCAAATATAGTGCCCATCTATAAAAAGGGAAATAAAAACAATCCAGGAAACTACAGACCAGTTAGGTTAACTTCTGTGCCGGGGAAGATAATGGAGCAAGTAATTAAGGAAATCATCTGCAAACACTTGGAAGGTGGTAAGGTGATAGGGAATAGCCAGCATGGATCTGTAAAGAACAAATCGCGTCAAACCAATCTGATAGCTTTCTTTGATAGGATAATGAGTCTTGTGGATAAGGGAGAAGCTCTGGATGTGGTATACCTCGACTTTAGTAAGGCATTTGATACGGTCTCGCATGATATTCTTATCGATAAACTAGGCAAATACAATTTAGATGGGGCTACTATAAGGTGGGTGCATAACTGGCTGGATAGCCGTACTCAGAGAGTTGTTATTAATGGTTCCCAATCCTGCTGGAAAGGCATAACAAGTGGGGTTCCGCAGGGGTCTGTTTTAGGACCGGCTCTGTTCAATATCTTCATTAACTACTTAGATATTGGCATAGAAAGTACGATTATTAAGTTTGCGGATGATACCAAAGTGGGAGGGATTGCAACTGCTTTGGAGGACAGGGTCATAATTCAAAATGATCTAGACAAATTGGAGAAATGGTCTGAGTTAAACAGGATGAAGTTTAACAAAGACAAATGCAAAGTGCTCCACTTAGGAAGAAAAAATCAGTTTCACACATACAGAATGGGAAGAGACTGTCTAGGAAGGAGTACGGCAGAAAGGGATCTAGGGGTTAAAGTGGACCACAAGCTAAATATGAGTCAACAGTGTGATGCTGTTGCAAAAAAAGCAAACGTGATTCCGGGATGTATTAACAGGTGTGTTGTGAGCAAGACACGAGAAGTCATTCTTCCGCTCTACTCTGCGCTGGTTAGGCCTCAGCTGGAGTATTGTGTCCAGTTCTGGGCACCGCATTTCAAGAAAGATGTGGAGAAACTGGAGAGGGTCCAGAGAAGAGCAACAAGAATGATTAAAGGTCTTGAGAACATGACCTATGAAGGAAGGCTGAAAGAATTGGGTTTGTTTAGTTTGGAAAAGAGAAGACTGAGAGGAGACATGATAGCAGTTTTCAGGAATCTAAAAGGGTGTCATAAGGAGGAGGGAGAAAACTTGTTCACCTTAGCCTCTAAGGATAGAACAAGAAGCAATGGGCTTAAACTGCAGCAAGGGAGGTCTAGGTTGGACATTAGGAAAAAGTTCCTAACTTGCAGGGTGGTTAAACACTGGAATAAATTGCCTAAGGAGGTTGTGGAATCTCCATCTCTGGAGATATTTAAGAGTAGGTTAGATAAATGTCTATCAGGGATGGTCTAAACAGTATTTGGTCCTGCCATGCGGGCAGGGGACTGGACTCGATGACCTGTCGAGGTCCCTTCCAGTCCTAGAATCTATGAATCTATGAATTTCATCTGCATTTTGTTGCCCAGTTACCTAGTTTTATGAGATCCCTTTGTAACTCTTCGCAGTCTGCTTTGGATTTGAGTAATTTTGTATCATCTGTAGACTTTACAACCTCACTGTTTATCCCTTTTTCCAGATCATTTGTGAATATGCTGAAGAGTGGTGTTCCCTAGGGACACCACTATTTACTTCTCTCCATTCTGAAAACTGACGATTTATTCCTACCCTTTGTTTCCTCTCTTTTAACCAGTTACTGATCCAGAGAGGATCTTCCCTTTTTTCCCAGGACTGCTTACTTTGCTTAAGAGCCTTTGGTCAAAGACTTTCTGAAAGTCCAAATACACTATATCCACTGGCTCACCCTTGTCCACATGCTTGTTGATGCCCTCAAAGAATTCTAATAGACTGTTGAGGCATGATTTCCCTTTACAAATGCTGCATTGACTCTTCCCCAACAAATCGTGCCCATCTATATCTGATAATTCTGTTCTTTACTATAGTTTCAGCCAATTTGCCTGGTACTGAAGTTAGGCTACCCAGCCTGTAATTGCCAGGATCGCCTCTGGAGCTTTTTCAAAAATTGGTGCCACATTAATTGATCTAAGCCGTAGGTAACATACCACAGTTAGTAGTTCTGCAATTTTATATTTGAATTCCTTCAGAACTCTTGGGTGAATCCCATCTGGTGATTTATGACTGTTTAATTTATCAATTTGTTCAAAAACCTCCTCTACTAACATCTCAATCTGGGACCGTTCCTCAGATTTGTCACCTAAAAAGAATAGCTCAGGTGTGGGAATCTCCCTCACATCCTCTGCAGTGAAGACCGATGCGAAGAATTCATTTAGTTTCTCCACAATGTCCTTATCGCTCTTGAGTGCTCCTTTAGCACCTCAGTCATCCAGTGGCTCCACTGATTGCTTGACTGGCTTCCTGCTTGTGATGTACTTGAACAACAATTAGAAATGTTGATGGGAAAAGGTATGAAAGGGAGACAGAGTGAAACAGTCCAAACAATTGAACTTACTGATAGAACTCAAGATCATGCTGGGTAAACAAGAAAAGTGTGGGACCAGAAATCAGTGAACCAAAATTGGTGTGTTGCAAACTAGGCCTAACTGGTGGACAAAATAATGAGAAATTTCTGTCCCACCATTCCCTTTGTGGGTCCTTAAAGAATCTTTGGGGAGAAAAATTGGCTACTAGAGCAAGCTATAAAACTATACCTGGGTTCAAAAAAGAATTAGGTAAGTTCATTGAGGACAGGTCGATCAATGGCTGTTAGCCAAGATGAGCAGGGTCACAACCACAAGGCTGGGTATCCCTAGCCTCTAACTGCCAGAAGCTGGGAATGGATGACAAGGGATGGATCACTCACTAATTGCCCTGTTCTGTTCATTCCCTCTGAAGCACCTGGCAATGGCCACTGTCGGAAAGCAAGTACTGGTCTGACCCAGTATGGCCATTCATATGTTCCTATGTTAGCTTCACCATCATGGCTGCCACCCCCACCATTTTTTGGGGCCCCGACCTTCATTGTTCTGATCCTGAGAGATGTCCTGACCAGACCAGGACAGAGAGAAAGGGACCTAGATGACATCATCACCTCTACTAGCCCCAGCTGAATCCAAAGTACCACCTGGGATGAAACAGGATCAGACTGTAACACCAGCTCCAGTCCATCTCAGCTAACCTCTTCTCTTTCCCCACAAGACAGCTATTGCCATCTTTAATACCATGTGGGTGACTGTCAAACAAGATGCTTTTACCTTCTAAAACTCTCTCCACCTAAAGGGAAAGGGAACAAGGGATGTTGTTAAAATGAAAAGCCTATTTAACACTTAACATTTCAAACACTGTTTCTCCTTCTTTCCTTTACCTTTAATAAAAGGTTAAAAAGGATGTTAAATGGTGCATTTGCCATGGGACTAAGCAGGCTGAGCTCTCTGGATACCAAACCCCAAACCTGTTTAACTCTGTTTGATGCTGGATGGCGACTGGGTTACTTTAAAACCATTAGCCTGTATAGTGTATCGAAGTGAATACCCTAGGCCCATATCTGAGCTATCATGGGGACATCCGTGTGAGAGAAGCTGGGAGTTCTTTCAGGACTGTAGTTTTTTAGCTGGAGGACCCCAGGAGGTGTTGCCATCCCAGGGCGGCATCAGAGGCTCACTTTGAAATGAGCAGTTAGTAAATCTTTGATCCCAAATCTGATTGAAAATGCAACTGGCCCACAAAGAGCAAATGTGCTAAACGAACATAACAAAGGATTTTATTCCTGCTCTAAGTGCAAATCTCAGCACTTGCTGACACAATTGAGTCATTAGGGCCCTCCACACTCCCACAGCAGGGCAATGGTTCGATTTCTTAGGGTTACCATTCGTCCGGATTCCCCCGGACATGTTCGGCTTTTTTGAGTTAAAAATAGCGTCCGGGGGAATTTGTCAAAGTCCGGACTTCCCCCCCCCCCCCCCCCATCATGCAGAGCGCGCGCAGCTTACAGAGCAGCCGGGGCTCCAGCAGCCAGAGCCAGAGCCAGAGCCCTTCCTTCACTTCCCCCTCCTCTCTCCTGAAACTTGACACCACTCCCCTCCGCTCTCTCCCTCCCCCTCCCTCCCTGCATTCTCAGATCGCCGGCCGTTCGCCGTCTGGAGCTCCGACCCTGCTCCCCTCCCCCGCTGTCGAGCGCGCCGCTCTGCAGCACAGTAAGGGGGCCGGGGGCCAGAGAAGCGGCAGGGAGGTTCTGGGGGGGGGG